>NC_060138.1:595382952-595689298 GCF_021461385.2 Schistocerca piceifrons | reverse complement strand
TCCACATAACATTGTCCCTGCAGCACTGCCCTTGCCAATGCAACTCAAGCCATACACTAGCCTAACATTTATATCATACACCTTCTTTCCACTATTACCACTACGAGGAATACCGTTAGAATTAGAAAACTAAACTTCTGCAGCACGATTGTTACACTGCAATAACATTTTACATGCCAAGCCAATGTGTGAAGTTATTTTCAATTCCAGTCCTCTTTCTTTACAAACGTGGCGTAATATATTATATTTCAAAATATTAGAGAGCAAGGAAATGTTAATTATTTAATTCACATCATATTGTCACTTTCATAGTTTTAAAATTTTTGTTCGCTGTCACAAAGTTTCTTGCTGGAAGAACTTCTATCACATTCATTTGGAGTAGTCGGTGAAGCAGTATGAGTAGCACCTTCCTTCGAAACAAAAGATTTTCTCTTCCACTTATTGTTACTTTTCTTAAACACTCAATTGCTGAAACGGGGCATATTGATATCCACTAACCAAATACGTAAAACAGGTACGAGCAAAATTCGTCAAATACGCAAAATTGAACAGCTAAACAACATAAAGCAAACTCCACACGTCAGCACACACGGTATAGCGTTTATGTTTACCGATATGAACAGTCACTTGCCACAGAGATAAGGCCATACAACCTTGGAAAACAAAACACTGTCTAATTCTGCGAAGATACCCTGCTTGCAGCCAGCGAGCGGCGCCGTCAGAGGTGACATACCAAGTCGCTACAACCGCTTACGCGGCGCACCAACTTTGCAGCGTAGAAAACACACTTAGAATTCACTTAGAAGGGTGAAACTTGATTTGTTTTATTCAGAAAACTCCAAATAACTTTATAATGAAAAACCCTTAAGGCTTCTTTTTGAAGAATCAATAAAAAGTCTCCTCTCATCAGGAGCATATTCTATTTTCAAACGTGCCCTAAGTCCAGGAACATCGCTGCAAAACACCAGGTCACCTTCTTGGGAGAAGAAAGATACAAACTCCTTTTCCCTCGATCGATACCAAGTCAAGGATGTACCCGGAGCCAACATACATTTATCTTTCGGTCTAGATCCTGAAACCTCTGCCGATTCTTTAGAAAGGCCTAAGTCTCTAAATAAATCTTTTAGTTCAGATTGTGAGAATGGAAAGGGATCGGTTGCGCCAGGATCGTAGCAGTTTCTGTGTTCTTCACTATCATCTTGCTGAGCCAATGGCTCGTAATCATCTATATCATGCAAAGAATATGGAGGAGAGAGTATTGGTACTTCAGGTCCATGAGGAGCAGGGCGAATGGCTGATTGAATGTTAGGGTAAGAAATATCCTTTTTTGTTTTTCAAATTGATACCTCGTGCGCTGCAAGAACAAAAACAGCAGTCATCACTATGATTTTTGGGCTCCCTCCAAACCATTGGTGTTACAAAAGGTAAGGACTGCTTTTTACGTTGAAACCATTACCTCAGTCCTTCAACACACACTGAACAAACTTTGTGCGGGGCCCAAGGCATATCTTGATCACCTAACGTTATACCAAAATAGGCGAAATATACTTTTTCAACAAAATCTGAAATGTTTCTTTGTTGCTTTTTAACGGTTTAGTACCACAAATGTAGCAGAAGCTATCTGGCGAGTTTATACATCCTCTGGTAGCCATTGTCCTTTGTCCATGAAACGACTTCGCAGCACAAGAAAACAGTCACTACTTTAATGCGCTAATAACAACACATGAACAGCACAGAGTCAAGAGGTACTGTGAACTGACGGATAATAGCAGAAGCTCACTGCTTGGTGATGGCGGGGGAAGGGGCAGTGCGAAGACAGGCACTGACATGAAAATACTGCTGTTTTCTCCTAACTACTCTTCATTTTACGTATATCTACGGTTAAATAACAGTTTATGGAGATCCTAAAAAAAATTCAAACTCACTTGACTGCTGAAATATCGGAAAAAGCTAAAACTAGACAAGCAGTTTGTGAAATAACTATACGTGATGGAATTTTTTCACTATTTTTCCCGAAATCAGCGATGGAAACACTATAAAAATCACTTAATAAATTTGGAACAATTTTTATGTCGCAGACCTGTTTCATTTGTAGCCAGGCCCGACACCAATAATTTTTTTAGGTAATCATAACACTGCAAAATTAAAACTGAAAAAGTATCTCCAGATCAGAAACTTAACTGACTCTATCGGAGAAGTTACACAAGATCTTCCAATAAACAAGTTAAATGATTAAAAACATCAGAAACTAATGTTTTGAAAAGGCAAAGTATTAAAATTAGAAGAATTCCAAAGCAGAGGCAGTAAGACAACAGTTTTGCATTCGTCTAAGGAGAGAAGAAAAATGGACATAATCAGAAGATAAAAATATTTTGGAGGACAAGAGGTCGGCAAATGAGAAGCAGTTTTAAATAGCGCAAGTCAAAAATAATGAGTGAACAAACATAACGGCCGAAGGAAGTTATGGGGCGAAGTACCGTAGGTGAGGAAATCAACTTAGAGGGCCAAATTTTGCTTCAAGTACCTAAGTAATTGCTAATTTCATTCACTAAAACAGTGTAACACATTAACATAAGTATGACAAAAACGCAGCTGAAGACATGCAGAAGTGCAAGATATAAATCTAAGAGGAATCACATTGGATGATGAGCTTTCGATGGCGTGGGAGGTGCGGAGATGTACTTTGAAAGCGTCTGTACGGTTTAGGGTAGGGGGCGTGCTGAGCTAAGGAGCGCTTCCAGCATATTCACCATCGCATTTCATTTCGAGTCAGGGATATAATGTTGTATTTAGTAGCTATGAGTTCCATTTATTACATGCTAAAAAAAAAATCTTATCAGGTTCCCAGAAGCTCCAGGTGTTCACAGTTGAGCCAACAGGAACTTTCGTAGTCTATTTCTTCATACTTGTGTATTCTATAAAACAACTGTAAAAATGCTACCAATCTTATATTTTGATTGTATGAAGTTTAAGAAAAAGACTGCTGATATTCCTCAATAACATTATCCCTGTAAATGTCTTGCACTTTGCAATTGCCGGAAGTGGTACATAAGGCTGAATTTTGAGGCCTTAAAAACAAAAATTCCTATCTTCTGTAGTTTCAAAATTCGTTTCACTGAAGATACCGTTACTGGTTTCATAGCCCAGGTGCCGAACACATAAGACGATTCTTTGGAGCACTTGTGGAGACAACCTGATTACTCCTTAACATATAACGCCCAAAAATGAAATTACGAAATCAGCTGGAAACCACAAAACATTATCAAAGAAACACTTCAAAAAACCTAGTGCATTTTTTCGTTTCATTACCAGAAAATAATCTACCTCGTAAACACATATATCTAACCCCGGTTTGGTATTCATTTAATTGCTTCTTAAATATATACTTTTCGAAAAGTAGTAAACGACATCACAATTGTGACAACTATAAACTAGATGTACTCTTAATAACTATTGCTACTGCAGAGCTGAAGTAGACATTTACTGCATCTTTGGCGCTAGATCCCAACATCCGATGGCCAGTGTGTGATCTCGGATGACGGGGGTGGTGGTGAGGAACGGAAGCGTTTCTGTCATGAAGAAGGGGATCAGGTGTTCAATTTTCGTCAAGGCCAATGGCGAGACGTACTGCTAATATAGGTTTCATAAACATCTGTAATGGAATGTGATGAATATAATTACTTACATGTATGAGGAAATGGAAAAGTCCAGTATTATATGCATACTAGAAAATTGTGGTATAATATATATAGTTCTACTATGTAAATTCAGTTTTTATGTCAGTGTGAATTATTGTTAACTGAATGTACAGCCTTGTAATAAGACATTAAAATGCTGTCTCCTCTAACTTACAGCAAGAAACAGTATCTCCTTAGTTTAACAGTTTGCTAAATTCGTGTGTTACAGATAATGTATGGCCTTCCTCACAAATTAATAATAATAAGGATCAGTGGGGTAAAGCAGCACTCGCCCCCCTTCCCCTACCAAATCCTCCAACAATGACATAGCCGATTTTTTCCACAACCTTTGCCAAATTAAGCCAATGAAACTTTTGTAATGACCACGATTTGATCGTAGCACTAACCTGAAGCTTTATTTACTTCCAAACAACCAACAGCTCAAGCTTGATCTTGCTGAGACATATTGGTTGCGCTGGACTGAACCTTAATTCTTCTCTGTATTGCTATCAACCAGGTTCAATATTTTCCGATACTTCATTCAGCGTGCTGCAATCTTTTTGCCCAGAAGCGTATGTTTAGGCTTGATATATTTCTCCTATTATGCCGTCATCATTGTCAGACAACGACTTGTCAGGCAACGACTTGTAGATGTAGCCATTCTTCACGCTCCCTCACCATCTTCACCGTTAGCTTAAAGATACTGCAGTTCATACACTGATAACACCCTGTAATATGGTTGTTCTGGGCCTAGCTCTTTATTATTTCCAAGGACTTTTTCTTCTAAGATGTTTTATATTTATGAAGCTGTTATGTGAATTACAAATCCAGTTAATATAATTTGTCTTCTCTCTACCATATTAATCAGTTCCCTTTCCTCATTAATTGTTTTTAGTACTTGTGCATTAAATTTTCTTTCAGTCTGTAGGTTTTTGTGGCTCTTCTCCTTATCTGCATCTCTGCTGCCCCTCATTTTTTGTTTTCTTAGTTCTCTAGGAAACTATAGCTTAAAATGCTCCAAAAAAGTGTTCATGAATTCAGTTTTAGTTTTTGTATGTAAGTGGTTATTTGTTAATAAATTACTCTCTATCTCTAAAAGTGTTTATTCATTACATTTCTTCTTCTGACCTCCAGTATACATCTGTTGTCATATGTTGTTACATGCTACAAGTGTCAACATTTATTATTTGTGTCAGTATCTTAGTTTCTGTGTTATATGTTTATGTTTGTCTTCACTTGTCTGTTCGATTTATCTGCCTCCATTGCTTTACTCTTGTTTGTGTACTTCTTTTTTCAGGTTGTCGTTGTCCAAGGCCTCCGACGCTGTATAACGCAAATAAGACTAGTTTTCGTGAGATTGATACTGACAAAAATCTCTTATGAAAATCTGATACAGGGAGTTTATTAACACTCGTTTTTCAAAAAAACTGGGCATGAAATATTTGAACATCAAGTATATGCTTCATTACGAATATTGTCAAAGCATGTTTCGACATTTTAATTGATGACATGTTGGAGCAACAAACCTTCTGAGGCACTCTTCATCCACTTCAAACTTCGGGTTGTTGTTCGGGCAGATGAACATCTCGAAATAGCCATAGTGGTTAGCCGTCAGGTCCACCTCAACTTGAATCTCCTGAAGGTGAAATAAAAACATTTTTAAATAGATCATAAATGTAGTAGCAGTCTTAGTATAAACAATCCCAAATAGTTTACAAAATGTTACAATGTCTAAGACATTATCACGTATAGAGCCACTCTAAGCATCATTTTCTCCGTAAAATTTTTAATATTTGATTGTACTTCAAATTAAACAAAACTTTGGCATAGTGAACGTTAATTCGGCGAAAAAGCCTTAGCCTTAGGCTGAGTAATGTTTCCTGAATGAATCATTCACACCACATCGTAAGGTATGCAGAAAACAAAGTTTTTGAAATGTTCTGTAAGAATATCTGCCAGCTACACTGCTCTTTAAATAATTTTTATTTTGTAAATTATTTTCGATGGACTCAGATCGGCATATTGCCATTATCAGGTGCTCTGTAAATACGTAAGTAAGTGATGGTCTTAATATAATGGTTTGTAATTATGATCAGAAAAGTTATAATACATTCGTTTGGTGTTTTTACCTTACATGTCATACCGTTGTTGCAAGTCTTTGTTTTCTTTTTTAGAATTATTAGGTTCTCCTCAGATGAACGTTGAGACGTGTATATGACTTTAGTCGGTTTTCATGTATGCTATTGTTCTCTTGACAGCTTGTATGACACTGGATTAGAGATATTAGATGTTTACATAGTTACCATTATAAGCAAGAGGTGTGTGTAAATTCGTTTGTTTTTAATTATTTTTATAAGTTTGCTTCTCATTATGTTGTTACCAGGAATTTGTTTTGGTTTTAGTTGAGGTTCCATGTTACATTTTCATTGTTTGGTAATAATTTTTTTATTGTCTATCAATTGTGATGTTTTCTTGGTGTTATATCTTTGTTGTATACTCTTCACGCTGTTATCGCTGATACTATCGGTATGTATTATTCAGCCTCTGATTTATTACATTACCCATTTTCTTGCTTTATAATGTGAATAAAGTTTCCTATGTACTTTCTGCTTTTTAAGTCGGTTTGTTCATTCAATAAATTTGTGAGATTGTTGTATGCATGTCAATGCACCTCTGTTTCCTCAGGGATGTTTATGATTGCTCCCTTTTTCTTAACATGGAGTTCCAATCCTTCGTTCATGAGTTTTACGTCGTGTTTTTCTCTTTGTAGATGTTGGAAAAATGTAGATGGGTTGTTTTCACTTTCTATGGCCTGCTTTTTATATCTAGTGATGACGTTCGTACCGATTTGTCCAATGTAGAACTTGTCGTAAGTGTTACACGAAATTTTGTAAAAAAAAAAAAAAAGAAGCCACGATATTACATGTACGATAAAAACGGTAAACCATACCATTATAATAAGACCATCACTTACATACGTATTTACAGGGCATCTGATGATGGCAATATGCTGAAAATGGCTCATCGTGAGTGATTTATAAAATAAAAACCGTTTAAAGAGCAGTGTAGCTGGCTAATATTCATATTAATCAAGTCATTAGAGGACATATTCTACACTGCGGACCCCACAGAACCAAATGAAATATTCTAGTTCAAAAGAAAAAAGATAAGAAAGTAAACGAAGGAACAATGGCTGAGAAGGGAGTGAGACAGGGTTGTAGCCCATTCCTGCCGTTATTCAATCTGTATGTCGAACAAACAGTAAAGGAAACCAAGGGGAAATTTGGTAAGGGAATTGAAGTTTAAGGAGAAGAAATAAATACTTTAAGGTCTGCCAATGACACTGAAGTTCTATCGGAGATAAAAATGGATGTGGAAGAACAGTTGAACAGAAAGGGTAGTATCTTGAAAATATAAGATGAATATCAACAAAAGTAAAAGAAAGGTAATGGAGTGTAACTGTATTAAATCAAACTACTGTGATGGAATTGGATTAGAAAACGAGAACCTAAAAGTAGATGAGTTTTTCCATTTGGTCAGTAAAATAATTGATGATAATCGAGGTAGACAGGATGTGAAATGCGGACTGACAAAAAAACTTTTGCTAAGAAGAGGAATTTAATGTCTAATACCAATTTACCTACTGGGAAGTATTTTCTGAAGGTATATGTCTGGAGCGTAGCACTGTACGGAAGATAGGTACTTTAGATAGTAAGGGAATAGAAATTTTTAAAATTTGGTGCCATAGAAGGATACTTGGGACAAGAGTGGTAAAAGGAACAACAAATGAGGACATACAAAATCGTATTCGTGACAAAATAAGTTTATGACAACTTGACCAAAATAAATATCGGGTGACAGGACATGGCATGAAGTGTCAAGGCATTGTCAATTTGATAACGGTAGGAAGTGTGGGGCCTATTAATTTAATACAGGAACCAAGGTTTGAAATACGGTAAGCAGGTTCAAATGGATGTAGGTTGCAGTAGTTACACAGAGCTGAAGGGGCTTGCAGAGGACGGACTGGTATGAACGACTGCTTCAATACATTACTTGGACTGAAGGCCACAAACAGCAACAAATTATCTAAGAAAATGGTGTGAAAAATACATGAGCTTCTTATAGAATTATCTGTGTAGGAAACAAATTGAATTTCGAGAGAAATGACACAAGGAAATAAAGAAGGGGAATGAGTACTCCTGATATCTTGTGTCTTCTCTCATTAATCCATTTGCAGGTTTTCAGACGGTGTGTGGTATTTTCAAAGGTAGAATTTGTGCGAGCGTTCTCTTCTGTGTGTGTGCCATACCTGCCCGGTGACGTAGTTCCTGCTGATGACGCCTTTCCCGTAGAGCCCGCCAGCTTCGTGTGGGCGCGGCTTGGGCTCCCCGAAGCTGTCGCCGCAGAGGCCGCAGCTGCCGTTGTACTGCTGCCACTGCACTGAGCAGAACACCGCCGTGTTACATGTCAACAAGCTACACACGACACCGTCGCAAAACCAGTTTAATTTTGTCGTCCAGAAAGTGCGAATGTCTCCTCCGCTCACCTTCACTTTGGCTCACAGAAAGTTTTCTTTTTTTTCTAACAGGTCTTAAAAAGCTTAAATAATTAAATGAAACATTCCTAACCTTCTTTCAACGTTTTTACAGAAATCGTGCACAGCAGCTAAGCGGTTCTTGTTAACTCGCTGCTGTGCGTACTTTAGACAAGATTATCATCTTACACATTTATGGACCAGACTCTCGAGGAGTTCATCTGCTGCTCCGAAGTAAATAAAGTTACACCTTTCATCAAATGCAGTTGCTGATGCCCTTTTCTGTACCATAAACCAGTAATTAGAATTTAATTTGCGAGACAGTGAGGTTAGGTGTAACGATGGGTTGTCAAGTGCACCCTGCAGTGACGCCTGGGAAGACGTACACAGGTAAGCCAAAACATTATGACCACTGCCCACGGTGACGTTGGATGTCATCTTCTGGCGTTGCGGGCACGTGACGCGGTAGCAGACGGGGTCACCCTAGCAAAGAAAGGGGATGCAAATGGATAAATCCATTGAGATAAGCGACTTTGGCAAAGGACAGAGTATTATTACGCAGAACCTGTGAACGAGTATCTCTAACACGGCGAAGCTGGTCGAATGTCCACGTGCTACTGCCGCGAGCATCTACGGAAAGAGATAGACGGATAATGACACTACCACTGGACGCCAAATGGTTGGACATCCAAGACCTTTCACAGAACGCGGAATACGGAGACTTGTCTCTCTGTGAAGTAGGACAGATGGTGATCTGTGACATCTTTGCCGAAAGAGCACAATGCTGGTGCATGCACAAGTGTTTCGGGGCACACCGTACATTGTTGAACATGGAGCTCCGCAGCAGACCACCCCTACATGTTCACATGTTGATCCAACGATATCGTTAGCTCACATGTTGACCCAACGACATCGTCATTTACGGGACCATCTACATTCTACTGTTGATTAAAAGAAACGTGTCAGCTCTTCGGGTGAACCACATTTTTGCTTCAATAGGTGACGCAAAACGTGCAGCACGCTAAGGATGGAGGTATTATGCTATATGAGACCTTCTCCTGCACTTTCATGAGATCTGTGGTAGTTATCAAAGACACATTGGCAGGCTGACAGCTATCAACCACCTGCATCCCTTCATCCTTGATATCTTCCCCAGCGGTGATGTCATCCTTCAGCAGCATAACTGCCCGCGTCTCGGAGTCGGAATCGTGTTACAGTGGTTCGAGGAGCACCATAGTGAACTCACGTTGATGTTTCGATGACGGAATTCGCCTGGTGTAATTCCTATGGAACCCATCTTTGTCGCTATCGGGCGCCACCACCGCATCGGCAAATCAGCGGCCCGTTATTTAAGCAGATTACCTGATCTTTGCGTGGACATCTAAAGCCACATACCTCCAAAAACCTACCAACAAACTGCCGGATCCCTCATACGCAGAATCAGTACTTCTTTCGTCCCAAACACGGACAAACAAGCTATTAAGCAGGTGGTCATAATATTTTGGCTCATCAGCGTGCCAATAAAAAAGCAGCAATGCCGAATGAAATGGAATTATGTGTCATACCTATTGCTAATATTGTACTACACTACTGGCCATTAAAATTGCTACACCACGAAGATGACTTACTACAGACGCGAAATTTAACCGACAGGAAGAAGATGCTGTGATATGCAAATGATTAGCTTTTCAGAGCATTCACACAAGGTTGGCGCCGGTGGCGACACCTACAACGTGCTGACATGAGGAATGTTTCCAACCGATTTCTCATACACAAACAGCAGTTGACAGGCGTTGCCTGGTGAAACGTTGTTGTGATGCCTCGTGTAAGGAGGAGAAATGCGTACCATCACGTTTCCGACATTGATAAAGGTCGGATTGTAGCCTGTCGCGATTGCGGTTTATCGTATCGCCACATTGCTGCTCGCGTTGCTCGAGATCCATTGACTGTTAGCAGAATATGGAATCGGTGGGTTCAGGAGCGTAATATGGAACCCCCTGCTGGATCCCAACGGCCTCGTATCAGTAGCAGTCGAGATGACAGGCATCTTATCCGCATGGCTGTAACGGATCGTGCAGCTACGTCTCGATCCCTTAGTCAACAGACGGGAACGTTTGCAAGATAACAACCATCTGCACGAACAGTTCGACGACGTTTGCAGCAGCATGGACTATCAGCTCGGAGACCATGGCTGCGGTTACCCTAGACGCTGGATCACAGACAGGAGCGCCTGCGATGGTGTACTCAACGTCGAACCTGCGTGCATGAATGGCAAAACGTCATTTTTTTCGGATGAATCCAGGTTCTGTTTACAGCATCATGATGGTCGCATCCGTGTTTGGCGACATCGCGGTGAACTCACATTGGAAGCATGTATTCGTCATCGCCATACTGGCGTATCACCCGACGTGATGGTATGGGTTGCCATTGGTTACACGTCTCGGTCACCCCTTGTTCGCATTGACGGCACTTTGAACAGCGACGTTACCTTTCAGATGTGTTACGACCCGTGGCTCTACCCTTCATTCGATCCCTGCGAAACCCTACATTTCAGCAGGATAATGCACGACCGCATGTTGCAGATCCTGTACGGTCCTTTCTCGATACAGAAAATGTTCGACTGCTGCCCTGGCCAGCACATTCTCCAAATCTCTCACCAACTGAAAACGTCTGGTCAATGGAGGCCGAGCAACTGGCTCGTCACAATACGCCAGTTACTACCCTCGATGAACTGTGGTATCGCGTTGAAGCTGCATGGGTAGCTGTACCTGTACACGCCATCCAAGCTCTGTTTGACTCAATGCCCAGGCGTATCAAGGTCGTTATTACGGCCAGATTTGGTTGTTCTGGGTACTTATTTCTCAGGATCTATGCACCTAAATTGCGTGAAAATGTAATAAAATGTCAGTTCTAGTATAATATATTTGTCCAATGAATACCCGTTTATCATCTGCATTTCTTCTTGGTGTAGCAATTTTAATGGCAAGTAGTGTATTTGTTTCTTTGACAAAGATAGTGAAATATGTGTGACGGGGACTCCTGCTTTCTAAATTCTTTGCTATTGAACACACTTGTTACGATTTTCATATCAGTGCTCCATGAGGCTTCGGGTTGAGGTCCAGATGTGACAGAGTTGTGTTTATTGATCAGCCTAGTTAATAATTAACGACGAAGGTTTTTGTTCATACGAAGATTCTTCGGACACCGCCTATACATCAAGAGGCTACTAGACACGAATATCAGATCAAAGTGTCAAACACAGCGCTACTGCGAGGCTTTATGTTTAATAGTGACAATACGCAGCATATGTATACAACGAAAAGTATGCCACATTAGTTCGAGGATGCTCTACCAACCAGTCTCAGAGGAGTACTGTATTTCCAAAGAAACGACCTGCCGTTGGCTCGTTCACTGCTGAAAACATTCGTGCATTTGTGAGTGACATGCTTCGTTTCAACGAAAGAGCTCCATGCAATTATAATGTGACCATTTTACATCTAGATTATTTAGTCTTATGTTGTTCTGAGAACAGTAAAGTATCGGTCAATCGGCAAATATTGATTTGCCTGAAAAACTGTGCACTGCTTTAAGTATTCTTTAGCTTTATATGTACGTCGGTTAGTTATCCGATACAGGCTCAGATTAGGCGAGGGTCGGAGAGTAAATTACTCATGGGTTCCTCAAAAGAGCCACCTCGAAATTCAATTTATTTAACGGTGGTACGAAAAAACTAAATCTGTAGGATGTTAGAGAGATTTTAACCTCACAACTGCGATACATTGCTAACTGGAACAACTGTTCGCGTTCAGGCGAATGTCATTATACAGAACACCCTATGAATTTATGCAAATCAGAGCCATTTTTGTACAGCAAGTAGTGGGACTTTTTAACGATGACCTCTTGCCACAGCTGACTGATGTCCCACTACTGACCTTGCTTTACTCAAGTCGTCGATTATTATGCTTTCTGATTACAAGTCTACAGTCTGTTACTGATTCGATGATATTTTAGATGCTCTAAGGGACAGTCAAATGAAAATGAGACAGGTTAGGAAAGGTAAGGGAAACGTTTATTATTTCAAAAGTAATCGCCATAATTTTTGATACATTTATCCCACTGTGAGACAAGATGGTCAGTGGCTTCATGGAAAAATCTTTCTGCTTGCGTATGGCATCATGATTGTACCCAGGAGTGCACCTCATCGTCCGAAGCAAACCGACGGCCACGAATGTCTTTCTTCATGGCTCCAAAAATGGTGAAATCGCATGGGGAGGGATCGGAACGGTACGTATAATGTGTAAGGGTTTGCCAGCGAAACGTGTGCAGCGTAGTCGTAACAACTTCGTCAACATGTAGGTGGGCATTATCGTGCAACAGTTTGATACCATCCGTTTGCGTTTCTGGGCATTCAGACTTGAGGGCGCGCTGCAATTTTTGCATTGCGTCCATTTGCCGCTGTGCATTAATATTGGCGCCGTGTTCCAGAACTCAATCAGCAACGGACTCTTGCAGTCAAAGAAAACGGTCATCATGACTTTTTCGGAGCTGGCGTGCACGGCTTTGGTTGTTTTCAAAGGGGGTGAGTCCATATTCCCTCATTATAGGCTCTGACGTTCGCCCTCCGCCTCAAAATGAGGACACCATGATTCATCCCTCGCGACAGTACTCGACGGTAAACGATATTCTTCGTCGCGGTACCGTCCCAAGTTTTTAAATGATCACACCGCCATTATCTGGGTTGTTTTTTTATTTAATTAATACCCAGGTTTGTACCTTTTATGCCATTTTCAAGTGATCAGCACCATGAGAGAACTCACCGGTGAAGCCGCCGCAGTAGAGCTCGTTGTCGTTGTAGTTGACGGGTGTCAGGTAGCCGAACCTCCACATGGAATTCCGGGCAGGCGGGTCCATGAGACGGGCGTGCGCCTCCACTCCAGGCTGCAGAGCCACCTGCGGGAGAGAGACATACATCCTCCGTAAGCAACAGACCCGCTGGCACAGGTCGTGCAAAGTTCAGCGCGAGCGTCACACCGGACAGCTGCCGAGTGATAAGGTCTCTCAGGCCACTTCTCTACAGCTGACTAACAGTTATCATTTCTGCAACATTCTAGTCATGATTACATCTTACCATAAGTGACAAATTTACGACGTACGACGTAAATCATAATTTCCTTGTACCTACCAAGAAAGGCCAGAAATTCATTTGCGATCGGGCTCTTCATTTACATTTAGCAATATTCTTCCTTGCTTGTATACTACGTTAACACTAATACAGCACATGGATCCTCAATAATAAACATACACCAGGTGGTTAAAATTAAACCTCCCCTATTTAATACGTTATAGCAAGAAAACTAATTACCTTACGAGTACCAGACTTGTTAGAATTCATGCCAGAGTATGGGGTGCATGATTTCTATGTGTCATTTTGACACCGTTCAGTTCCAACTCTACCCATCAGGTGCAGTGATCAGTCATCGCGATTCACTGTCTCACACACCTGACCAGTCGCAGTGCACTTGTTGGCGTGTCAACATAAGCTTTGACAAAAGGAAATGGGCATTGTGGTGAAGCTCTGTTATCAAAACAACGGTAATGCTGCATCTGCATTTGAGAATATCGCCGGGGGAAGGGATTACGGAAAGATCCTCTTTTTCCACCTGCTGTGCGGAGTATCATGAAGAAGCTCGAATCAACTGGAGAACTGGGCGTCGCTCCGGGAAGAGACCGACGACCTGTTGCACCACAGGTGGTTTGATGATATCGCTGTTGCTATGGCAGGCAACGCTGCCGGTCGTCAGGCAGTGCGCGTGCTGTGTCGCGACACTTGAACATCCCGTGGTCCACTGTAAGGAAGGTGCTTCGAACCATACACAAATGGTATCCCTACAAGATCCATATCGTACAGCAGCTTGCACCACACGGCGCACAACGACGTGTTAATTTCGCTCTACACTTTCTCGCAAGGATTGAAGCTGACGAGGGCTAGCCCCGGACAATCCTTTGACAGACGAAGCTCATTTTCCTCTGACGGGTGAGGTGATCACACAAAATTGGCGAGTATGGGGATCTTCACTTCCAGTCACTGGGCATAAGGTTCCTCTGTATGGTGAACGTGTCACCGTCACCGTATGGTGTGGCTTCACGGCTACGTTCATCATTGGCCAATTCTTTTTTTAGCGGTTTGGCGCTCAAGGACCAATAACGTGCAGTGTGACTGGTCAGTGTTACTGTGATATGCTTCCCCAGAATGTCACGTTCGCCCTACAAGAGAGAGACGCATTGAACTCAAGAGTTCTAATGCAAGATGGGGCCCCACCGCACATCGCTCGTGAAGTTCACCTGTTTCTCCGAAACATATTTGGGAACGATCGAATTATCAGTCGATCGTTTCCAAATGTTTGGCCGGTACGATCCTCTGATCCCACTTCCTGTGATTTCTGGTCGTGGGACTACCTGAATGGCAGGGTTTATCAGGGGAACATTCACACTTGTTCTGATCTGAAGCGTAGCATATCAAGAGAGATAGCCGGAATACCTAGACATATGCTTTGTTCTGCTGTACTGAAAGCAATCCTGCGCTCTTCTGGAGACAGCCACATTGAGCTCCTTTAGTAGCATTAATGATACTGGTATGCAATGGTATGATGTACTGTAGCAGCACATTAAAAGTGTTTCAATTGAATTGATTCTACATTGTTTCTCTTCCTCATGACTTTGACATTGATGCTACCATGTTTGGGCCTTTGACGATAAATAGTTTCCGTGTTAGAACGTGTTAAATAGGGAAAGTTTAATTATAACCACCCTGAACTAAGCTATACAGGAGGAGGAAGGTATGATACGCCACCCCAAATATACTCTTTAAAAATAAATAAGCGTGTTTATAAATTATTTATACAAAAGAATTAATTTTGAAAAATTAAATAACTTACAGAAATGTTTGTTATAACACTGCCTGCAGTTTATCTTCAAGTTTTACTTACAAACGTTCAATGTTTAGTAACACTACAAATGTTCCACCTGTAATCAGTTTCCTGCCAAATCCTAAAAGCAAGACTTGATGTATGGTGGCAGCTGCTTGTGTTACCCGTTGTCCCAGCTCTTCGATGTTTTCCGCAAACGGAGGAAAAAACACTCTCTCTTTAATGCGTAACCTCATAAACAGAAGTCCATTGGGGTTCAGTTAGGTGATCGTGGTGGATAGGACATTATTCCAACACGTCCAGTCCAAGTCGGCTCCTTCTTACGGAGATACTCGACAACTTCACCATGATGTCGTGTCACACGATGTTGCTGGAAAATGAATTATATGCCCAGGTCCTGTTGTAACTGAGGCATTAGATAATGTTCAAGCATGTCCAAGTACGATATGCCATTTATAGTTGACGCGGCAAGAAAGATAAGATATCTGTGATATACAGCCAGTTTCGGGGGAACGATAGTAGCAATTGATATCAGTTTTTGTTTGAGGTCGTGGCTTGCGATATTTAACCCTGAATTGTCTCTGAACTGTAGAAGTGGATTTGGAATCATGAAACCATAAACAACACTGCGCACACTCTGCGCCGTTATACGACTCCATGATGACATTTGCAATAACTCATTCGCACATGCCATCTAGCTGGAAGTATCAGACATTTCTGTAAGTTACTTGCCCTTCTCAAAATTATAGCTAACTTTTGAATAACTAATTTATAAATATTCCGTATACCGAAGTGTAGTTTTCGGTACCTTATAGCAGACAGTATGGTGAAGTACGAAATTTTCGGAAATGTTTATTAACATTTACAGCCGACAAATTGTGAAAGCGACTTTGTTTTTGACGGCGTTATACATTCGTTCCGGTGGCATTGGAAAATACCCATCTAACAGGGCTTTAGTGACATACCCTGTGTGGAACTTGGTCATTTACTAACAAGGTAACAACGCCGAAAACCCTTATCCATCAGACAGGATGAGATGTGCCATATACGTCCGCCCTACCAAAATTAAAGGAAACACAATGTTCAGGTATAGTTCGTATGTTTGTCGTATCAAGTGCTCAAAATTGTTACGTCGATTACAAAGTGATGCCGGACAGAAAATACTGCACTTCAGACTCACACAGCACAGACCCGTGCTATACGGCGTTTAAAGTCTTCGCGAGTTTCCATGCAGAAACCTTACTTTACAAAAACTGACGTACGGTCTTCTGCCTGCGTTGTCTGTCTTAGATTATCGGTATGCGATGGATAGTTTTAATATTTTTCGCATTTTACAAATGACATTATACGACACCGTAAGCTGCTGCTAACACCAGATAATTGTCTTAGATCGAAACCGTCGCACTTCTAAAAATAATTTAAACAGCAGATAATAGTATTATGTAAGTGTTATATAAGTTTACAAGAGCTGAAGAACACAAAAAATAAAATCTAAAGATGGTACTGCACGATAAAACCACACAGGTTATAACTATAGATACACACGATGTCTCTCCTAACTGTCGTCATGCGCTTTGTCTGATGTTTTGGCAGATATCTGGAATTTCATTTTTGCAACGTGAAGCTGGAGTCAGTCCAAACGAATACGGCTCATCACGTCTAGCATGAGACGCCCAGCACCGATAGAAAGCGTTGGTTTCTTTCCCGTTACAAACAAAATGATTTTTGAAGTGGGGTTTTACGTGCCCATTCGACAGAGCGTTTCCATATTAGTCTAGTGTGACGTTCTTGTTATAGATGTGAATTAATAGCGAGATCAAAACACGAAAACTAGCGATCACTCCATCAGCAACAGCAGCGCCCTGACCCATGATGGCTGCTACCGCCTTGCAGAAGTCGCTACTAGGGTACTTATTATTCTTCGCATTTTACTGTTCCTGTTACGCATATGGATAAAAGAAATAACGCAGTAGAGCTAGCCTAATCTGGGGTATGTATATCTGTCGAACGGGCACTAAAATTCCAAATCAAAAATCGTTTTGTTTGTAATGGGAAACAAACCAATGCTTTCCGCCGATGGTAAGCGTCGTATGAAAGACTTGATCAGCGGGATTTATTTGCGCTGTCTCCGGCTACACATTGCATCAAAGAAATTGCAGATATCTGCCGAAACGCTGTAGAAAATTCGCATGACTATTCATAGTAGAGACACCCGGTGTTTGGAACCTAGACGGTCAACAAAAACTTTGTTTTCAACTACTTATTTTGATTCCACCTATAGATAAAAGTTCGGAGATGTTAAGGGTGGTAAGACGGCAGACCGTTTTGTGTTAAGAAAGTACGAAATCGTCAGTGCAGACAGGCCAGGATACTCACTATGTTGGTACCTCGTTGACTGCTTTATGTGCCTTACCATAGCTGCGACAACATACTAAATATGACAGTTAAATACACAGACTAGTGTTGCTGCCGGCAAAAAGAGGCCTCCCGCGGCAAGTTTGAAGATGTTTGTTTCAGTTGGCGTTTTACCCACCTTGAGCTCGAAGGGGTACTGTTATACGTCACTCAATCTTGCTGTACCAATCGTCCGTAGGAAACTTTGCACAAACGTCTCGGAGCAAAACCTCAAAACCTCAAAACTGCAACACGAGCTAACGCTTGTTAAGGAAAATGTGCGGAAATGAAGGTTTATCGTAAACACCAGCTCTTCACTGGTCCGAAAGGTTTATGAAGGGACTGGAAACGACCGAAGGTGATCCTCGTTCTGGACGACCACGAACATCAAAAAACACTGAGACAGTTCGTAAAACTCATTCGTGCAAATCCTTGTCTGACTGTCCGAGGTCTTGCTGAAATCTCGGAAATGAACAGAGAAAGTGTACGTCAAATTTTACGTGAACCCCTCAACATGCATAAAGTTTGTCCAAAAATGATTCCATTGTGCCAGCCGATACCGTCTTATCCGTAGGGGCATTCTTCTCGAAATACATCGCCATATTGGACCACCCACCATAGTAGAATGACCTATCACCGCGTTGGACCACCCACCACAGTAGCTCGACCTGACCCGCTACGAGTTTTTTCATTTCCTTAAGTCAAATCAGGGCTTAAGGGGACAAGATTTGACCGTGTGAAAGCGGTGGAAGCAAAAGCTGACAGAAGTGAACTTCCAGCACTGCTCTGAACGACGGAAAAATCGTATGGAACGTTGATGGGATCACCCAGGAGGATGCTCAATAATTTTTTTTTTTTTTTTTTTTTTTTTTTTTTTTTTTTTTTTTTTTTTTTTTTTTTTTTTTTTGCAACGCCAGTCCGGTTGTTTAACTGACACACCTCATATCTGTTAGGAACGGTAGATACCTGTCATATCAATAAAACAGGTAACAAAGGTACGATTGTTCAAAATCTCTCACGTTGACAGAACAAAGTCGTCAATGGAGGATTAACGTACGTTGGCCTGGTTTCAGATTGTTGTCCTCACCGTTTCAGGTGAAATCGGGCGTTGGTCCCTCATTTGTGACTCACGAGGTATGACACACGGTTAAAATATGATAACACACAGAACCAATGCTTATATCGTTCACGGACAGACGGTGCATACAGCTTCTTTCCCTTAGGTTAACTGACAGCTGCGGTGACAAGAAAGGGAATCCAGCCATAAGACTAACGGTAAGTTTGCCAGTTGGAAACAGCGAACTCAGTACGGCGGAATAACGCTGACAAGGAGAGATTTCATTCTTTATTCTTCCGGGTTCTTTACAAACTTCTTTGTATTTGCAGACACGGATTTTGAGTGTCTGGCATTGTCATGACACAACCACACAGTTCCTCTAACACGTTGGTGACATTCGCTATATACGAAAACCATATCCACTGTTTAGACTGACGTATACATTGTGAAAGACTGATAAGTTTCACGAGCGGGTTGTCTGATTGCTGCAACAGCAGAACGTAGATTATTGAGCTTTAATTGCAGTGGCAAATGTACATATCATATATGAATTACGTATTTGGTTCTATCTGGTACAACAGCCTGATGATAGGACCATAGTGTGTGACACATTATCTTGATATTAGCTGATAAAGTCCCACACGTGTTGTGTCATTCAAATCCTCTTTCCAATGCACGTGAAAAGTCTCGCTTTATGGCTTCCTTATAGTTGTTTGTTTTATTATTTTATCGCACTTTTATTCCCACCCTGAGACCAATCTCAAGTGTTATTACCTGATTAGTTCCAGTTCTGGCATGATAGTTGCACTTGTTGTTTTAGTTCTTTATACCATTTGTGTACAGGCACGATGAACCACATGTAAGCATTTAGGGGCTATTTTTGTATCAATGGATTCATTAATGTATTACATGTTACTCTTGTACTTTTTAGGACCGCAGCAATATGCTTTGTGCATACTATTGACACTCGCAGATTATCCTATAGTTATAAGTATGTACTATTTTTTATCTTTAAATTTTAAAACTATTTGTTCTTGAATTTTAGTGTTCTTATCTAACTTCTACTTGTTTGTGGTATGTTTTTCTGTACAGCCTTCTGAAGAAGGGCACTAAGTCCCTAAAGGTTAAGGAAATAAAACTCCTCTTAGGAACTGTTTGCTGATTATTTTGATTTTTAAAACGTATACAGTTTCATTAAAATGCCGGTTTCATACTTCGGCACTAAAAACGTTAACAATTGCGTCTGTTAGTCAGATAGTTTGCAACATTGTCCGCAATAGATTAGCGGCAACCTCACCTCGTAATACTGTATTTCCTCGTTCCGATTATATTTTGGGTGGCCTGTTGTAGGTGCCTCTCCCAGTATAAAATGTAATATGCTAACAATGTGGATAGTGCCAAAAAGTTAGGTTAAACTATATGTGTAAGTGCAAACAAAAAGTGTGCAAAACTTCTGGCAGAGGGAATAACTTCTCAATCATTTAAAAGTGAAACTGGCTTATTACTACTGCGGGCACCAGTTCAATTTTCTCCTAAGTAGAGCCAAGACGATGGCTTGCGTAACAGAAAAATTTTAGGAACCAAAAAATTTCGACAACCAGTAAAGCTCTACAGAGAAATGTGAAATTTTAATTTAAATCTGTTAGCTTTCAAGAAACATTATAATATACTTCTGTCGGTAGTGATTAGATCTCTCGTCACCAATCGTTCACAGACTTTCACAATTTGAAATGTGTCATTCTAGAACATTCTGAATGTGTCTATACGCTCACAATTAAAAGCTGTTCATATTTTTTTATACTTTCACCAAATTTATTGTCCATGCGTCTGCCACTTACAGAAGAAATATCAACATATAACATTAAAGTTACCTTAGTTTTCACTGTCGTTTCTGGTGGCCCTTTAACAGGAAGGTGAGTTTTAAAAACTACGCTCATTTCCGCCCACAACATGCCAAAATACGCTGCTGAAGGGGTTGTGTCACAATAAGACTCATAAATTTGAGAAGTCGGTGTCAGGCTTCATCCATTGACTTTATTGTAGACGTGGTAAACAAAGACAAAACTGTCGTATTTGCAGCCAGCGTTCGGCTAAACGATGAGACAGAAAAAGCAATAATGGACCATCGAAAGAATTCTATGGCACTGAGTTTCTGAAGATGTTCACTTGGAACTAAACAGTAAGTAAACCACGCACCTGAAGCAACAGCAACACGACGGCCAGAACCTTAAGGTGCCGACTGCTATGGAGGTGCATCGTGGTTTCTGAAATCAAAGAAAATGATTGCTTAGTAAATGGCGGAATATGAAGGACAATTTTAAGAAAAATTACAACATAAAATTGATAAAAGGCATGACGCACAGTCTTAAATATATTTTTGAAAGCATATATTGGAATTAAATTAATGAACAGTTTCGATATTTAACTGATAAGAAACATTATGTAAAAATATAAAGCAGGAAAAATTTTGATAGTACAGTTCATTACCGCCCCTGGTCAGTGGTCACTCATACCAGTTACACAATGCTAATGGGTACAGTCGAGGGAGGAAGATGAAAGGAGATACGGACTTTCGATTCTGTCATCATTGAGATCTTTGTCGAGAACGCCACCTTATAATTCAAACGCAGATGGGGATGTGGGAACATTATGTGCAAGATGTATGAGACACGGGAAATATTCTCACACATGAAGAATCCTATAATAACTGCAACTACAAAGAAGGCAGGAGGTGACAGATGCGAATACTACAGAAACATCAGTTTAATGACACGAATTTTTTATAGAGGGGTGGAAAAACTGGTAGAAGCGGATCTCAGGAAGATCAGTTTGGGTTCCGCAGAAATTTAGCAGTACGCAAGGCAATACTGACTCCACCAATTGTGTTAGAATATAGGTTGCAGAAGGGCAAACCTAAGTTTAGATTTAGAGAAAGCGTTTAACAATGTTGACTGGACTACGGTCTTTGAATTATTGAAGATATCAGGCATAAAATGCAGGGATACAGGGAACGAAAGGCTACTTCCAGTTGGTACAAACAGCGAACTGCTGTTATATGGTCGAAGGGAAGGGAAGCTGTCGTTGTGAAAGGAGTGAGACAGGGTCGTAGCTTATTCTCGATGTTATTCAACCTGTACGTTCAGTATGCAGTGAGGGAAAACAAGGAGAAATTTGGAAAGGGAATTAGAGTTTAAGGAGAACGATCAAAAGCTTCGAGGTTTGCCAGTGACACTAATCATGCTATATACAGCAAAGAAGTTGGAAAGGTGTTCCATCAGTAATCTTCCAAACGAAAGGACAGGATTAAAAGACTGAAAGACCACGATTACTAGATCACCTTGCTTAAATTTCCTTTGTATGTCATTCGTAAAACAACAAGGTGGCATTAGAATCGCTTTATACTTGAGCTACCAAAGCTCACTGTTTTCCCAACTGCATTAAGCAAGAAGAATTCAAGGCCTGTTGTAAATTCAAAAGCGTCCCTTTAACGCTAAGTACTGACTCCGACTACTTGCCCGTTATTTATTCTACTAGCATGCCGCTTTCGCGGATCTCTCTCTCTCTCTCTCTCTCTCTCTCTCTCTCTCTCTCTCTCTCTGTCTGATTGCGTGGGAACTGAAAATATAAATAATATTGTAAAGTATTTTCGCTGATTACTTTGCTAACTTATTTGCAGTTGCACAGTTTTATTCTTCCGGTAGAAGTAAGTGTAACACACTTTTCTCTAAGAAATTTTTATTCGGTTCCACATTAACTGCTCCTTGATATCTGTTAGATACCCTATTCTGTGAAATAAAGAAGAGACATTGGATCTCAATGGATTCTTGCTGCGATCACCAAAGAGGCATTCAGTAGCACTATTATGGGAAATACCTGGGTACTTCAAAAAGTAAGCTAATCATAGGCCAGGTAACTTTTATTGAATGCCACCCTGCACTTCGAAGTGATACAGATATGTGACACTCTTTTCTATACATTGCCAGCGATTCAGTGTAAATAAAGGTCGGAACGTTCTACCAATCTTTCAGCTCCTCGATGATATAAATCCGCTCCTTGCACGCGGAGCTGTTCGGAAACCGCTGTGTGAAGTTACTCATTGATGAAAAATCTTTTCATCCCCCCCCCCCCCCCCACCCGCGATGTACTTTGGCTTGCCGAAAAGACGGCATTCGCTTGGTGCAGGACCTGCATTGTATTGTATGACGGATGCCTCCAAACTTCCCAGCGGAAACGTTAAAGCGAAGCTTGTGTATGTGCGCGCCGAGTGGGGAGAACTATGCTGTCGCTTAATTTTCCACGCCTCATGCTCCTTATGTTTTTTCCACAAGAACCATGCTGTCCCGCGTACTTCAGTGTTGGAGTTTGTTTCCAGTTGCCGCTTTAGTTCACCCTGTGTTAAACTTCTTATCCGTACCGAACCAGAACTGTGTCTACAGGAAACCTTGAACATATACTCCCTTCTGACATTTGCTCCACTTTTCTTTCTTAATCACATCATGGGACGATATGTGTAACTTATTTTCTGAAGTCCCTACGAATACCAGCAAATCTTCAGGCGAAGATGATGGAGACGCATTCCATCGAAACGTTGCTACGAGACGACTATGCTACTCGGATGACAACCCGTAAAGACTTCATATATAAAATTCGCCGAGAAAGCCTGCACTCGCTTAGATGATGATGTTTGAGCGCAGATTTGAAGTCTGTTCCTTCCAAATCCGACTACAGTATCTAACATGTATGCATGTCCAAAGGAGCTCTGCACCTTAAATCGCAGTAACACAAGCATTGCAAATCGTAAACCACGTTACTTGGTGATAAGTTTTTCACAGGTGTTACACTGATACATAATATATTTCTCTTTTCGTGTCCAGACCACACTGAATGTTAGTGTCCAGTAATCTTCTTTTGTAAGGATAAAGTTGTGTTCTGCTGATTTACAGATTCTTCTGAATTTAAATCGAGCGAAAAATGTCCCAGGATCTGAATTTTTCTTTGTTTTTGTCGTGTTCGTTGTCCTCAGCGTTCTCCCTTTTCACCCTGTTAGGAGGTGTTATCGCACTATTTTTAGAATCATAGTAATCCTACCATTTTAAATGAAACCATTTCATGATATTCAATTTGACCGCGTTAATCAAATCCTGATCTGAGCACTGACATCTAAAAAGCTTAATTCTCAGCCTAATTCAGCTCTGCAGTTGACATTAGGGAAGTGACGTCGTTCTCCTACTCCTGTATGACGAATTATATTCTGACTACGATTCTTTCGTAAGCTCAGATCATCCGGCCCCCAGGGTAACATCCGGCAGTCTGAGTCAAAACAGTATGACCACCTGTTTAATACAGTGTTGGTCTACTATACAAACACAATACAGCAGCGATTCTGCTTGGTATGGATTCTATAAATCCTTGACACGATCCCAAAAGTATGTGGCACAATATATCTACACACAGGTCTAGCAGTTCCCGCTAATTACGGGGTGGTGGATTACGGGCACGCAGCTAGGGCCAGATGTGTTCCAATGGGTACAGATCAGGCACATTTTCTGGCCAAGACATCCATATGAGTTCACTGAATTGCCCCTCAAACCACTTCAGCACGATTCTAACCTTCCAACACTGGAAGATGTCATCGCCACAGGGGGAGACTTCAAGCATAAAGTGATGCTGGTGCTCCGCAATAATCTTCACGTAGTTCACTGCTGTCATGGTGCCTTCGATTACCACCATAGGCCCCATGGAAGTCCAACTCAGTGTACCCCATAGCATAATTTTGCCCTCACCGGCCTGCATCTGTGACGTTTCTATTGATCCTCGGAGAAACCTCAGTGATGCTGCGGTCACTGCAGTCATAATTGACGATATCGTTGGATCAACACAAGAACCCGCAGCGGTCTAGTGATGTGGAGCTCCATGTTCATCAATGGCCTTAGAGAAGCGTGCTCCGAAACACTTAGGTCTGTACCAGCACTGTAACCTATCGACATATTGTCACGGATCGCTGCCTATCCTGGATCCTGGATTTCACAGTGGTGGATCCTCCGATCTCGATGTTTTATGATCATACGTGGTCGTCCAATACCATACGGTCTACTCGTTATTTCACCATCCTTCAGCCAGTGTCCATAGGCACGATAGTAGTACCCCAACAGGAGATCATCTTCGCCATTTCAGAGGTTCTCGTTTCCAGGCGCAGCGCCACAAGAACGTGTCGTTTGTCAAAACCGCTTATATCACTTGATTTCCGTGTTTGTGGTGCGTATGTTCGTATGACTGCCCATTCGTCTCTGTTCCGCGCACATTCTTTCCTTACTGCTTCATGTGCCCACAACACCACCAGGAGGCATTAAATCTCGTGGTGGGTAGTGGTCACAATGTTTCGGCCCATCAATGTATGTGCGAAACTCTTTCTAGGTCTTCGGGTTTGATTAGTATTACGTTGGTTGTAAATATCTAGGGTCGGACATCTGCTTCTTCCTTTCATTCTCTCAGATAACACTCCCTCTTACATCTAAAAGAGCACCTCCAACCAAACGATATCTTCTGGTCTCTGAGATGCTACACATTCATCTGCCGCAAAACGTAAGTTCACGGCCGAACTGACGGCCGCCATACGTTGACGATCTGGCTTATCTTCTCACTGAGTCCCAATAAACTTTTTTTAATATTCAGTTTCTGATTTTTCCCTACAGTTCCTCTCAGTGATACTCGTAGAAAACACTATGAAGGACTTAAACAAAATTTGATTTTTTTTATTGAAACATATCTGGTCCTATTTACGTAACATCTTTTCTGCCTTTTACTAGGGCCAGTAACATTTTTTCTCCTCTTGTTCATATACCTGTATAGTTAATAAAAAATTTCTAGGCAGCAGTACAGACAGTTCATTCCCTGAGAATGAACTATTAAATCGCGCATAAACGCCGTTTTCATGTAGATAAAACGCGTTCAATTTGTTACACTTCCTTGTAGAACGAACACTGTTGCGATATTCCACCCATGCGAGATGTCTGACGCGGTTTCGTAGTTCCCAACAGCCAAGATGCCCATGCCTTGTTCAGGGTTTTAATACGATCTTAGTAGA
Source organism: Schistocerca piceifrons (assembly GCF_021461385.2). Taxonomy (NCBI): domain Eukaryota; kingdom Metazoa; phylum Arthropoda; class Insecta; order Orthoptera; family Acrididae; genus Schistocerca; species Schistocerca piceifrons. Next base: position 595,663,626 of record NC_060138.1, on the reverse strand, counting down.
AAAGGATCATAATAAAACTTGTTAAACGCGTGTCAGCTTTATTATGCAAACGGTCGCGATACGCCCCATCTGCCAGCCACAGACGTCGTTCCTCTTGCTCAGGCCGGCAGAGAACGCGGTCCATGGTATTCCTGCTCGGTTGAAGTTTCCCATGCCAGACGACCACCTGTCTCCAGCAAACACGTCCGGGATGAGGACGTCAACCTCCCGCGCCATTACGTCACCCCCTCCCACACAGCGCGATCGTTCTCTCACCTCGGCAACCCATCATTTACCGATCACATTTTACGGCTGCACCCTCACTGCCTGCGGTCACGCAACGAAGATGCCGAAGAAATGAGCTGTCAGTCCTCACTATTCGCTCGCACAGGTGTCCCTCGGCGCTTTCAGACATTCTGCAAGGTCAAGTACCACAACAGCGATTCATATCTCGCTGTATTATCATTTATTTCATTATCCGAGGACGCCGAATTAATTTGTTGATTCATGAAGTTCGAGGTAAATATCGAGTAAAATGTTGATATATGATATGCAGAATCAGCTTTTTTTTTTTTTTTTTCGATACTTTGCTTGCTTCTTTTGTGTAGCGAATGAGCAACTGTACTTGTTACACGTGTGTGTGACTTCACCTACACGGACAGACAGTGAAATAATCTTCTCGAACTTCCAGCAAGCACCTATTGCAACAGAAAAATGTGTCCTGTATCCTAACGTTTGATAGCAATCGTTGTCTTGAAATATTGCAGTATGACTGTAACATGAACTTGCCTTCCGGAAATCCTATGAGACTCTAATTTAAACCGCTGAGAACTTATTACTGATTGCAAATCGTTTAATGAATCTGCAAAAGGCTTCAAGTGCTTCACTCCTTCTCATAGGTAGAAACGAACACGTGATGGGCAATTATATAGGAGAACTGTGGAGTTTACACGATTTATTTCCAGAGATGATAAATTTGGATCACAAATAAATGTAAAGAAAACGTTCGTACGTCAGTCTTCTGTTCATTTCCTTGATTTTTCGTGCAATTTAAAATTTCTCGTATTCCTAAATTGTTCACAACACGTCAGGGTGCAGTTTTGCATGACTAGATAATCTAAGAACTTTGTAAAATGAAAATTTTTTCGAAATTAATATGGCAAATAGACGTAAATACAGACGAAGTTAAAATTAGGAACATTTCCAACTATGCATGGTTTTCTGGCCACTGGATGCCAATTAATATCTGAAAAGTTTTCCTATTTGGAAGAAACTCTACTGATACACAGTGGCAATTAAACCACATGTTGTTGTTGTTGTTGTTGTTGTTGTGGTCTTCAGTCCAGAGACTTGTTTGATGCAGCTCTCCATGCTACTCTATCCTGTGCAAGGTTCTTCATCTCAAAGTACCTACTGCAACCTACATCCTTCTGAATCTATTTAGTGTATTCATCTCTTGGTCTCCCTCTACGATTTTTACACTCCACACTGCCCTCCGTTACTAAATTGGTGATCCCTTGATGCCTCAGAATATGTCCTACCAACCGATCCCTTCATCTAGTCAAGTTGTGCCACAAATTTCTCTTCTCACCAATTCTATTCAATACCTCCTCATTAGTTATGTGATCTACCCATCTAATCTTCAGCATCCTTCTGTAGTATCAGATTTCGAAAGCTTCTATTCTCTTTTTGTCAAACTTATTTACCGTCCACATTTCACTTCCATACATAGCTACACTCCATACAAATACTTTCAGAAATGACTTCCTGACATTTCAATCTGTACTGGATGTTAACAAATTTCTCTTCTTCAGAAACGCTTTCCTTGCCATTGCCAGCCTACATTTTATATCCTCTCTACTTCGACCATCATCAGTTATTTTGCTCCCCAAATAGCAAAACTCCTTTACTACTTTAAGTGCCTCATTTCCTAATCTAATTCCCTCAGCATCACCCGACTTAATTAGACTACATTCCATTATCCTTGTTTTGCTTTTGTTGATGTTCATCTTATATTTTCCCTTCAAGACACTGTCCATTCCGTTCAGCTGCTCTTCCAGGTCCTGTGCTGTCTCTGACAGAATTACAATGTCATCGGCGAACCTCAAAGTTTTTATTTCTTCTCCATGGATTTTAATTCCTACTCCAAATTTTTCTTTTGTTTCCTTTACTGCTTGCTCAATATACAGATTGAATAACATCGTGGATAGGCTACAAACCTGTCTCACTCCCTTCCCAACCACTGCTTCCCTTTCATGCCCCTCGGCTCTTATAACTACCATCTGGTTTCTGTAAAAATTGTAAATAACCTTTCGCTCCCTGTATTTTACCACTGCCACCTTCAGAATTTGAAAGAGGGTATTCCAGACAACGTTGTCAAAAGCTTTCTCTAAGTCTACAAATGCTAGAAACGTAGGTTTCCTTTTCCTAAATCTATCAGTATTGCCTCACATGTTCCAACATTTCTACGGAACCCAAACTGATCTTCCCCGAGGTCGGCTTCTACAAGTTTTTCCATTGGTCTGTAAAGAATTCGTGTTAGTATTTTGCAGCTGTGGCTTAGTAAACTGATAGTTCGGTAATTTTAACAACTGTCAACACCTGCTTTCTTTGGGACTGGAATTATTATATTCTTCTTGAAGTCCGAGGGTATTTCGCCTGTCTCATACATCTTGCTCACCAGATGGTAGAGTTTTGTCAGGGCTGGCTCTCCCAAGGCTGTCAGTAGTTCTAATGGAATGTTGTCTACTCCCAGGGCCCTGTTTCGACTTAGATCTTTTATTGCTCTGTCAAACTCTTCTCGCAGTATCATATCTCCCATTTCATCTTCATCTACATCCTATTCCATTTCCATAATATTGTCCTCAAGAACATCGCCGTTGTATTGACCCCCTATACACTCCTTCCACCTTTCTGCTTTCCCTTCTTTGCTTAGAACTGGGTTTCCATCTGAGCTCTTAATATTCATGCAAGTGGTTCTCTTTTCTCCAATGGTCTCTTTAATATTCCTGTAGGCAGTATCTATATTATCCCTAGAGATATATACCTCTACATCCTTACATTTGTCCTCTAAGCCATCTCTGCATAGCTATTTTGCACTTCCTGTCGATCTCATTTTTGGGACGTTTGTATTCCTTTTTGTCTGCTTCATTTACTGCAGTTTTGTATTTTCTCCTTTCATCAATTACATTCAGTATGTCTTCTGTTACCCAAGGATTTCTATTAGCCCCCGTCTTTTTACCTACTTGATCCTCTACTGCCGTCACTATTTCATCTCTCAAAGCAACCCATTCTTCTTCTACTATACTTCTTTCCCCCATTCTTGTCAATCGTTCCCCAATGCTCTGCATGGAACTCTCTACAACCTCTGGCTCTGTCAGTTTATCTAGGTCTCATCTCCTTAAATTCCCACCTTTTTGCAGTTTTTCCAGTTTTAATCTACAGTTCATAACCAACAGATTGTGGTCAAAGTCCACATCTGCTTCTGGAAACGTCTTACAATTTAAAACTTGGATCCTAAATCTCTGTCTTACCATTATATAATCTATCTGAGATCTGTCAGTATCTCCAGGCTTCTTCCATGTATAGAACCTTCTTTTATGATTCTTGAACAAAGTGTTAGCTATGAGTAAGTTATGTTTTGTGCAAAACTCTACCAGGCGGCTTCCTCTTTCATTCCTTACCCCCATTCCATATTCACCTACTACGTTTCCTTCTCTTCCTTTTCCTACTGTCGAATTCCAGTCACCCATGTTTATTAAATTTTCTTCACTATCTGAATAATTTCTTTTATCTCATCATACATTTCATCAATCTCTACGTCATCTGCGGAGCTAGTCGGCATATAAACTTGTACTACTGTGGTAGGCGTGGGCTTCGTATCTATCTTGGCCACAATAATGCGTTTACTACGCTGTTTGTAGTAGCTTATCCGCCCTCCTATTTTTTTTTATTCATTACTAAGCCTATTCCTGCATTACCCCTATTTGATTTTGTATTTATAACGCCGTATCCACCTTACCAGCACATACCTTGAAATAATGTCCTACAGCAGCATTTCGTCGTTAACGTACACTTCATCTACGTAGCCATTACATACAAATAGTTTGTTTTTCTGTCAGTGAAACATTTCTCTTTAAATTTCACAGCTGGTTTTGGAAATACACAGACAACGTTTAGCATGCTGAAAAGGACGGCAACGTCATTTTTCAAGAGAGATCCCTCGTCCAGAAGTGTACAGTTTGAGCACTGTGAGGCATTGTAGTTTGGGAACGGATCGCATATCCTAATGGGTGTGATTTACACGTTTCGGTAAGAAATCCAGTAACATCATTACAAAAGGTTTCCAAAATTTTGACCAACTTCATTGCAGGGTCAGCGGTGCACAGACTGATGCAGAAAGTCAATTGACGCAGTTTATCAGCGAGTATTTCAGTAGCTTTCGCCACGGTCTTCTTAGAATGCCTCAGAAAACAATCATGCGGTGTGAATTCTGATAATGTCTACAGATATACCTGTTTGGGTACGTGGCTTCATGGAAGTGCCACACATTTGAATAAATATGGCCTGATCGCTGTCGTTTTGCACTCACTTTCTCTTCGAGCCCTAAGTGGAAACTCATGCAGTAGCGGAGGATGAATGTCTCTGAGAAAAGTGAGGTAGACCGGTCTTAACTAGTTTGATTGACAAACGCAATGATCTGATTACCACCGCAGCCTTCACACTAAATCTTTCTTGGTTATTCCTGACAACTTGCACACGCAGAGCTTCATTTGCTTGCGCCATTCGGCGAGTGCTGGTGGGTCGTTCGCCTTTGAAGTGTTTCAAGACGTCGTCCTCAAAGGCAACTTAACCGTGGACGCCTAGTATCCGTTTATGGCACATAACGCCAGTCACAAGTGGAGATTAACCTATACGCTATTCAGAAGGATTACGGTCTACCGATAACTTACACTCCTGGAAATGGAAAAAAGAACACATTGACACCGGTGTGTCAGACCCACCATACTTGCTCCGGACACTGCGAGAGGGCTGTACAAGCAATGATCACACGCACGGCACAGCGGACACACCAGGAACCGCGGTGTTGGCCGTCGAATGGCGCTAGCTGCACAGCATTTGTGCACCGCCGCCGTCAGTGTCAGCCAGTTTGCCGTGGCATACGGAGCTCCATCGCAGTCTTTAACACTGGTAGCATGCCGCGACAGCGTGGACGTGAACCGTATGTGCAGTTGACGGACTTTGAGCGAGGGCGTATAGTGGGCATGCGGGAGGCCGGGTGGACGTACCGCCGAATTGCTCAACACGTGGGGCGTGAGGTCTCCACAGTACATCGATGTTGTCGCCAGTGGTCGGCGGAAGGTGCACGTGCCCGTCGACCTGGGACCGGACCGCAGCGACGCACGGATGCACGCCAAGACCGTAGGATCCTACGCAGTGCCGTAGGGGACCGCACCGCCACTTCCCAGCAAATTAGGGACACTGTTGCTCCTGGGGTATCGGCGAGGACCATTCGCAACCGTCTCCATGAAGCTGGGCTACGGTCCCGCACACCGTTAGGCCGTCTTCCGCTCACGCCCCAACATCGTGCAGCCCGCCTCCAGTGGTGTCGCGACAGGCGTGAATGGAGGGACGAATGGAGACGTGTCGTCTTCAGCGATGAGAGTCGCTTCTGCCTTGGTGCCAATGATGGTCGTATGCGTGTTTGGCGCCGTGCAGGTGAGCGCCACAATCAGGACTGCATACGACCGAGGCACACAGGGCCAACACCCGGCATCATGGTGTGGGGAGCGATCTCCTACACTGGCCGTACACCACTGTTGATCGTCGAGGGGACACTGAATAGTGCACGGTACATCCAAACCGTCATCGAACCCATCGTTCTACCATTCATAGACCGGCAAGGGAACTTGCTGTTCCAACAGGACAATGCACGTCCGCATGTATCCCGTGCCACCCAACGTGCTCTAGAAGGTGTAAGTCAACTACCCTGGCCAGCAAGATCTCCGGATCTGTCCCCCATTGAGCATGTTTTTTGACTGGATGAAGCGTCGTCTCACGCGGTCTGCACGTCCAGCACGAACGCTGGTCCAACTGAGGCTCCAGTTGGAAATGGCATGGCAAGCCGTTCCACAGGACTACATCCAGCATCTCTACGATCGTCTCCATGGGAGAATAGCAGCCTGCATTGCTGCGAAAGGTGGATATACACTGTACTAGTGCCGACATTGTGCATGCTCTGTTGCCTGTGTCTATGTGCCTGTGGTTCCGTCAGTGTGATCATGTGATGTATCTGACCCCAGGAATGTGTCAATAAAGTTTCCCCTTCCTGGGACAATGAATTCACGGTGTTCTTATTTCAATTTCCAGGAGTGTATTAACGCTTCACGGCACTTTTGTTCATTTAGTAGAAAATGAAGCAACAAATTAACACTGATAGTTAGGATACCCAACATAACGTGAAAATTCGATGCCCGACAGGTTCAAAACTATGCATTTCCGGATACTTGTTACTGTCGAAAATTTTCTCGTCCGGCATCTCAAACAACATACACCCTCTACATCGCTGAAGCCGAACAAGATGATAGCTAACTGAAAAATCTCGTTATGTTCCTCTTGTCCTTGCTCCGTCCTCATGGCTTGTTGAACCTTCAGTTTATGCAGCTATGTGCCACTTTTTCCATCATAAAATTCTCACAAACTCAGATTCAGAAAAAGCTTTATCTCTTTGGGGTTCCGTGCCACAATCTGCAAAAACGGGACCCTTACATGATCACTTTGTTGTCCTCCTGTCTGTTCAACTGTTCAAAACCGATTTTGTGAGAAACTGATAGAGGTATCAAGTTAAAATTTATGACTCGTGTTAAGGTCTGTGGTCCCTCAGCGATGTAAGAAAGATAGTCTTCTAAGTTAATGCAGTCAAAAAATACGGCCATTTAGTCCGCATATTTTGGTACTCGCAAAATCAGTCATCAAAACCCGCAGGGTACATCCCGATGACCTAGAATCATGAAGTTTGCCAAGAAGAAAGATTTCACAGGACAATCAAAGGAAAAAATTGGAAAATTGTTTGTTTTAATTATATCTTATGAAAAACAAATTGTTTCGACCTGCTTTCTCGGCATCGAGCAGACGTATAAAGTTGAAATTTATGTCACATACTAACGTCTGTGGTCCCTTGACGGTACTGTCTGTTAAGACCCCTTTTTCTCAGTAACGGATTAATGTATCAACTTCAAATTCGTGTCACATACTGGGGTTTGTAGTTCTTTGGTGGTGTAAAATTTTTAACCTACTAAGTGAATGGAGTCAAAAGATACGGACGTTTATGTCACATATTTTGACATTCGCAAATTCACTCATTAAAATCTGTAGGGCACTTTCCTTTGCTTAGAATCATTAAATTTGACAAGAAAAAATATTCCACAGTAAAATTAAAGGAAAAATTAATAAAACTGTTAGTTTATAATTATATCATTCGAAAAAAATATTTTTTTGGTCATTTGTTTTGTGACATCAGACTTGAAATTAAGAAAGTCTTGGATGCCCTGGGACTGGTATTTTGCCAGTATCAATGTCGATAACAGGCAAATATTGTCGAGATTCTCGATGCCCGGTAATGGATGAACTGTCTGTGTACATAATTAAGTATGTGCGCCTGTCCTACTAGCAACTGGCCAGTTTTATTGTTCTCCTGGAGGGGGTGGGGGGGGGGGGGACTGGGTGCAGGGTTATTATGGTTCTGACATTTTTTGCTGTCTTCCCTGATATTGTTTCCTCTTTCATGTCAGTCTTTTTATCTCTGAGTAGCACTTGCACAAAAAGTCCTCAATTATTGATTTGCTCTAACTAATCGAAGAGCCTAGATTTTGATATCCAGTTCTTAAAATGTCTTCTTCGTAAACAGCACTCACACCCTAGCTATGAGCAGTCAGGTTCTCGCTTACCTGCATTGGTCAGTGACCAGCCCACCACAAGCAACTTTGGCGCATAAGTTTCTGACACAGTTATTGGCAGCGCATCTGGAAAGCGGCTCTTAACTAAGAAAATGCCACCGTATGTTCGTTGGCAGTGAATTAAACATGTGATCACAGTTAGCCGTATTCGTATAATTAGTTACCTGAGGTGGACGCTAGGGGCGGACGCATAACGGTAAATGCCTCCTGGCAGCACACTGGCTAGTAGTAACAGCACCCCCACTTTGGAGCACCCTCATACAGGGGAACCTGAAGTCCACCGAAAAAAATTTAAGAGGTTGTTCAGGAACATTTTAAGAGCATTTTCGTGCGAGAGACTCGTGGTCTCCAGGGACTCGTTTCCGAGTACTTGAATTTCGTCTGATTTCTTGCGGAACACCTTGCAACACTTTTATCATAATCATATTTTTATTGTCCTTAAACTTTACAATAATTTTGGAAATATGAGTGCTTACTGCATTTTTCTTCTATACTGAACGATGTTTCTTATGCTAACAAAAGCGTATTTATACTTTACACTGACAGATTTTTAGTACAATATATGACAATGAAAATTCAAAGTTGATCTCGGCCAAATGTTTTCGACTAGAAAAGTTATCATGTTGAAGTTCGGCCTAAGCAACTGCTCACGTTTCTCGTCAGACATTATCCGATTTCAAGTAAGCTTGCTTCTTATGCTGATAATGCTGTCATGGTAAAGTCACTGTTCAATATTATGGTGCTATACAGAATGGTCAGAAACAGCCTGGAAAGCTTGTAAGGATGTTGCCGGGTAGGTTATGGTGAGAAATAATTGTTACAAAAATTCGACTCGTCGCATCGTTTCCGAATAAATTAGTATCGAAATTATTCAATCAGGCTCTTGCTCGCGCAAATTCAGGCGGCTCGCCAAATGCAATTAGATTCAGTTGTTCTCACTGCGTACGTGATGGCGCACGAGACTACTCAGCCTTTTGCTCTGGTTCGATCCTTACTACTATCCCATGTTGAACTTTCGCATCCCTCTCTAGCTCGAATTTAGAAAACCAAGGGAAGCAGACGTTTGGCGACACCGTCTCCTCGTGGGCCGCTCGGATTTGCGCTCGCAGTGGCCTCATTGGTTTAATGACAATTAACTGGGAAGCGGCGCAAAAGAAAATGGTTGAAATGGCTCTGAGCACTATGGGACTTAACATCTGAGGTCATCAGTCCACTAGAATTTAGAACTACTTAAACCAAGCTAAGGACATCACACACATCCATGCCCGAGGCAGGATTCGAATCTGCGACCGTAGCAGTCGCGCGGTTCCGGACTGAAGCGCCAAGAAACGCTCGGCCACCGCGGTCGGCCCGGAAGCGGCGCAATTTATCGATTTTTTTTCTTAACAATTATTTCTCAGCACAATCTACCCTGCAACACACTTACAGACTTTCCAGGCTGTTTGTGACTACCCTTATAACCCATTTTTGGCTAAGCATTTTACGTGACACGAAAAAACAATGATATAACAATTCATTATGATTAACTGGTTAAATCACTTGATGCTGAAGAACTGAGATTATGAAATGACACACTAAAAGCAGTAGATGAGTTTTGGTATTTGGACAGTAAAATATCTCGTGAGAGCCGGACTAGAGAGGATATAAAATGTAGAGACTGGCAATAGTAAGAAAAGCATTTGTGAATAAGAGAAATTTGTTGATATCCAAAATCAATTTTTAAAAAAATTAAATTAAATGAAGTGAAACGTTGCCGTTAAGCAGTCCACACAAGGAGAGAATAGAAGCCTTTGAGCTATAGTGCTACTGAAGAAGTTGAAGATTAGAAGTACAAATCGAGTAACTAATGAGGAGTTACTGAATGTAACCAGGGAGAAAAGAAAGTTGTCACCAACTTGAGTAAAGGAAGTACTCGGTTAATAGGACATTTTGTGTCATCAAGGAGGCACCAATTTAGTAATGGAGGGAAGTGTGGAGGGTAAAAATAATTCAGGGAGACATAGACTTGAATACAGTAAGCAGGTTAAAATCGATATAGTTCCAATGCTTATTCGGAGATGAAGAGGCATGTATACGTTAGCTTAGCGTGAAGAAGTGCATCAAACAGCAGCAATATGATTAATTAAGAATAAGCTCTGAATATATAACATTTTCCGGGCCTAAAACGAGGTGAAGGTATTTCCACACAATTGCAGAGGAAAGAGCCGCGCTAAATATCTTACGATGCTCTATCAAATCTCCAAGACACTAGAAATGTTTCATGATGTCGTACTAGCAGCGTCATGTTTTTCAGAAGCGGTCGGAGTGCATATTTTGGTAAACACAGCGGGTCCTCAAATGCCAAGGTGAGAGCCCGCCCACACGGCTTCTGGAGAAATTACAGGATCTCGTCCTGCTAGACTTGAGGTGGCAACTAGCGGACCACACGCGACGCAAAAATTGTACACATTCTCGAAAGAGATGATATATTCCGTCGGTCATGCAGGTTCACACAGGCAAACAGTATAGATCACAAGAAAAACGTTGAGTGTGTAACTAAATATATTATGGAATTTTTAACCAGTTGCTGGTCTTCTATATATATACAACCAGTATGTTATGATTCCACCTTTTTTACATCTAAAATACGTAACTACGTTTCAGTTACTTCACATATAGGTTACAGTTTCTGCCATGATATTATCATCACATAGAGTTTACGATTTCATGGAAATGTCTGGATCACGTACGTTACAATTTCAGTACAATATGCTTACAATTACAAGCTTAAAATTTCACTTTCATCTGCAAGCAGTATTTTACCGCTAATCAATTTTAAATCACCTCCTCTTGCGCACACACCTGAAGACTAACCATGTCTTCTTCAAAATGACACCACACGGTAGCGTTCTGTTAATCATGAAGTACGAAGCGTTTATCATCTTTTGCTAATTATGCGAATTTACATTGCTTTATAGTGAAAATCGTATGTAAGGTAAATCGAATTATACACTAAAAAGCCGATTTACCAAATCATTTAATACACATTTTCGGTAATTATTAACGCTTAATTTCTTAGCAGATCAGTGTTTCACAATTTTGGCTCTAAGCATTGCGCGCTGTGTTTCAATTTCGAAAGCGTACATTTTTGCTCTTAGTCGTAAGAATTCTGTAATAATTTTGCGCCAATAATTCATCTCTCTTTAAACATACTTTCTATTGACTGGCAAATGGAAAGATTCAACTACCTACAGACATCACTTTTAATAACATCATAAACACTGAGGTAAGATTTGCCTCTGATTTCTTCAACCTTTAATGGAAATGTACAGGAAGCGTCTTAGAAATATCTTAAGTAACCATTCCTGTAGCTACAAGTTCGCATCACTCATTTTTCACTCATTATTCATAGTTTTGCCGAAAATTCTGTTATTCATTAGCTTCAAAAATTTCTTTTCCATATGCCTTTTTTGTATTCATTCATTTGTGAGCGTTAAATGAATGTACGGTGTCATCCAAGGATTTTGATGGAATGATAATATGCGCGTAATTGCTTAGAGTAATGTTATTACTCAGACACTTCTTTAAATTTTTTTGTCATATAACGTGGAAAGCAGTGTCTTTGGAACTCCTCGCTTGTTGATGCTGGGTGTTGCCATTTTCCTGGGCATAATAAAAGACTGCAGTAAAGTTCATCGATATTTACCGGATACTAAAGGTCTACTTCTCAAATGTAACCTAAGTCTGAATCATTTGGTACACTCATTACATCAAAGCTGTCCGCAGACAGACAGGATAATCGGATAATGGTAGGTAGTGCCTCGTTGAACAACTATAGGGACTCTTAATATTGAGGAATACAATGTAATGTCCACCTGTGTAGTTAAGTTGTCAGCGCGGCTGGCCTCCATGTGGGGAATCCAGGTTCGATTCCCGGTACTTCTGAGGATTTTCCCTTGGTGGGAGGATTGGTACAGCTATGCGAGGCCAAGGGGGAAGCTACTAGACCGATCGGCAGCGGTTCCACGGCGCGGCTGACACGTTTAGAGACAGAACGCGCAAGTCTTTAATATAATATAATATTCATCATTATTTTCTTTAGACCCAGACATTAATTGTTGGCAACAGCAGGCGTATGTTAACGGTGAACAATACCACTTCTGATGTCGTGTCAACAAACTGCAATCGTTCCATGTTCATAACAAGTTCTAATGTTAAGCGGTTAGTTTCCATCAAAGCGTCCCAAGCTAAACCAGTTGAAGCCACATAACGGGCTGGATCCAGTTCACACGATCTGAAGCAAGGTGCATGGAAACGTTCAGAAACATCACTCAGTAATGCGACATTGACTTCCAAATATATGTCGAAGTAGTCTAACATCCTGCATTGAAATAAAAGCCCCCCCCCCCCCTTTCGTATGCCGTTTGGTATTCATATTCTTTTATAGCTGTTTAACCAGATTCTGAACGCTCAAATAACGTCAACTGGTCATCCAACAAATCGGATTCCTCAGTTACATAGCCGTCTACTAATATGTCTTTCTTGTTAATCAAATTAAATTGTTCACAATAGGGAGAATACTTTTTCTTCAGCTCTCCAAGTTTTAAATATAGTAATATTTTTCTAGAAGAACACATCGAAGTTTGCGATAATGTATAAACAGAAATTTTATCTCACAATGATGTTCAGCAGCCATAGATGTAGTAAACTGTTTATACTTTTCCAGGTTTTGTCACATTTGCACTGTAATGGTACTTGAATTACGTAAACATTACGGCACCTGAACTCAACCTCTCGATACCAACAATATTCTACTGTGTTTCTGCAAAGTAGTTGATATATTTCTGAGACAACATTCAGATTTGATTTCATTAATGTAGAGGTACTTTGATACATCGATATGTTTATATTGCAATGATATTGTTCTTATGTGTATTCTTTCTTTTGTCGCTATGATCCTTGACGTACTTGTAACTCTTGATTTTTGGGCGCGTAAGCGATTATTAGTTAGTTAGAGAGTCGGACATTGAGAAAGTCAAGTCATGGACGTCATGTTGGAAAGACGCATAACGTAGTCAGCTTATAAAATGTGAATTTTAACAGTGAGGAAGATGTTTTCAAGTATGTTTTGTATTGTGAAGTGATGTTTTGTATGTTACGTGATATTGCAACAAAAGCAATAAAAAGGAAGTGTAACTTAAATTCGGAGTGCTGATTATTATTTTACATCACCATTGTGCTAACTTTGAAAGATTTAATCTTCAAGAATGGTTTGTGAAGCGCATCTACAAAACTTTTGAATATAGCAGAATAAAACCTAGGCCTCTTTGCATCTGAGATTGGAATCATCACCACCTAGATTTTCGACGATTGAACCATGATTTTACGAGACCAGCGTGGGAAACACGAAAAGATGAGTGCCCAGTTTATTCATTATTACATGAAATGACTTTATTCACTGTGCTCTAATGACACCTGCCACATAATAACTTTGTTGTTGCCCGAAAATGCAGTATTTAGCAGCGTGAGCAACACCACAATCATTATTAAATTTTGACCTTTGTTGTGGTAGGGTTGTTAGAGCAGAAACAAGATTTGGTGCTTGTCCCTATAAGCTCTTAATTATAAAATGAGCATCATAATTCGTTAGATTCTGAACCAAAACAGGCACTGTAAAATTAGGTTTCTAATTTAAACTACATCTAGCATTATCATATAACCATCACTGCTCTATATGTAGTAGGGCCGGCTGTCTCACGTTTCCCGCCAAATTTCATCCATTTTCTTTATGTGGAAGCATCTCTTTTATGTTAACGCTGAATGATATGAGGTACAGTAGTATTATAAATTGTATTTGTCTTTGAAAAATTAAATACGGTAATAGTTTCTCTATGAGATAAATTTTGCACACACCTTTAGTCACCTGGGACATTATATATCTAACATCATTCGCACATTGCAGGGCTTCTCTCAGTATCAAATTTGTTATTTTTTGGCTCACATCTTACAGTTTGGAGAGAGGTAATCAAATAAACATAGGCGTGGGAATTTGTAGGCATTGAACGACTGTGAACTTGGAGTTAATTATTTGAAGACTGCCTCCAATGAACCTTCAACACATATCTACTGTGCTCAGTAGAACAACCCGAATAAATTGGTAGAACGATTACTTTTCTTGTTATCTTTGAAAGAGGTACGCAATAATTTACTTCATAATGAAATAAAGAAACGTCGGAATGTGGGAATCCCCGCTTGAGGTTTCAGATTATCTTTCCTTCAACTGAAAGACAATCACTAAAGGTACCATTCGCAAATTCCAAAGACTAAATTATTGGATTAGATTTAATATATCGATCAGCATGTTTTGGACTTCAGGAACAAGTAGATATTATTCACTTTTAAATAAATAGGCAGAGTTCTCAAACCGACACCACACACTCATCAAGGCAGGTAAATGTCTCTGAGGGGTTAGCAGGTGCACGCTATCCTATTCCAACGTGCTTGGCGTCGGACAATTACCCAACTTCTATCGCCACTGAACACTGTCTAGAGAGCTTAGCAAGTGCACATGTGTGTTACGTAAGCTAATGTCACATTCACGTTTCAGACGTCGGTTACATTTTCGAAGTAGGCCTTCAGCATACAGAAAATATTCTTGAACTTCTGATTGATCTATCGTTATGCACAGAGAAACTTGTACCATCACAGGCCAGGAGTTCCAAATAAGCTGATTTCAACGTCACTTGATGAAAGAATTATGTAGTTCACTAAACAAATGTAAAGCAGTATCTGAAGAATGATCTGTATTACTAATCGACTAACCTGGAGCATTTTCCCAGCTGCAGATTGCCTACATAATAGCTACCAGGAGCTACATAGTATTTCAAAACTTCATATTATTGAGCAAATTTAAAAATTTAAAATTCTTTCATAATGTATTCATTTAGAGGTATATAATCTTAAGTTAAGGCGTTAACACATTAATACAAGCAAAATATGTCATAAGACAGCATAACTCACGTCGCAGAAACTATCCCGACTATATTCACACAGTATTTGAGAAACAGAGCGCTTAACGGCATCCTACAAGCTTTAATCGTAATTTCAAACTTTTGAGAAAATTTTTCACAGTGACAACTAACAGAAAATACGAGGGCCGTTCAGAAAGTAACCTTCGGTTGATTTAAAAAAATACACCAAGTTAAATAAAAATATTTTAATATATACATCTTACAACTACATCTTTGCACTATTTTTCTACATAGTCTCCATAGCGATTGAGGCACTTATCGTATCTCTTCACAAGCTTTGAAATTCCTTCTGCATAAAAATCACCCGCTTGTGCCTGGAGCCAGCCTGTGACCGCATCTTTGAGCTCTTCGTCGTCATCAAACCGCTGTGACCCGAGCCATTTCTTCAATTGCATGAAGAGGTGATAATCACTTGGCGCCAGGTTTGGGCTGTAAGGTGGATGGTTGATAACGTCCCACTTGAAGGACTCAAGAAGGGCCGTTGTTCTGCGAGCAGAGTGAGGACGGGCGTTATCGTGCAAAAAACGATACCGGAAGTCAGCATACCACGGCGTTTGTTCTGTATAGCCCGTCGTAACTTTTTTATTGTTTCACAGTACACGTCTTGATTAATGGTCGTACCACGTTCCATGAATTCAACCAACACCCCTTTGGCATCCCAAAACACCGTTGCCATCAGTTTTCTGGCAGAAAAATCTTGCGAGGCTTTTCTTGGTTTGGTAGGCGAATTTGAATGTGCCCACATCTTTGATTGTTCTTTTGTCTCAGGGTTCACGTACTTCATCCAGGTTTCGTCACCGGTCACGATTCTGTTTAAGAATGGTTCTCCTTCGTCCTCATAACGTGACAGAAAGTCTAATGCAGAGGCCATTCTTTGAGTTTTGTGGTGATCGGTAAGAATTTTGGGCACCCATCGCGCACAGAACTTACGGCAACCCAATCTTGCTGTCACTATCTCGTACAAGAGAGTCTTAGAAATCTGTGGAAAACCAGTAGACAACTCCGACATTGAGAAACGTTGATTTTCACGAACTTTTGCATCAACTGTCTGAACGAGTTCGTCAGTCACCAATGATGGTCTACCACTCCTCTCTTCATCATGAACGTTTTCTCGTCCACTTTTAAATAAACGTACCCATTCACGGACAAATCCTTCACTCATAACTCTTGGTCCGTACACGGCACAAAGCTCACGATGAATAGCTGCTGCAGAATATCCTTTGGCTGTAAAAAACCTTATGACAGCACGCACTTCACATTTGGCGGGGTTTTCTATTGCAGCACACATTTCAAACTGCCACAAAAACTAAACTAGCGCAGGTACGACGTTCACTCGACCACGGCTTGATGGCGACTGACCTGTTGAGTGCGTGAACGCACAGATGGCGTCGCTACTCCCCCCACAACCCGCACTGTGACCAATCGGAGGTTACTTTCTGAACCGCCCTCGTAATTATAGAAAAGTATTATATCTTCAGTCTTCGGCACGACATAATGATTATGAGTGAATCGTACATGGAATTTCGATTTTTTAAAGAGGGAACTGAGGAAGTGTGAGATCTTACTAGTCTTACATATAAAAATCTTACATACAAAAATCGCCGGAAATTATAATTCCGTCAAACTATCTGGATGACATCGTATATCGATATGAATTCTGAGAAATTTGTGAATGCGAGAAACGACATCGAAAAAAATTTTCCAAGGTAATGAATAACCAAACTATTAAGAATGTGCGAAAAATCAGTGATGTGAAACTGGGAACACGTTGGGAAGGGAGACACAGAGTTGCTTCTCCGATTGCAATACCGAATTTCAAGCGCAGTGTCGTATTTAATGAAAATTTGGATGCTCTTGAATCAAGTAGATAAATCGTTGTTTTCAGCAAACTTATAGCTATAGGATGGCTATTTTAGATGTTTCTAACACGATTCTTGTAAATTTACATTGTGAATATTTGTTGAAAAAATCTGAGTCAAAAATAGCTTCGGATATGACGTAACTACTTCCAATTTTATGATGCTATTAAAAGTGATGTCTATAGGTGGTTTGATACTTTGGTTTATCCCGATAATAACATTTATGACATCCCTTTTCTCATTAGAAAAAACGTAGGCTTTTATGAGAAATAAATTACTTGGGGGGAATTATGACAGAACTCCTATGACCGAGTGCATGCATTTACGCTCTCGGAACTAAAACGTAATGCACAATGTGTAGTGCTGAAGATCTGTGAGGCGGATATGAGAGTAGTGGGATAGGTATATTGGGGGGAAGGGTGTGAGGTGGTGGAAGGTTGGTAAAGGGAAGATTTAGGGTATAGGGGGAGTTTATGACTTCTCAGGCGTAAGTCTCATGGATTTTGTCCAGATTTCCCATTGCATTCCTATTTACGTCACAGAGTAATGTTCCACTGTCTACGATACAGAGAATCAGACAACCTATGAACAAGCACTTAAATAAGTAATGGTTCATGCTTATAATTAATGCTGAATTAAATAATAGAGTGAAATTTATAAAAAACTATTTCTTTATTAAGATTAAAAACAAGATAATTTCAATGTCAGCAACAACCGTCACACATAATAAGGAATCCAATTACATGCATCAACATATTATTTCGACAGTTTTATACTTTACGGGAAATGAAGTAACTTTTATTTTTAACATTAACACACATTGTCTTCTCGAAAATACAGTTCAAATTTTAATATATATAAGAAAGTATCATTACACGTGGTACACAAATTATGCTCTATTTCCTTATCTTTTAATCTAGCTTTGGGCAGCAGTGATACTATTTTACCCAGTTTTTGACTTACAGGTAATGAAGCAGTCAATGAGTATATTTTATGCAAAACTGCTTGAAACAGAGACGCGGATAAGATTGTTGTTTGCCGGCCGCTGTGGCTGAGCGGTTCTAGGCGCTTCAGTCCGGAACTGCGCTACTGCTACGGTCGCAGGTTCGAATCCTGCCTCGGGCATGGATGTGTGTAATGTCCTTAGGTTCGTTACGATTAAGTAGTTCTAAGTTCTAGGGGACTAATGACCTCAGATGTTAAGTCCCATAGTGCTCAGAGCCATTTGAACCATTTGAACCAACATTTTTGTTTGGAAAAATATGATCTCTGTAGGAGAGTATCCCTGTATATAATAAGTCCTTAAGCTGCCATAAAACATGTTAGTAACATTAGGTTGTCTGTTGTGAAGTCACTTGCACTATTCTTTCTCTTGTTTGGCCGTCGACGATGTGAAAGTGCTCGAGAATATAACGACATGTTTAGAGAAATCTCAGGAACACTTGCGTCACGTAGCGTTGATGCTTGCGTCAATTTCACGAATTTCAAAATATATGGTAGGGCGTAGGCACAGAGACAAATACGAAATCCGAAGGACTGGAGGTCATTTCAGTTCCTTTGCATCCCTTGGTTACTGTAAAGCATTTTTTCAAGGTGTTTCCAGTATGTGTCGTCACAAAATGGAGATGGGCACAACGTATTTTTTATTTACGTTTTTCTTTTACGAGAAATCGCCATCCAAGTTATATTTTCCTTTCCGCAGTTAATGGTGACTCCACATTCCCATTACTCCATGGACTGAGCACTATAGTGCTCAACAGTGATTCGGATTCTCCGTGCAGACGGAGTATCGATGCGGGGCAAAGATCAGACACGCTCCGGCTTTGTCGCTTGGCCGCAGCTAGCTTCATCGGAGACTGCTGCCCTTGGGGGTATGTCACGTAGCCTCGTCTACCGATGCATGAGTCTCCATATATCCCAACCCTGCATTTTTATGCTGATTCCTGCTACTCTCTGAAGCTTTCGGTACGCAATAATCGTAGAGTTATTGACCTTTCTTTCGTCCACAGTTTTGATTCGCATTTCATTCTGGGCTGTCTTACTCACGCTGACGACGGCTCTCACTGCGCTGGAGTGTACTTCTGGCAAATCTTTGACTTCGACCAAAGGAACCATCTGTTTTCCCACCGATCTCCATGTTACCGACAGTGCGAGTGATCATAAACTAGGTTTTATCTACGCAGAGTAGGATAGAAATGCTACATCCTCAAACCATTCTATGTTTTACTGTGCAATTACATTGTTGCAAAATCTATTATTTTGTAATTAACAAAAATATCCCGTGGTTATGTGGAACCTTAAACTTGAGTTCAGATCACTGTTCGAAAAAAGTTCCAAAGAAGACGGAAACATCAACATGTTTTAAAATAAACTGTAACATTCAATCCAAGTAAATTATATCTAAATAAACGTCACAGTAAAGCAGTATTTAAAAAATTAACATGTATGTAACGCTCTTATTTTACGTTCAAGTAACGTAATTTCTCAACAGTGTCAACTACTTCACACAGACCTCTGATTATTTCATACACACACTGTTTGACTGTAGAGCTGTTACAGGTGTCGTTGTACAATACTAAGACATTTCTCATTCAGATAATAGAGCAACTATTTTGTATTTTTATTATGCTGCTGACTCTGTGCTGTGTAATGGGTTCTGTTGATTAATACTTGGGTTTTTTCTTGACATTTGTTAATATTTTTACTGTGTGGAATTCCATTGTAACAGGATATCGTTCTGCTTCATTTAACACACAAGTTGCGTACAAATTCGAGAGCAATTCTCCTTATGCAAGACTGCGTTTTGTGATTTTGTTTTCACCTAGATATATTTCAGCAACTTCTGTGTTGTCTTCAGTAGATCTATTTGTTCATTTTCTTCATCACATGGAGCTATCGGTTTTTTATACTTGTAGCTTTAGATCTACTACACAGTTTACAGCTTCTCATGGTTTTTTCTAATATTTTCCATTGTTTGTGTCGATATAACATTATTATTTCCTTCGATGTCGTCGTCACGCATCCATTTTCTAAGATTTGTTCACCAAGCACAAAGTTTTCGCCGGTATTCTTATAGCTGGGTAATGGCGGCGAAAACTTTGTGATTGGCGAAGAAATCTTAGAAAATGGATGAAAAACGGCAACAGCGAAGGAAATGAATGTTATCTCGACAGAAATAAGCAAAAAAACAGCAATGTTTAAAACTTAGAAAAGAACAGAACCTCAAAAAACTATGACAATCTCTAAACTGTGCAGTAGATCTAAAGCTACCAGCGTATACATCCAATAGCTTCATATGAGACAGACAGAAAACAAATAAAAACACTGAAGATAGCACACAAAGCACTGAAACCTGTCTGGATGAAAACAATACCGCAGAACGGTGTCTTTCATAAGGGGCATACCCATCGAGTTTTCCTTCGCAAGCACGAAAATAAGAACTGCAGCAATCGCAAGATGATACTTGGTGAACGTTCACTAGGCATGAATGACCCTGTGCCCAAGAAGTTTTTTCACTTTTCATTTTAACACCTATTGTCACACAAATTATGAACAGTAATTTTGAAAAACTAACTGGTTATTCCTAATCCGAGAGACGCAAACTATAAATTCGGTCAGACGATACATGTGACAGAAAGTCGTGGTAAACCTAAGAGTAATCTAGTTGATGGACAGGCAATGCCACGAGCAGCTCATTAATCATTCTCCGAATCGTGACCGACGTATCGTGTCCAAGGCCACAGGCTACCGTGTGGTAGGTCACTTGGGCCGGATGTCTACATTGGGATAAGTAACTGACGTTGGAACGGATTTCCAAAAGACAGTCCTGACGTTCTTATATTATCTTATCTTCAATCGTATGTCCCACAGATTCTTGAACTTCTGAAACGCACAGGAGTAGGAATATTCCCTCTGTCCACGGCTTTAAGGTGACTGGGGAAAGGGGATTTCTCCTAACTCCGTGAACAGAGTGGCTCTTGCGACAGCGAAGTGTTGTTCCATGGTGATTCATACTTAAATCTCTCATTTACAGCAACATCACTTTCACTTTCTGTTGTCTTTAAGTGTTTTAGGAAATAAACTACATCATCAGATTACATCTCGCGTGTTACATTCTAGCATGTCGCGACGTCATATTGTAAATGCAGATTGAAATGGAATTTGCTTATGCTGTGCCAAATAAATCGCGGGACTTTACTTAACCATTGCAGCATTTATCGACGCTGTTACGTGTCTGGACGACCAATAAGGATTATGTTAAAAGTAGATGTAGATGCGTACGCATTTCTACCATGCTCGTGGGTTTATAGAGATCATCACGGATTGCAGTATTAGTTGCTACATGCCATAGCATCGGATTAGACAGGCTCATAAAGTGTGGTTGTGAAATTGCTTGCATCATGTTACTTGCTGTGAGTTTTTAATTCATTAATACTCATTACTAAGAAAATTGATGATGAAATTTCGAGTGGCATTATTCGAAATGTTTTAATCGATTAGATTCTTGCAAAGACGTACTTACCAAAGTACACTGGTGAACCAAAACATTATGACCCCTGATTAATACATTATGTGATCGAAAGTATACTGACACCTGGTTGAAAATAACTTACAAGTTCGTGGCTCCCTCCATCGGTAAATCTGGAATTCAATACGGTGTTGGTGTATGACAGCTTCTAGTCTCCCAGGCATAGTTTCAATCAGGTGCCGGAAGGTTTTTTAGCGAATTGCAGCTCATTCTTCACGGAGTGCTGCAATGAGGAGAGGTACCGATGTAGATCGGTGAGGCCTGGCACGAAGTCGGCGTTCCAAAATATCCCAAAGGTGTTATATAGGATTCAGGTCAGGACGCTATGAAGGCCAATCCATTACATGGATGTTATTGTAGTGTAACCATTTCTCCACAGGCCGTGCATTATGAACACGTACTCGATCGTATTGAAAGCCGCAATCGCCATCCCCGAATTTCTCTTCAACAGTGGGAAGCAAGAAGGTGCTTCAAATATAAATGTAGGCCTGTGATGTGATAGTGCCACGCAAAAGAACAAGGGGTGCAAGACCCCTCCATGAAAAACACGACCACACTGTAACACCACAGCCTCCAATTTTATTGTTGGCACTACACACGCTGACAGATGACGTTCATCAGGCATTCGCCATACCCACACCCTGCCATCGGATCGCCACACTGTGTACCGTGATTCGTTATTCCGCAAAACCTTTTCCACTGTTCATTCGTCCAATGGTTACGCTCCTTACACCAACCGAGGCGTGTTTGGCATTTACCGGTATGATGTGTGGCTTATGAGCAGCCGCTAGATCATGAAATCCAAGTTTTCTTATCTCCCGCCTAACTGTCATAGTATTTGCAGTGGATCCTGATGCAGTCTGGAATACCGGCGTGACGGTCAGGATAGATGTCTGCCTATTACACACTCCGACCCTCTTCAACTGTCGACGGTCACGATCAGTCAACAGACTAGGTCGGCCTGTACGCTTTTGTGCTCTAAGTGTCCCTTCACGTTTCCATGTCAGTATCACATCGATAACGGTGAACCGAGGGATGTTTAGGAGATTGGAAATCTTACGAACAGACGTATGACTCAAGTGACACCCATAACCTGATCACGTTCGAAGACCATGATTTCCGCGGAGCGCCCCATTCTGCTCTCTCACGATGTCTAATGACTTCTGAGGTCGATGATATGGAGTACCTGGCAGTAGGCGGCGGCACAATGCACCTGATATGAAAAACCTGTATTTTTTGGGGTGTCCGGATACTTTTGATCACATAGTGTCCATCTTTGGAACAAGAATACATCACTGATTATGCATACCACATCTGCGACAGTCTTTTGGTAGGTTTTTAGAGGTGTGTGGCATTAGATATCGACGCACAGGTCGTGAAATTCGTGTAAATGACGAGCCACTGATTAACGTCAGTAGTGATGTCGCTCTATAGCGACCCTGATGTGTTCCTTATGATTTACATAAACGAGTTTGGTCGCCGAGACAGAGGAGACAAGCCTCCGCATCTCATGTCCTGTGATTGATCGTGGACGCCCAACCACTTAGTGCCTAGTGGTAGTTTTTCTGTCCTTCTACCTCTTTCCGAAGATGCTCACGACAGCAACACGTGAACATTCGAGTATCTTCGTCGTTTTCGAGCTATTCATTCACAGGTTCTATGTAATAACAATCTGCTCCTTGTCAATGTGGCTAATCTCAATGGATTTCACCATTTGCAACCCATACCTTCGTTAGGGTGATCCCTCGTCCGTTTCTGCTCCGCTTACATACTTTTGCTACCGCGACACGTTCCCGAAACACTACCAGGCAGCATCCAATGTAGCGGTTGGCAGTGGTCATAACGCTTTCGCCTATCAACGTATTTGCCTGTATGGGCAGAAGACTGAAATTTTCGTCTTGTGTAAGATCAGAGACTGACTGTTTGGCATATGGCAAAATTATCTATTATTACACTTTAGTGTATCGCTGAGTTGCAAATGATGGTAAAACCATCAAAGATGGTGTACTCAGACTTTTTTTAATGCTACTCACGGTTCACTGAGAACTTGCAGTCGCTATGTGAGATGAAAAAGAGTGAAGGAAATGTTTATTCTTAATCTCTCCCTGCTGTAACATGGAACTGACTCTGGGACTGGAACTAAGAAACCTTCATTGTCATATCGAGCAGTACCGCATAAACAAAGACTTAGCAAATGTTATAGGTTATACTGATTGGTTGAGAAACGTGATCGCAGTCATTTCCAGAACTTGCAGCAGTATGTATATTAAGGTACGGGACTGTCATTGCAAAATTAATCATCAGCAACTGAAACTGAATCAGCTACGTCTCGCTCCAAAGAAAGAAAATGGCTTCCCTCTGCCTGCAGGATGTCACATAAATCGCTGCCCTTTGCCGTTGTTTTTGTACCCTTCAAATAGTACTAGTTTCGACTCTATATATCGATTTTCATTTTTGTTAATGCTAAAACATAATGTTCTATAATACCGACAACAAGAAAATGAGGAAAACAAAGTTGTATTATTGTCGAGTGACTAGCTGAGTGAAGTTGATTACGAAACACGATATTTCCACAGCGAACCTTGCCGTCATCTTGTGTGTCTTTGCCATATCGGCCTTTCTTTACCCTGTTATTGTTTGAACAAAATGGGAAAAATCCTGGCTCGCGGTAACACTATATGAGTATTTTGTTCACACCTGAAAACGCTTGCTCTGTTAGAAACGGTCAAAGATGGCTTAGGGCCCCGTAAACAGGGTATCGTATTCCGCGCTTATGTAGTAGGGCATACAAAGAGCCGACTATGCCGACAAGTGTGAGAACTCATACCTAACTCCTGCAATCAAAAATTTATGGTTGCGCAACACTGAATACTTACAAGAGAGATAATGAACTACACTGCTATACGAAACTTAAGTGCGAGCTAGTAAAAGAAGAGTAACTTACTAAGTACTTGATGGAAATTAATGAAACTGCAGGAGCTGCGCACAGAATGTTGGATGTCGTATGGTGCAAGATCGGCGTGAGTATAGCGTCAAATGATTCTAGCCCCCAAACATGAGGCGACTGAAGAAACGGGAAAAATCAGTGTTCGTCATTTAGCTAGCAGTTATGGTGCACTGTGCTGGTCTTCTGGATTACAGAATGGCCTGGGGCAACATTTGGATGACTTCACACCGGGAAGAATCATCGGGAGCAGGTAGAGGGCCGAAGGGTGCCGAATTTAGTCCAGGAGTTCGGTTTTGTTCAGGCGCATAGGAAGTTTTCCGAACCATAGACACTGCTGCTAGACCGAGAGAAAGTTGTCGACCACTGCCAGCTACTGCCGCAGATGACCGCTACATTACGCAGCAGGCAAGAAGGGTCCAAATGGAAACAGCAGTTTCAATTGCAACCAAATTGAACAGGTCTTCAAGGAACGCTATTCCACGCTCCACAGTGGGACGGCGACTTCATGGGGTTGGTTTCCATACTGGACGTACGCTCACATGGTGAGACGTGGGAGCACGTAATCTACATCTACATCTACATGGATACTCTGAAAATCACTTTTAAGTGTCTGGTAGAGGATTCATCGGACCACTTTCGCAATTCTCTATTATTCCAATATCATATAGCGCGCGGAAAGAACGAACACTTATACCCTTCCGTACGAATTCTGATTTCCCTTGTTTTATCATGGTGATCGTTTCTCAGCATGTAGGTCGGTGTCAGCAAAATATTTTCGCATTCGGAGGAGAAAGTTAGTGATTGGAATTTCGTGAGAAGTTTCCTTCGCAACGAAAAACGCCTTTGTTTTAATTATGCCTGTCCCAAATCCTGTATCATTTCAGTGACACTCTCTCCCCGTTTAGCGATAATACAAAACGTGCTGCCCTTCTTTGCACTTTCTAGATGTACTCCGTTAATCCTGTCTGGTAAGGATCCCACACCGAGCAGCAGTATCCTAAAACAGGACGGGCAAGCGAACTGTAGGCAGTCTCTTTTGTAGATCTCTTACATTTTCTAAGTGTCCTGACAATAGAACGCAGTCTTTGGTTTGCTTTCCCCACATTTTCTACGTGTTCCTTCCAGTTCAAGTTGTTCGTAATTGTCTGGGTATTTAATTGAATTTACGGCCCTTACATTTGACTGATTTAGCGTGTAACCGGAGTTTAATGGATTCCTTTTAGCACTCATGTGGACAACCTCACACTTTTCGTTATTTAAGGTCAACTGCTAATTTTCGCACTATACATTTATCTTTTCTAAACCGTTTTGTAATTTGTTTTGATCTTCTGATGACTTCACAAATCGATAAACGACAGCGTCATCTTTGGACAACCTAAGACCGCTGCTTAGATTGTCTCCCAAACAGTCTAAAAAGGTAAGGAACAGCAAAGGGCCTATTAACAGTACCTTGGGGAACATCAGAAATCACTTCTGTTTTACTCGATGACTTTACTTCAATTATTACGAACTGTGACCTCTCTGACGCTGCATCGAGGAACGTTTTCAAGGATGGTTGTTCTGGTGGTCCAGGTGTACGATTACTGGCCTGCTCCTTCAACCGAATTAAACCCCGTAAAGCGCTTGTGGGATTCATTGGCGAGACATATAGTAGTACGTCCACATGCACCAACGACCATGCAGCGACTTACAATAGCACTTCTAGAGGAATGGAATGCCCTACCACGAGAACTCCTTACCAAGCTTGTGATCAGCATGGGAGTACATTGCAGAGCATTCACTGCTGTCTGTAGTGGTCACACATTCTATCGAGAACCACAAGCTGCATTTTGTAATGTCCGGAGGACCATCATAAATTATGGTGACTGCAGTGCATGACGTTTTGTTGTCCTTGAATCGTCGTTTTTATTTGTCTATGTAGATATTTGTTTCAGTTACATTCTGTGCTATACTGTAACAGTTTCTTCTTTGTATAGTCTGAGTTTCATCGAGCTTTGTTACTCGACAATGATATACATCACGCAGTAGTTTTGCAAATCATTATACGAACGAGGGAAATGCTGAGGGTGACTTCGCCGTTTCGGGATTATGTTTTAGAGAAGGCTGTTGAGATACGAGGGGCTGATGGAGACGGGGGAAGCTCGGCAGGACCGGAGTCCGTTTCCAACATTCGGTGATGTCCGCCTCCGTACCTGCGCAGTCAGCATGGCGGATTGCTAAACGAGGGGGTGCCGGTTCGATTCCCGGCCAGAGCAGAGATTTTCTCTCCTGAAGGACTACCTGTTGTGTTATCACGTTCTTATCGTCATTATTGACATTCCACTATTACAGTGGTTTTATGAGAAATGCCCGAAAGCCAAAGAAAGAAATAGAAAAAAGGAAAAAAAATCCGTGGTGTGCCCTGTCCACTCCATCCGATGCGGCATGCGACCAGGTAGCGGGTGAAAATGTGGGGAGAGAGAAAAGTGTAAAGGAGGCGCGATGTAGCAAAGACGCACATTCTATAAGTACGACCTGAATGTGATGGCTAGGTACGCTTCCGAAATGTGTTTCCTTAACGGCTAGACACGTGAGAAACAATACAAACACTTGATTCTCCGGTAACGCTCGAGGTCACGCAGAAGATCGAAGACCCATTACAATTAACTTAAGTGAAAATCACTCATGAACGGGTGACCTGTGCAATTGACAGGAGCTGATGAGTTTCTACCGTTTTGTGCTCGTGTCGTGCCCGTTGCTCCTCCTTCAAACATGTAGTCATACTAATCATAAAATTGCAGTAAATACATATTCTAATCAAATTTGTTGCCATGGAAGATCAATATTCTTCTCAACGGACACCACTCAAAGACATACATTTTTTTAAATTTTTTTAAGAGCGCGACGACTTCCTGATGTCTTTTTTTTTTTCACTGCGGATGCACTAATTTCGTCCGATTTCCCACGGGAATCAATAATTCGCTTGTAGGGGTTAACGGACAAGGGACACTGCAGTACAGAATGCGATTAGATGGGGATCTGGCTGATGAAGGATAGTTTCCGGATGGTCGAAGCGGCTAAGTCAACAGCTCGTGAGAGGCGGTTAATCTGAATTCGAGTCCCGGTCCGGCACTTTTTCCATAGTGTTACCACAACGCCCTGTGAGGCTGGAAGTCACGAATTCCTACCCATTCTTTCCTTTTCTTTCCACATTCTCTACTTCATATAAATGTATGCTTCATCATGGGTGGGATCTGTTCTGTCGGACATGTCCGACACAATAGGCACCAACTCAAATATACAAAATATACAACAAAGCGCTTCCTCAAAAGGCACCGTTCAATCTGATTGACAAGGGGATATACAGCGCTACATACTTGTACTGCTGGGATGAGGACTTCATTCAAGTTCTCATATATTTATATAATATAAATATTTTATGTTCTATGT
Source organism: Schistocerca piceifrons (assembly GCF_021461385.2). Taxonomy (NCBI): domain Eukaryota; kingdom Metazoa; phylum Arthropoda; class Insecta; order Orthoptera; family Acrididae; genus Schistocerca; species Schistocerca piceifrons. The sequence continues at coordinate 595,635,919 of NC_060138.1, read as the reverse complement.
TTTCATAAAAAATAAAGTATTTATTTCTGTTTTATTAACCTACTCGCCCGCAAATCAACGTAATAAATGAATTACATTGAATAACTGGAAAAACTGGTTGCCCCCAGATGCTTGCGACATTCGGGTGAATTTCCAGTAAAGTATATAACTAGTTAATTCATTAGCCGCTGGTACAAATGAAATAGATACACGGTAGCACCTCAGTAACGAAAATTAAAATATAGCTTCATCTGACTGCCCTACATAAAAAACATTCAAATTCATTTTCAGAAACACAAGAACCATCGACAAACATAAAAATCGCCCAAAAACTACAACAAACGAAACGAAAACCACTATGGAAATATATTCTATTTGTGGTCAGAGCATTGTACCTCCCGGTGACAGCGGTAGTCTGCCTTGCAATGCTGCCAGTTAGCAGACAATCCACTTAAAAAGTTTCCTTTCCGCGCTATTAACGCTGGAAATTGCTGTGCTCTACCGCGACATCATTCCCGTGAGACCAGCTATTCAGCGACGCTCCCGCACGTCGAACGGCTGTACCGGTTGAGTACTTTTTCGTGTTCCGTTTCCGCAATTAAAACGCTTCCCCCCTTCTTGTATTCTATGAGGCTAATTGTTATTACTTTTTGCCCGATTCGTATTGAAGTAGTTCTGAGGAAAAATCAGTGTAAAGAGTCACTAAATGGTTTCATCTTCAAATTGTTGTGCAGCAGGTAAAACATTAACGTGCAGCTGTATCTGAATTTCTTGTATCAACTGCAATTACACTCAGTTAGTATTTCACGTTCAGATTTTTCTGTCCTTTGTGAATGGAGTGTAAGTGTGAATGTGAGACTTTGCGCATATTCATGTATATGTTGGGACTGTGGGGGAGGGGGCTGTAGCTGTTCATGGTACAAAAATGGCCTAAAATATTTTGCTAACTCTAAAATAATACACACTAAAACCATTTACATTTTTGGGTCCACATTAACACCTCTGACTGGAATAATACGAGGCTCATCCAGGAGGTAAAGAACTTTTCGGTTTAACTAAACAAAAACAGAAGATATCAACACAAATCTTTATTTACAAAGTCACAGAGCCCTTCTCTATTTTTTAATCTAACGCCATAGCTGTCAATGGCATCGTGGACTCAATTTTTCAGTTCCTCTGTTCTAGTCTTCTACCTCCAAAGTCACGTCTTGTTTGAAAACTCCGTTTTTTGCGACGGTTTTCTACCCAAAAATTGCATTAGTTTCGGGAATAAGTGAAAACCAGTTGGTATCACGTAAGACGTTGGAATTCTTACTATGTTAAACCGCAATGACTGATCGACTCCCACTCCGATCGCCGTCGTGGACTTTGGTTCTTCCTTGATTAAACATTCCTGAAGACCTGTTCATTGCAATATCACCATAAATATTATTCCTTGCTTATAATTTGTGATAGGCCCAACATTTTTGCATTCAGGAAACGAATGACACCACACACTCCGAATTTGCGGGGTTTTAGGTGTGTGTCGCCATTTCGAAAGCTACAGAGGAAAGAGGTTTGATCGCTCGACAACAAAACTCGGCTGACACTGGGACGAGACACCGAACTAACCGACAATCTTGTGATCGCGGTGGTGGGGAATCAACACCGGGCGTGGGGCGCAATTCTTCTTTACTTTCTGGACGGCCCTCGTACATATTAGTTTGCTATGGTGTAAATATTTCAGAGCGTGACGTAGTGACTCACTGAAAACAAAGTGGTGCGCATAGGGCTGTCGACGAACGCTGGGTCATCCCATTCGCTTCGGAATATGACTTGATTTTCGATGTTCATTCCGAATAAACTTTTCATTTTCGTTATGTTTTCTTGTCTTATATGCGACGTTGTCTATCCACCCGAACATGCTGCGGAAATGGTCGTGCCTATAAATAAAGGACTTAGAACTAAAGCTGTCTTATCTTTTCCAAATGGTATATATCCAGTCTGTGGCTGACTACAAACTCTGCTGGTACAGAATATAGTTCCATTAGTATCACAGTGCTGAAAAAAGTTAGCTTGTTGAGGATCACGTTCTACAAGTATGGACAGAATCGTGACTGACAAGTGAAATCTCAATAGACGTTACTTATATCTGTAAATGAAAATCACTCATTTTTCTTCATACTTAAATAGGTGTGTGTGAAAAGATTCCTTAGTTATCATTAAGTATTTCTGAAGGAGCTTTCTACAATTTAACCAAATAGTATTTGAAATATGACTGTCAAATTTTCTGATACCGTATGAGAATTTGAGCCATTAGTAACATAAGAAAATGAGTTTTAATAAAGAGATGAAGGCTGGAGAAGAATCCTCCAATAAATACAAAGTTGAAATGCATTTGTGTTGTTACTAGTGGAAACTATGTTAGAAATATTAAGCTTAATGTTGCTACTTTCGGTAGCTTTATTTTTGCCACTAATGGGGTGCATCCAAGTTTCTGTTGATTTGCCAAATTACATGTATAGAAGGATGACTGCACTTCCATACATTATTTTTGGAATTCATTTGATGATTAACGCACTACGTAAGCTGTGTTTGTATTTGGTATTACATGGAATGCTCTCACACGTTTCATTCTACGGGAATATATTTTTTCTCCAAATGTGTAACTGTGTTACATTACCGTCAGGTATGAGAAGCCCTGCTTTTCTTTTGACTTAGCTACCGTTTCATAACTGGTTTGTTCACCATGTTATTACATGTGTTCTTTCCTGAATTCCTATGTTAAATTAAAACAACAGCTTGAAAGGGAGTCTAGCGAGATTCTCATCTTGTGTACAAAAATGGGTGAGATTTATATAAGTGGACAGAATGGACACGAGGATCTCTTTGGAATGACTCTCGGTGGTGCATCGATCTTACTGTGTGTCTGCACAGCAAGGGCTGTTTCCATATCATTATCTTTCATGCAAATGCTCATTTTCTCCCCGAGAAGCGCCTGGAGAAGTTTACTACACAACATAAGAAATGAAACCGAGAAGTGATACTCTTTGGTACGGTTTAGTTAAATTTCACCTTACTGTGAGGTATGAACAGGAATATTTATCACTACTTGCGCTGGAGATTTGAGTACGGCCCACGAGGTACAAGATGAGATCATATCTGTTTTACGAAATCAGTGAAACACACTAAAATATCTCATCATAACAACAACGACAACCACTCAGAGAGGTGCAGCCAATTGAGTTTTGACATCGATACGAGTTCTTATCAATGCTTGGCACCGAACAGTTCGAATCTAAAGATTTATTTTTCTGTTAGGTAACGTTGTAGAAGTATCGTTAGTTTAGTTGAATTTAAAAGCATAACGACAATAGCAGCCATGTGCATAAAATTACATCTTTGGTAGCGAGGAGTTTGCAGATTGGAGAGAAGAGTATTTCTCATTGGACGAGCGTGCATTTGCAGCAACACGAAAAGAGGTGCACCGCGGGTAGCGGCGTACAAAGGCGCTCCCAACAGCTGTACAGGGAAGTAACCTGTTGAAGTGAAACATTGTACCAGGTAGAGTTATAAATGCCAATTCTCATTCAGAATTATCTGTTTTAAGCCTTCGGATGTCATCGTACAATCCAACTATACCATATTTTTCCAAAATAATAAGGGAATATTCCTTGAATACTAATCATTTAAAGATGTTAACTGAATTTTCCCATAGTGTTTAATACTCTTTTTACAATGATTCGGCTATTTACAAAAGAATCAGAGACACTGCAATTCTCATTCCTGCCACTTCATGTATCATGAAAGTGTAATACTGACACTATTGTACCGAGCGTCTTCCATGTTAATTTATTCCTTGTCATTTGTTTTGGAACACGGACGCTATCGGATGGACCACAAACGCAATATTATCACGTGGTATTTAGGTTAATCAGCAAATGACAGCTTAACATAAAAATTGAAAAAAAAACTTTCGGTAGGTGACACTTTTGTAACATTTTATATTATCTACCTGAGGTGACCCAATTCGTAAGACCTCATTTATGAAGGCCTTATTTCAAAGATGATATGAAATGATGACGTCACTTCCAGTACGGACTTCAGAATTTGACAGAAAAGAAATTCTTTTTGAAGTATTGTGACTACAATGAAGCATTGCTGGAAGACTTTTGAGGAAAGGGTCAACCAGTCGGTCACAAGAACGTTCTGGCCGGAATATATTTACTGCTAGATGTCATCTGTCCGCAACTGCTCTTTATTCCCATGGCATGTTGCATTTCTTCGTGCAGATCTCGCACCAACTTTCATTCTTAACTGCAAGTGAAGTAGCCGCCGTGTAAATTAACTTCCGCAGGTGAAAATGATATTCAGATATCTGTGATGAAATGGTTGTGGCTATAGGAGGTGCATTCCAACTATGTTGGGACAATAAAGTTCGCGCTCAGTTTTTTGATTACACACAAAAGACTGTAGGCTGTAAATAAGTATGAAGCTGTTGTTTCCAGCGAACTACTGCTGTTCGCCTTTGCTTTCCACAAGAAAAAAGAAGAGACTCGTATTCGGGAGTAGCTGGGTTAAACTCCAAGTAGGGTCACCTTGATTTAGATTTACTGTAGTTTTTCTAAATCCCTTTAGTTTAATGAGACACCACTCATTTTCTCCCGGCTGAAGTTAAGAGAACCGGAATTTGCGATATAATGCACAACGATCCTTGTGCCATCACCATTTATGTCGCCTAGTGACAGGGCTCATAGGGACACATATAGATAGTCATTTTCCTATCGCTCCTTTTGTGAGTGAACTGAAAGGAGAACAGGGTACCCTCCGCCATACGCTGTACGGTAGCTTGCGGAAAATGTATGTGAATGTAAATATCTCTGTCTAGTTCCAGTTTGTATTCCAAAGCCTATTACGGTTGCTGGACCTTAAACTGTAATCTTCTTTCCCCCTATCTTAACTAATTATTTTTCCTGAGTACCGACATTCGTGAACTTTGACAGGGCTTCCAAATTTGTTGTCAATAATCTTTAACATGATAAATTAACATGATCAAATAATGCCCCACGTTGCATGAACACGACTTTTCTACTCTGATCTTCAAATGGAACAGATGATGTGATTTAAAATACTGTATATGCACACGAAATTGACACTCGGCGCGATGGCTGATAGGAGCGACGGTGAAGGCATTTTCCATTTGCAATCGCTCCCATCAGCCACCACCCTGAATGTTAACTTAGTTTACGGTAATATTACTCTCCTATCAGTCCATACCGACTGAAGTCACGGTTGTCTGAATAATACGTTTCACGCTGCTGCACCTGTTTGATGTGCTCCACAAGATTACAGAGGTTTCGAATAAATCATTTGTACTTCGATCTCCAAACTATTTGTAACACAGAGCCACTGAAAAAAAGGTCTAGATTCGCTTTGAGAAGGTATACAGCATTCCGTTTTATGTGCACAGACTTTATATTTGAAGTTCGTGTTATAAGTTTTCTGTTGGAAATCCAGTGGTATGTCCTATAACAAGTATAGGATTCCCGTGTAAAAACTTCCTGACGAGCGCCAGTCACAGTTCCGTTCTGATTCTGGCCATGTAGTCGTTTTAGTCGATAAGGCGCGCTCGCTGCGCCATCTGTGATCACAAGGGGGGACCCGACGCGGATTTCACTGCCGGAAAGGGCGCCTTGCGCTCCATCTGCTGGGCGCCTGATCAGTGGAATCAACGTAGAAAAATCGGCTATGGCTTCAGTGACAAAAGTAAATAAGTTTACAAATTTGCAACTGTTTAACCGTTTCTGAGTTGCATTTTATTTACCAGTAGATTTCCGCCTACTTCCGCACTCAGTGCCGGACGAATTTACAAAATGTGGACAAAGATCTTGATATGTTTAACGACAAACAGTAATGACGAATGCGAGTGACGTTTCTCTTTGTTGGGCGGTACAGATCCTTCAATAGTCTACATTTAATGATCAGTTTGTTACTATTTTCTCTAGTAAGATAGTAATTAAAATACTTCGCGTAAAAGGCTTCATAATATGAGCGCTGTACTCAACTCACAGAATACGTTTCTTACTAAAGTTTTAATAACGAGTTTAAGATTCCCATACCATTGTTAGAAAACTTTTTTACGGACTTTGCTTCAGGTTGACTTTTACAGGATCATTACACTACAATTTCATCAATTCCCGGTCTAGAAGCATGTTACCCAATCTCGATACGAAATAACAAACAAGCAGCCACACTACACTTCCACTTCCTCTTCTTCCGTTTATGAGCTCAAAAGTGAGTCAACTGTAGACAGCTCGTTTGTCCTTCTGTTTGATACGGGCAACACCATCAGAACGAACTAACCACCGTCAGTCTCCTCTTTGTAACTCCATGTCTGGCTTCAGCAGAAAAAGTTCTTTTCTGTGGAATCGAATTCTCGTTATTTACCCTACAATTAAGTTCCCAGGTAAGACTGTTGAAACCGGTTGTCTTGAGTTAAAAAAATGTTTTGTGCGATCTTGGCTTTTTGAATGGTTTTTAACTAGGAGGCAACATCAGTAGAACTGTGTGCAAATTGTACCACTTTTGCTGGTGTGCATGTGGTAAATTTTGCGTGTGGTGAATTCCGTTTTGTTAGTTAACGCCCAGAAACGGAATGGTGAGTACCGATGATCATAGAACATGGGAAACAGTCAGCGTGTATTATATTACCCTCTTGTCACCGTATTAAAGTCTCATCTACCTTCTTCGTGAGCTGTCGATGTCATTGTCTACTGATTTAATTTGGCCTTCGCATTTCTTCGTGTGTCCGGCAAATTTACTATTCATTGTTCCCAATTCTTGGTCTGTCCTAGTGCTTAAATTTTCAGGGTACTTTTAAACTCCTCCAACTGTTCTGAATTGACGTCTCCCCCCTTAGTCTCATTTCAGGCGGTTAACCAGTTACTCAATTCGCAATACTCGGCACTCCAAAACTGTGTCCTCCTCTCTACCTCTCTCTGTCCATGTTTGCGTGTCGGTAAAAAGTCCGGACCTCTGAAAGCACAATTACGTTCCTTACTCCCACTTCTAAACTGTTTTCGTGAACCAGTAGTAGCTGTTAATGCAGTTCGTAAACATTTTGTGTTCAGCGATTTGAGTGTGGTGATTGTGTCTCCCAGTCTTCAAAAGTGCCCTAAGGTTTTTGGTTCCCATTCACTCACTCAGATGTTATCTTAGCGGTCTGCGTATTTCGGCAAATCTTGACTACCAGCCGCACAGTCCACAATAGGAGTGTTTCCGGGACTCTGACAAAACAGCACGCATCCGCAGGCCACACAGCTACCTGAAACATCTCCTTTATCCCCGTACAGCCTTGAGATGCAGTCTGCATTGCGTCTTATAGTGTCCAGCGCGAAGTCTGCTTACTCCTAAGCATTGTCCAGTGCGGCCGAGGTTCCTTGCACGTGCTCGACCGTACATCTACATCTACATCTACATTTATACTCCGCAAGCCACCCAACGGTGTGTGGCGGAGGGCACTTTACGTGCCACTGTCATTACCTCCTTTTCCTGTTCCAGTCGCGTATGGTTCGCGGGAAGAACGACTGTCTGAAAGCCTCCGTGCCCGCTCTAATCTCTCTAATTTTACATTCGTGATCTCCTCGGGAGGTATAAGTAGGGGGAAGCAATATATTCGATACCTCATCCAGAAACGCACCCTCTCGAAACCTGGCGAGCAAGCTACACCGCGATGCAGAGCGCCTCTCTTGCAGAGTCTGCCAATTGAGTTTATTAAACATCTCCGTAACGCTATCACGGTTACCAAATAACCCTGTGACGAAACGCGCCGCTCTTCTTTGGATCTTCTCTATCTCCTCCGTCAGACAGATCTGGTACGGATTCCACACTGATGAGCAATACTCAAGTATAGGTCGAACGAGTGTTTTGTAAGCCACCTCCTTTGTTGATGGACTACATTTTCTAAGCACTCTCCCAATGAATCTCAACCTGGTACCCGCCTTACCAACAATTAATTTTATATGATCATTCCACTTCAAATCGTTCCGCACGCATACTCCCAGATATTTTACAGAAGTAACTGCTACCAGTGTTTGTTCCGCTATCATATAATCATACAATAAAGGATCCTTCTTTCTATGTATTCGCAATACATTACATTTGTCTATGTTAAGGGTCAATTGCCACTCCCTGCACCAAGTGCCTATCCGCTGCAGATCTTCCTGCATTTCGCTACAATTTTCTAATGCTGCAACTTCTCTGTATACTACAGCATCATCCGCGAAAAGCCGCATGGAACTTCCGACACTATCTGCAAATACAACCTTGCCAGCTTTTATGACCCACCGTGCATCCCCTCCCCTACGGTGAAATTCAAGGTGCTTTCATATAGACTTCTTATTTAAGTGTACATGCATTCAATGCAGGACATTGTAATCTAGAAAGTTAAGTGTTGGCATTCACTGGTACTGATTGTATCTCATTTATCGGTGGGGATTAATTTATCCTCATTTGACTTACCTCTTTCTTTTGTGTTCCACTCCAGGTATGGGTTGGTTTGGCAAAAACGGTAGCGAAATAAGACACACTGTATATTTGTAAACTTTAGTAGTCACTTGATTACAGAATAATGTCAACATCATCTGACAATACCATAAGTGTTGAAGGTGCTTACCTAAGGGTCACTTACGGCAAAGCAACAAATTTATTCTTCCCATAATGTCAAAGAAATCAGCTGCAGTCGCCTTTGATCAGCTTAAAACATCCATATCTCGAAGGGAAGATAATGAACCGGACACTAAAGGAGAATATCAAATATGTGAGGAAGATTAAACTCCTTTACAAGAATGGTGAAACTCCAGCTGCCCAATGTATTGGTCACGGATATCCCACTCTATGCTAGCAGTCCTCTTAACCACTTTTTTTTCTTTTTATTTGAGCTGGAGCGAGACGCGAACTCGGGACTTTTGCTTCTCGCGGGCAAATGTTCTACCGCCTTTCATTTTATTTATTTATTTATTTATTTTTTGCCACGTTGCGCCGAGATTCCAGGTGCTTGGCGGGATGGCGAAAATACTCTGTAAATGGTTTGCAAAAGTGGCCCGATAGTGTCGACGTCGACGCAGGGTGTGGTGTTGTACTTGAAGACGTGTCCAGAAGTCCGCTGGATCGACGATGTCGTCCAGGAAGAGATAGCTGATAGCCATGCCACTGGTCCGTGTGATGGCGTGGCCTTAGATGATAAAATGAAGTTTGAATCAGGGTATAGGAGAAACGTGATGTGGGGGTACTCGGAGATAGAAAGCCACAATTTTCTGTACAAGGGTCCAGACACCTGCAGCTTCATTTACATAAATAGAAGAAAAGTTCGGTCATTTAGCTATATTATGTCACTGCACCGCACAATGCTCTGGAACAATCACGGTGTGCTATTTCCAAGTATTACAGCAAGCGTTTGAACTGGAAGTGACTCATATAGTGGCACTGTACAAAACTCACACAGTCCACTATGGTCTTTGACGTTACCAGCGTGCCAGGTTGACAATATACAGTCTTCCGCACATAACGCCCTAGGAATCAGTACGGCACATAAATGACATACGGAAACTACTGAAGGAAAACATTGTGCAAACACACGCTGTTAATTCAATCGATTCTGAAGTGTAGTGGTTTGAGGCTGTCATTGACCGAAACTATGCCGATAGAAAACTAGTAGCTTCTGCGTTGTTACCAACTTGCTATTACAGCTCATTGTAAAAATGTAATTCTGATCTAGAGAAAAATTGATTTCAAAAGAATACAATCTCTAAATCTATTATAGTGTTTCCATTTTTGACAGTTTCAAACAATTCTATATGCGAAATAACGAGAACAGGCGGTTTTCATTGACAATAGGCCATACTGTTTGCTCTTGACATACCCCCCACATCTTTAGTAGCAGCGTGTATAAACGTAGGCTTCTTATTTGAACTCGCAAAATAAACAATTGGCGCATTTCACACAGGTGCGAAAAAATAAATGTGTACGGACTTCTATATTCAGTGTGCAGCGTTATTTCGTACTTGGTCTTCTACTTGAGGTTCCCTCTTGGCTCTTGTACATGTTCTACAGTATTTCCTTATCGCTTATGCCTATTTCTCTCATAATTTCGATCTGTTTGCACCATTTGACATTGCCGAAAGTTTTTTCCAGGTCGACAACTCCTATAAACTTGTCGACATTTTTGTTCGTTCTAGCCGACTCTTGCTGTCTTCGGAATTGTGTGAATGATGTTTTCCCTAAAGTCTGATGGTATTTCGCCAGATTCATATATTCTGCACACCAGCATAAATAGTCGTTTTGTTGCCACTTCACAAGAAGATTTTTAAAATGTTATCTATCCATTTTGTCTTATTCGATCTTAGGTCTTCCAAAACTCTTTTAAATTCTGATTCTAATACTGGATCCCCTAACCTATATTCTTGTGTTTTCTATCACGTTATCAGACAACTCCTCACTATCATAACAGGCGTTACGTTATTCGTTTGAATTTGGTAGCATTTTTCTGCCCACAGTCCAAAGTATCACAGCATCTGCTAGCCGTTATGAGAGTTAAGCGTTTGTTCTAGAACGCGGCAGTTCTCGGCGGCACATGACGCTCGGCGCGCCACTTTGGGAGTTGTATTTCATCGCGGGTTCGTGATGAATGGCGACCTCGCCAGCCGGGCGCCGTGTTTCGGCACCTTGCGGCGAGCCCCCATTACGTCGACGGCGGGCCCACGACCGAGGCTTACCTGTATTCATCCAGACAGCGGGGCCGGCTGTGACTGCACGCGCTCGCCTCGCCGAGATTTACTGGCCGTCGCATTTGGGCCGACGTGAGGACATGTTACCTCTAGCAGATAGCATCGCACGACTCCTGTAACTGACCACCAGGTTTCGTGCCTAGCATTCATTTGTAAGAGTCACACTTACACGAGGCACGAATTGACGAATAAAAACGCATCCTACAGTCAGATGTACTTTCTTTCAGTCTTTATTATGCGCCAAGTTAGATGTAATCAGAGAGTACTCTACGGTATTGCCTCCTTAGTTAGCTTGCATTTATCGCGACTCTCCTACTCAGCGCAAAGCCCCAGGCGACTGGAAAAAACTGCAGATGACTCCTCCGTATAAGAAGGTTGTAAGAACGGACCCGGAGAATTATCGACCAATATCCTTAACATCATCTTGCTGCAGATTTCTTGAACGTATTCTGAACTCGACTATACTAAATTGAACGACAGATCTTCTGTCCTCAAATCAGCAAGGCTTTACAAACCATTGCTCGTGCGAAACTCAGCTTGTCTTTTACTGACTTGACATTGTGGAAACCATGGATGAAAGACAATCGGCAGACTCCACATACCGAGATTTCCGGAAAGCGTTTGAAACGCTGCCCTACTACAGACTGGGTAATAGAATCCCGTACGTTGTGCTCGACGGCGAGCATTTATCAGAGGCAAAATAATTGTTAGCAGCGCCCCAGCTAAGTGTATTAGGACCGCTATTATCGGAACGAATGCCACATCCTCAGTTACCTGTGTTCCGAAAGCCACACATAAAAACGAGATTTTTCCAGGACTATATCTCGCTTTTGGTATATACGTTGTCTTGAAAGGCATAAGGAATTTATTGAGTGAATCTGTTATTGTTAAGTAATTATTAGGGAACGAGTTAAGGGTACAGAATGTGGTAATAACACTTCCCTAGTTGGTAAGTGCTTATTCAGCAGAGCTTACAGTCTTATATAAAGGCCGCGCGGGGTAGCCGCACGGTCTAGGGCGTCTTGTCACGGTCTGCGCGGCTTTTCCCCGTCGGAGGTTCGAGTCCTCCCTCGGGCATGGGTGTGTGTGTGTCGTCATTATCGTAAGTTAGTTTAAGTTATACTATATATTGTGTAAGCTTAGGGACCGATGACCTCAGCAGTTTCGTCACATAAGACCTTACCACAAATTTCCCAAATTTCTTCTATAAATGGAAAGAGGCTAGTGGGCTAGTGACGTGAGCGCCGTTTACATTAAGTATGCAGCCAACGAACGTTTTTGAGTGAGTTGACTGTTACAAGGTAAAATATGTATGTACCCCACACATTGCTCAACCATTAACCATGGACCTCGCCGCTGGTGGGAAGGCTTGCGTGCTTCAGTGATACCAATAGACGTTCCGTAAGTGCAACTACAAATGCAACGGAGGTGTATCTGTGGAGAGGCCAAACAAACGTGTGGTCCTTAAGAGGGGCAGCAGCCTTTTCAGCTGCTGCAGCAGCAACAGTCTGAATAATTGACTGATCTGGCCTTAACATCAAGCAAAACTGCTTTGGTGTGCTCGTACTGCGAACGGCTGAAAGCAAGGGGGAAACTACAGCCGTAATTTCTGCAGAGGATATGCATCTGTACTGTGTGACTAAATGATGATGGTATCCTCTTGGGTAACATATTGCGGACGTAAAATAGTCCCCCATTAGGATGTGCGGATGGAGAATATTCAGGAGGATGTCCTCATCAGGAGAAATAAAACTGACATTCTACGGGTCGGAACGTGAAATGTCAGATCCCTTAATCGGGTGCTAGGTTAGAAAATTTAAAAAGTGAAATGGATAGGTTAAAGTTAGATATAGTGGGAGTTAGTGATGTTCAGTGGTAGGTAAAACAGAACTTCTAGTCAGGTAAATACAGGGTGACAAATACAAAATCAAATAGGGGTAATGCAGGAGTAGGTTTAACGATAAATAAGAAAATGGGAATGTAGGTAAGCTACTATTAACAGCATAGTGAACGCATTATTATAGCTAAGACAGGTACGAAGCCCACACTAACCATAATAGTCAACTACTGTATCTCCACAGACAGTGAAGAGATTGAAGAAATGTTAAATGAGATAAAAGAAATTATTCAGGTGGTTAATGGAGACTAAAATTTAATAGTCACGGGAGACTGGAATTCGATAGCAGAAAAAGGGAGAGAATGCAAAGTAGTAATACGTCAACATGGGCTGGAGGAAAGGAATGAAAGAGGAAGCCGTCTGGTAGAATTTTTCACAGAGCATAATTATTATTCTCATGTTATAAACATACATAAAACACAGTTTATACAACTGTTGACAGATCAACACAGGTTATTTAATCTCTCACCAAAATTTGGCCACTTCCAGTGCATTTTCCGTTGTCTGGTGAGGTTGGCTGGACACAGTCGACACTGAAGCACATATTGAACAGTCTGTTCTTTCCTTCAGTCACATTAGGTTTTGTTTACTCCAATGTATCACCGTTTTTCCAGGTTAGTTCGTGATCTACCCATTCGTGACTCATCCTATTCAAGGGCCTCCAGACTGGTGAGTTCTCATGATGACCAGGGGGTAAAGATTCAGAAAATCTTTTCCAACCAGGAGGGTTCACCTCAGTTGTTGTGGGTAGGGCTGTTGCCCAAACATGGGATGGGTTTCTTCCCCGCGCCACTTTCGTTCTTCCTATGTTTGCTGGTATCTCTCTTTGAACAGGAGATGGTGCATTTCCTGCGATATAATAGAACCATTCGACTGGACTTGACTTCAAGCAGGCTGTTATAATTCTGAATGTGTCATTTAGGGCAATATTCACATGTTTAACACGTGTTGCCTTATACCAAACAGGACATGCATACTCTGCAGCGGAGTAACGTAATGCAGTTGCAGAAGTTCGGATGGTTTCAGCTTGATGCCCCACAGTGATCCGGTCAGTTTTCTCAGTTGGTCTTGGTGGAGACTTTTGATTTGAAATTCATGCAATATTTTTTTGAACGTTAGAGATCTCTTAAGCACTATTCCTAGGTATTTAGGAGTGTCACTGTTCCATTTAACACCGGACCATTCCATCTTGAAAATGCGGGTGGTTTCCCTATTTCTCAGATGGAAAGCACACACTTGTGTCTTCGATGGGTTTGTTTTAAGCTGCTTTATTCTGTAGTATTTTGACGGAAAACTGCACCTAAAGGCGGAAGAACTATTTTCTATGAACTGTGTAAGATTGAGTAATTGTCCCGTGCACCTTTTACCAGAGAGGAATCCAGCTTGCCGAGGTATAAGCAAGGGATCAATAACATGTGAGAGACAGTTTAAAATCATTCTTTCTAACAGTTTGCAAAAGTGACACAGTAGTGCGATTGGTCTAAAATTCTTTGGACTTTTGTCCGCAGCTTGCGGTCGTGCGGTAGCTTCCCGCGCCCGGGTTCCCGGGTTCGATTCCCGGCGGGGTCAGGGATTTTCTCTGCCTCCTGATGACTGGGTGCTGTGTGATGTCCTTAGGTTAGTTAGATTTAAGTAGTTCTAAGTTCTAGGGGACTGATGACCATAGATGTTAAGTCCCATAGTGCTCAGAGCCATTTGAACCATTTTTTCTTTGGACTTTTTCCTTGTTTACCAGATTTCAGTACGACAATGACTCGGCTCTTCCGCCATATCTTTGTAATTTGACATCTATCAGTACACTTATTGACCTTCGTGAATGGGAGTGAAAAGTTGTTATTCTCCTCTTGCTCAGTTCTTCGTAATTTTGGTTTCTTGGATTTAGCGAGAGGGCTTCCCATTTACCAGCAGCTGGTATGCTATTTGTTTGGCGGTGATATTTTGGTGTGTAGTGATCTTAGCTGCATCACTGCACAAGGGTCGCAGGAGTCTCCAAGCCTTATGAATGTCTCTTTTCAGATCTAGGTTTTCTACTGTTTTAATCCATTTTCCCCTGTTTGACTCTCTTATAGTGGAAATGAGTGTGTTTTCTGTTTCTATAATTGTTTCACTGAAAGGGTTTTCTCTAAATAATTTTTTATATTCTGCAAATAAGGATGCCTGATCTGATGTTAGCTCGGGGATGCAAGATGTTCGGCAGACACGAGGGATAGATATTTTGGAAGATCTCTTTATGGCCGCGCTGAAGGTGTCGTATTGTTCTGCTGTTGGTTCTACAGAAGACACTTGACGTCCAGTAAATCTGCAAATCCCGATAAAAAGATAAACCTCCTCCGAAATGGGATTTTTTGAGGTCTAACAGCAGCAAATGTTTGGCATATTATTGGTCTATGGTGTGAATTTGGTATTGGAGAACACACAGGCTTTATACACTGTTGGTGGTGAATACGAGGTCGGGATTCTACCCACGCCTCCACCTGTCCGGTTTTCATCTTCATTGTCATAGCCTCAAATGCTGCTATGGCTGTTGAAATTGCCAGTCACAATCTGAACGTGTTTAATTTTGTAATTTGTTGGTTTATTAACGTGAATTCTTCACCCGGTGGTTTTCAGAGAGACTAAATGGTGCAATTAGCTGTTTATATAGTAAGAATTTCGATGTCATTTTCTTCTGTGAGTGATGAGGATAGAACTTGGACGTCTGGAGGCACGAAGGTAGCGCTTCCGTATTTATCATGTGAGCTTTCGATGGTAAGACGCATTCCGTTTATTTTCAGTCTACGCATGTCGCAGCTCTTGTACGATTTCTGTATGCGCAGTACATGACATTGGTGCTGTCTGCAAAGATCTTGTAGCAGTTCTTCTTTGGATGATGTTATTCCTTACAATTTGATTGAGGTAATGGCTGTGGCGCTAAAATAGGCTTGGATATGGATGTTCCTGCTGTAAAAGGATCAGCCATAATTTCGTGACGCCCAAGCTACGAGCAGTTGCTTTTCTCAATCGCAATCTTCGTCGAGGCTCCTGTTATATACTCCAGAGCATAATATAATCGCTAACACTTGGTTTAAGAATCATGAAAGTAGGTTGTATACGAGAAAGACCTGCAGAAAGAGGAAGGTTTTAGTTTGATTATGTAATGGTAAGACAGAGATTTCGGAAACCAGATTTTAAGTTGAAAGACATTTTCAGGGGCAGATGCTGACTGGCCACATTTTACAGTTTATGAAATGTAGACAAAAACTGAAGAAGTTGCAAAAAGGTAGGAATTAAAAGACACGAGACGTGGATAAATTGACAGAACCAGAAGTTGTTGAGAGTTTCGGTGGGAGCATTAGGGAACGATTGACAAGAATAGGGGAAAGGAATACAGTAGAAGGTGAATGGGTGGCTTTGAGAGATGAAATAGTGAAGTCAGCAGAGGATCAAATAGGTAAAAAGACAAGGCCTAGTAGAAATCCTCGTGTAACACAGCAGATATTTAATTCAATTGTTGAAACGAGAAACTTTAAAAAAATTCAGCAAATGAAGCAGGCGAAAAGGAACACAAACTCATAAAAAATGAAATTGATAGGAAGGGCCAAGTGGCTGAGCATAAATGGCTAGAGGACAAATGTAAGGATGTACAAGCATATATCACTAGGGGTAAGATAGAAGCTGCTTACAGGACCTTTGGATAAAAGAGAAACACCTGTATGAATATCGAGATCTTAAATGGAAAACCAGTCCTAAGCAAAGATGGGAAAGGAGAAACGTGAAAGGAGTACATAGAGTGTCTGTACAAGGGAGATACACTTGAGGACAATTTTATGGATATGGAAGAGAAAGTAGACGAAGAAGAGGAGCGACATATGATACTGCGTGAAGAAAATGACAAAACACTGAAAGACCTAAGTAGAAACAAGGTCCCGGGAATAGACAACATTCCATTAGAGCTACTGATAGCCTTGTGAGAGCCAGCCAAGACAAAACTCTTCCATCTGGTGAGCAAGATGTATGAGACAGGCAAAATACCCTCAGGCTTCAAAAAGAATATAATAATCCCAATTCCAAAAAGAAGCAGGTGCTGGAAGGTGTGTAGATTACCAAGCTATCAGTTTAATAAGTCACGGCTGCAAAATACTAACATGAATCGTTTACAGAAGAATGGAAGCTGTCCTCGAGGAAGGTCAGTTTGGATGCCGGAGAAATGTAGGGACACGCGAGACAATACTGACCCAACGATTTCTCATAGAAGATAGGTTAAGGAAAGGAAAACCCACGTTTATAGCATTTGTAGATTTAGAGAAAGCTTTCAACAGTGCTGACCGGAATACTTCCTTTCAAATTTTAAAGATGGCAGGGGTAAAATACAGGAATTGAAAGGCTATTTACAATTTACAGAAACCAGATGTCAGTTATAAGAGCCGAGGAGCACGAAAGGGAAGCAGTAGTTGAAAATGGAATCAGACGGGATTGTAGTCTATCCCCGATGTAATTTAATCTGTACATTGAGCAAGCAGGAAAGAAAAGCAAAGAAAAAATTAGATAGAAATTATAGGTCAGGGAGAAGAAATAAAAGCTTTCAGGTGTGCCACCGACATTCTAATTCTGTCAGAAACAGCAAAGAACTTGGAACAGCAATTGAATGGGATGGACATGGTCTTGAAGGGAGGATACAAGATGAATATCAACAAAAGAAAAACGAGGGTAATGGAATGTAGTCGAATTAAATGAGGTAATGCTGAGCGAATTAGATTAGGAAATGAGGCACTGAAAGTAGTAGTTAAGTTTTGCTATTTGGGCAGCAAGACAACTGATGATGGCCGAAGTAGAGCGGATATAAAATGTAGACTGGCAATGGCGAGAAAAGCTTTCCTGAAGAAGAGCAATTCATTTCCGGTAACATTTGTCTGGCGTGTAGCCACGTATGGAAGTGAAACGTGGATGATAAAAAGTTTAGACAAGAAGAGAACAGAAGCTTCTGGAATTTTCTGCTACAGAAGACTGCTGAAGCTTAGATGGGTAGATCGAGTAACTAATGGGGAGGTACTGAATAGAGTTGGGGAGAAAATGAAATTGTCTCACAACCAGACTAGATGAAGGGATCAGTTGGTGGGACACTTTCTGAATCATCAAGGGATCACAAATTTAGTTCTAGAGGGAAGCGTGGGGGGATTGAAAATCGTAGAGGGATACAAAAAAACGAATACAGTAAACAGATTCAGAAGGATGTGGCTTGCGATAGTTACTCGAAGATGAAGAGGCTTGACCAGGATAGAGTAACATGGAGAGCTGCATCAAACCAATGTTCGTACTGAAGACAACAACAACGGAACATACGTCGAGTCGTTTTAGAATTTCTGTGAGCTGAAATCCGGAGGCTAGACCTAGGAAGAGGGTGCTATGTTATGTAACATCTGTTTTCTGGTGTGACTCAATAAAACAACAACGCTGCCATGACTAATGCAAGAGGCCATGGACGATTGTTAGACCTGAGCCGGTCAGACTTAGTTACTACAGGGATTAACTGCTGATGCGATATAAACTACCACCATGGCATCAAGTGGTTACCATGTAGCTGGGCCAACCGAGAGACCCGTGTCGTATTAACAACACAACAGAACGACAGCTCCACTGTGGCACAGGTTCCTGAGCTCTGTTGGGGCTACGTGACAGGAACTGATGCCTCGGCAAAACATGTATGCACCAAGCCTGAATAAACAGCACTCATTTTTAGGTACAGTGCTGGAAATTCGTTTAAATGCCCACGGTCATGTGTGGAAAATACATGTTTATTTACGTATATGGTACACCTCACGTTTTTCCCGTACTGTTTACAAAGAAGCAAAACAAAATACAGTCTCATTTCACCATTCCAATTAGGCTGAGTAATTAAAAATTGAATAAAGGTGGTCTTTCGGGTAAGAAGGGACGGAAGTTGGTACAAAAGCTGGTCGGCAAGATGAAGTGTAGACATTCACGTCAACAGTTCGCTACAGTTACAGTTTGGTGGTGTTCTGCTAACGTCGCACGTCAGTTATTGTGACAATGCGGGAGAGGAAACGCTCTATCGGGTGACGATCAAGGCCATATTAAGAGGTTCAAAGAAATGGACTTGTCTAACCACCATATTGCAAAGAAATTACGGCGTTCCAGTTGTGTTATGGATAATTTTGTCAGACTGGATGCACAGTATGGCAATATGGCTGGACACTAAAAATATAGCATTAGATACGCGTTTGATTCTGCGTAAAGCAAACATCAGCAGTTTCTGTTCCTCTCAAATCGTGGCTAATTTGCAGTTATCTGTTTTCAGATGCGCTAGACAAATCTTGGCTCAAGACACGTATCTGGCATTCAAGAAACGACTCCATAAGCCACCTTTAAACAATGCGCATAAGGAGGCTCGACTGAAGTTTGCGAAAGAATGTATGTAGTGGACCACAGAATGGAAGAAAGTAATTTTCAGTGATTAGAAGTTTAATTTGGATGGGCTAGATAGTTTTCAGTATTACTGGCATACAAAAGAATATTTTCGGATGGGTAGAAACTTCTGGGATGCAGAATTATGGTCTGAGCAGCATTTTGTGCTAAAGATCCTATCCAACATAGCATGGCTGTACCCCAAAATGAAGTCCGATGATTATGTGAGAATGGAGGAAGTTGAATTGGTTCCCATTTAAAAGGAATTTAACGATGGTAATTTACTGTTCCACTACGACGACGCTGGGATTCACAGGTCTGCCAAGAGCAAATGGTGGTTTCAATATAAAGGAATTACACTTCTGAACTGATAATCGAAAAGTCTGGATTTAAATCGCTTCGGGAATCTATGGAGGATCCTAGCATGACGTGTTTAGTGCAATGGACGACAAGCTGAGACTGTGACCGAGCTGAAAACTGCAACTGAATGGAGTATACCTCAGTCTCAGGAGGAGAGATCGCTGCACTTATGCAACCAATGCCTAAGAGGATTTTCACTGTTGTTAAGAACAATGGAGGTTCGACTAAATACTAGATCACAGTTGTGATGTATTTACTGTATACGTTAGAATATTCTGACAACAATTCATAAATGCCTTTATCTCAATTTTCACCCCTAAGCTTGTCTTCTTTCTTTATATTTTTTAAGTAGCAATGCTAATAGTAAAATGAGAATGCATTTTGTTTTGCGTTGTTGTAAACTGGATGGAAAAAAAATGCGTGCTGTAACAAGTATGTAAATAAACATGTTTTTCCCACAAGTAACCACGTGCCTTTAAACTAAGTACTAGCAGCCGCGAGCTTCGTGGAGAGGCCCACGACATGAATCTACGAGCTGCCTGAGGCTCCAGGTCGCCTGCTCACCTAAGCGTCTCCACATCCGCCATCTTTAATAAACGCTCTGGAGTTAATTGACTCTCCCCCCCCCCCCCCGTCTCTCCCCCCCTCCCTGACCGGACATCTTTACAACTGTCGTAGTGTGTTCACCAATAAAGTGTACGTTTAATCAACGATGTCTTTTAATGACACGTCAGCCTGCAAATAGACAACAATTCGCCGGCCCACTGCTAACCAGCCTAGGATGTTGAAATATAGTGGTTACCCACCGCCAGCCATTAGAAAAAATTCGTTACATTTAAATATCATCACGAGTGACTGGTTGTGACCAATAGGAAGTGTTTAAAATAGGGATGATAAGATGGATAGTAGACGTTTCTCTAGAAGGGGATGGACAAAGAATTAGAACGTTGGTCCAGGCACGTAACTTTTGTGGTTATCCTGCCACAAATGCTCACGGTCATTTCTAGTATCCAGTGTAGAGCAATATCTAGTGGAGGAGCCGTACACTGATTATGTGGGCCCGTTCCCGCGTTCGGAACGAGGTAACTGGAATGTATCGACACATTTGCATGTTACTATTTGTTCTTTCCGCAGCGGAAACTTTGGCGAGGCTTACTATTTGTTGCTTGCGGCCTACATTCAGTAGCTTATGACCTACCAGTATCTGGTTTCAGATAATGCACGGCCTTGTGATCCAACATGTACCGCAAGTTCTGTTTTTGGACGCATTTAGCAGACGTCACCACCACACCATATTATCCGTTACCATCCTTTGTAGAACAAATTAATTGTGACTTAACGCTTTAAGTGACAAAAGGTTTATTCCAGCATAATAATTAAATACATGGGGGGCAGCAATGAATAAAACTGTTGAATTAATTTTGTATTTATAAGATTACCGTGAGTTGTTGTTGTGGTCTTCAGTCCAGAGACTGGTTTGATGCAGCTATCCATGCACATCTGTCCTGTGCAAGCTGCTTCATCTCCAAGTACCTACTGCAACCTGCATCCTTCTGAATCTGCGTAGTGGATTAATCTCTTGATCTCCCTCTACGATTTTTACCCTCCACGCTGTCCTCCAATACTCGATTGGTGATCTCTTGATGCCTCAGAACGTGTCCTACCAACCGATCCCCTCTTCAAGTTTTGCCACAAATACCTCTTCTCCACAGTTCTGTTCAGTACCTCCTCATTAGTTACGTGATCTATCCATCTAATCTTCAGCATTCTTCTGTAGCACTACATTCCATACAAGGCTGCACTCCATACAAATACAGAAAAGACTTCCAGACACTTAAATATATACTCTATGTTAACAAATTTCTCTTCCTCAGAAACATTTTCCTTGCCATTGCCAGTCTACATCTTATATCCTCTCTACCTTGACCATCATTAGTTTTTTCGTGCCTCAAAGAGCAAAAAACATGGTCCCCTAGACTTAGAACTACTTAAACCTAAGAACCTAAGGACATCACTCACATTCATGCCCGAGGCAGGATTCGAACCTGCGACCCTAGCATCAGCGTGGTTCCGGACTGAAGCACCTAGAACTGCTCGGCCACAGCGGCCGGCAATATGGAAGTGTGTGTGTCATATAGCACAAGTGACGTCAGTATGGAGAGTTATTCCCTGGGCAGTGAAGTTTGATGTCATTAACAAAATGTGAATACCACACCTACAGAAAGTTGTTCTCAAGAAGATTCTGTGTGTCACTATCACTTGCTGTTGTTGGTAGGATTAAGATATCCTTTTACTTTATAATCAACACTACTGCGAAGTTTTTGCAGTGTAACCATGGTCAAGCGAGTACATTATCACACTTCTAAGAGGTATGTTACATCACTGGTGTTCAATACTTTAAAAAATAAATAAATAAATAAATTCGGCCAACCACCTGCATTTTAGCTATGTGTCACTAGACGAACGTTTACGCTGCAAGCCAGTTATATCTGTTTCCGTTTGATTTGTTGTACTACATTCAGCGCTGTGGCGCTGATTACATGATATAAGAATATTTTAATGTATATATAATCTATAGCCAGCATTTTTGTCATTCATGATCTGTCAGATTCAGGGTGATATATCCAGACGACAATTACCCATGCTCAATTGTTGTTAAAGATATTCTTCTTAGATACAAGCTATGTACAATCTATACTTGCATCTGTACTCTGCGAATGACTTTAAAGTATGTGGCAAGGTGTTCTGTTTATTTTATCATACATTAGAATTTCTCTCAGTTCCACTTCTGGACGAAGAGACAGTGATATATCATTGCCATATGCATGTTAGAGTTCTCCCCTTGAAGTTTAGGGTCACCACAATCGATTTCTTGTAGAGTAGGACTCTGACCAACGTGGAGCTAATGGCCTGCTCTTTCTGTGATCGATCTAAACGGTTTGTGGCTCGAAACTACCAGGCTTTGGCTTTGGGCTAAAGAATTTTTTCATGAACACAGATGCTTCCCAGCAACTTTTGTAATTAAATTTCAGAAAATTCCAAGTAGGCAACAGCACCTCAAATGCTACCGCTCACTTCTACAGGTCTTTCCCTTAGTTCATACTCAGTTTTTTTTTTAATTAGGAAAAGTTTTATCTCAGCTCTTATGAATGCAAACATATACAGGGTGTTACAAAAAGATACGACCAAACTTTCAGGAAACATTCCTCACACCCCAAGAAAGAAAATATGTTATGTGGACATGTGTCCGGAAACGCTTTCTTTCCATGTTAGAGCTCATTTTATTACTTTTCAAATCACATTAATCATGGAATGGAAACACACAGCAACAAAACGTACCAGCGTGACTTCAAACACTTTGTTACAGGAAATGTTCAAAATGTCCTCCGTTAGCAATGATACATGAATCCACCCTCCGTCGCATGGAATCCCTGATGCGCTGATGCAGCCCTGGAGAATGGCGTATTGTATCACAGCCGTCCACAATACGAGCACGAAGAGTCTCTACATTTGGTACCGGGGTTGCGCAGACAAGAGCTTTCAAATGCCCCCATAAATGAAAGTCAAGAGGGTTGAGGTCAGGATTGCGTGGAGGCCATGGAATTGGTCCGCCTCTACCAATTCATCGGTCACCGAATCTGTTGTTGAGAAGCGTACGAACACTTCGACTGAAATGTGCAGAAGCTCCATCGTGCATGAACCACAAGTTGTGTCGTACTTGTAAGGACACATGTTCTAGCAGCACAGGTAGAGTAGCCCGTATGAAATCATGATAACGTGCTCCATTGAGCGTAGGTGGAAGAACATGGGGCACAATCAAGACTTCACCAACAATGCCTGCCCAAACGTTCACAGAAAATCTGTGTTGATGACATGACTGCACAATTGCGTGCGGATTCTCGTCAGCCCACATATGCTGATTGTGAAAATTTACGATTTGATCACGTTGGAATGAAGCCTCATCCGTAAAGAGAACATTTGCACTGAAATGAGGATTGACACATTGTTGAATGAACCATTCGCAGAAGTGTACCCGTGGAGGCCAATCAGCTG
The DNA here is from genome assembly GCF_021461385.2 of Schistocerca piceifrons. NCBI lineage: Eukaryota > Metazoa > Arthropoda > Insecta > Orthoptera > Acrididae > Schistocerca > Schistocerca piceifrons. Next base: position 595,612,465 of record NC_060138.1, on the reverse strand, counting down.
CTGATAGTGCCTGCACACGCTGTACATGATACGGAAACAACTGGTTCTCCCGTAGCACTCTCCATACAGTGACGTGGTCAACGTTACCTTGTACAGCAGCAACTTCTCTGACGCTGACATTAGGGTCATCGTCAACTGCACGAAGAATTGCCTCGTCCATTGCAGGTGTCCTCGTCGTTCTAGGTCTTCCCCAGTCGCGAGTCATATTCTGGAATGTTCCGTGCTCCCTAAGACGCCGATAAATTGCTTCGAACGTCTTCCTGTCGGGACACCTTCGTTCTGCAAATCTGTCTCTATACAAACGTACCGCGCCACGGCTATTGCCCCGTGCTAATCCGTACATCAAATGGGCATCTGCCAACTCCGCATTTGTAAACATTCCACTGACTGCAAAACCACGCTCGTGATGAACACTAACCTGTTGATACTACGTACTGACGTGCTTGATGCTAGTACTGTAGAGCAATGAGTCGCATGTCAACACACGCACCGAAGTCAACATTACCTTCCTTCAATTGGGCCAACTGGCGGTGAATCGAGGAAGTACAGTACATACTGACGAAACTAAAATGAGCTCTAACATGGAAATTAAGCGTTTCCGGACACATGTCAACATAACATATTTTCCTTATTTGTGTGTGAGGAATGTTTCTTGAAAGTTTGGCCGTACCTTTTTGTAACACCCTGTATAAAGTATCCATTCGAGTGAGTTGTCGCATTTTGCAAGACACTGTACACGCATTCTGCAGTCCGGCCAGAAACATTTAGGTTTTCCGTGATTTCTGAATCAGTCACTTAAGGTAAATGTTTGGGTAATTCCTTTGAAGGAAAAGGACCAATCTGCTCCTCGTCCTTCCATAATGCTTCGCCACTCGCCGACGAGACCTTGAACTCTAATCTTCCTTTCTTCCTTCTTGTATTTCAAATGATGTGTTGACAAAACAGCCTGTATCTGCTTACAGATTTATTTTGTGCTTATTAACAACATGCCTCATTTCCTTATCTAACAATTTTGTGTATCAGTGCATTTTGCAATACCGACTAAATCGTTTTCATGCGAGAGACTGTATAAGAAGTTATTCCAATCGTGATTCAGCTGTAATACCAGGCCTATATAAATGGAAAAATAATCTCTGAATACTACCAATTTATAATGAAATATATTCAGTTATGAACAGCATTAGTGCTCCGCATAGAGGCAATATTATCTTTTCCGTTGAGACAAGCAGTGGAAAAACAGTCTTTTCAAAATGGAAAGAAAGTCAACTGCATGTTCTAAACAGCTTAGTGTATAGAAACTGCTGTTTACTATCTTAAAACATGAAATTCGTGTCAGCGTCGTACCCACGAATGGCAGTAACCGCATTTAACACGATTTTCATCCGATCAGTTGTAAATTAGAAGATGAAAAATAAACAGAAAAACACAAAACATAAAACTTAATCAATTATTACCGTTAGCCTAACGAACTATTATTCTAATCTGCTGAAACTGTTAGTTATTTCTTTTATAGTCATTCCATATATTCAAAGTTGGTAATGCACCTCGTAATTGTTACATTATATTCGAATAGCCCGGCAGACCTCTGACAGTAAGCGAGAGGCGGATGTATGTGTGCGTGGGCTGAAACTCAAGCAATCTTGCCTTTTTTTCTTGTTTTCTTCGACGTGCCGGCTTCCAGTCGCTGAGCGAAGTGAGTCTGCATCCAAAATTAGTGAGCACAGCAAGGACGATCAGTATATTACTGAGACGTGACTTGCAAACCGGAGTAGAGGCGTAACGGTGCCCTGGTGTTTACCAAAACATCTCGTCGTCAGCAAAATGAAAACTACCCAGGAACGAAATATCTCGTCACGCTAGAAGAATAAAGATGAAAAATTCTATTGAAACACGCTAAATCTTTACAACTTAATATAAATTATCAGTTACAAGGTTCTTCATCATCTTCAAATTTAGTGCAGAAAAGAGGACAGTACAGAAACTCTGTCATACTTCAGAGTGACCAATACAGTCATTGCAAATTGACACAGGAGTAACACTTATCATCTGCTATCTGAACATCACACGAACATGGCAAAGTAATCTAGCTAGTAACGTATTAAAATGCAGTGAGTTGAAATGTTTTAGTTGCAGTTATTAATACAAACAACCGTTATTACGCCAACAGTAATAAAGTTTCAGTTGTTAAACATATCCTCATGTGTGTGCTATCCTCCCGCATCTCAGACTTTTTGTCTGCTAACTGATACGAAGATGGATTGTGTGTGACCAGAACACGTGTAGATGGCGTCGGAGGACACCACGTTACTTTACAATGACCAAAAATTATGTATAAGCGTGCTTTGGAAGTCATAAATATCAATTAGTGGCTGCAATCCATTCATGTACAAGCGTATTTCACTCAGGGAGTGACCTGGTCATGCTAAACGCGTGAATGCCTTATGTTAAACGCATTCGTCAACCAGTCCACCTTTGTGTCATCGGTCAAATTGATATGTTAGAAAGAAGCCAGATCCAAGTTTGTTACAGTGTAGACGCTCATGCTGCTGAAGGATGTCATTTCTATACACTTCAGCCGTTATAGAACCCTTTGAAAACGATTTTAGTGACGTAGGTGCCCCTGACACGATAGCATCCCTGTGGAGGGTCACGTGGTCGCAAGAACCAATCTCCAGACCGAATCGCCACTTATCCGTGAACAAATCACTACTCAATTGTTCCTGTATCCAGTTTTGGATGGTAACACATCAACTTCACCGAGCCACGATATCGCTTGAGAGGGGAATACACTAAGTGAGCTGGCGAGTATACAGAGAAACATCTCAGACCAGCCCACTGAAAATTTTATGAACGTACAGCCAGCTTCAAGGTCTCCAGTCAGAGCAGTTGCTGTGTAGGTAGGACGCTTAATATTGACTGTAGTACGTGGTCGACCTTACCTGTACTGCCTTTGAAGATGCCTCTCTCCTGGAATCTTCTCCGGCCGGGGTGACCGTGCGATTCTAGGCGCTACAGTCTGGAACCGAGCGCCCGCTACGGTCGCATGTTCGAATCCTGCCTCGGGCATGGATGTGTGTGATGTCCTTAGGTTAGTTAGGTTTAAGTAGTTCTAAGTTCTAGGCGACTGATGACCTCAGAAGTTAAGTCGCATAGAGCTCAGAGCCATTTGAACCATTTGTAATCTTCTCCGTAGGAGTGCGATATACCACACCCAGCATGTTTTGTTCTGGCTGTTTCCAGCCTTTAATTTACTAAATATTCAGCCAAACGTAATGAAATCCTAGTCAGTAAGTTCCACTGTCTTGCTTCCGAACCAGCCTACATGCAATGTTGCCTCCACGCTAAGTAGTCTCGTTTTGGTGTACCGTCTACTTCCTCTTCTCCAACATCCCTTAGCTTATAGACATACGATATTTCATAAAGAACACCTTGCAGCACACCACTAGTTCCACTTCGAGATTATATATTGACCAGACCGGTGTAAAATACATACAAACTGCGGTTTCATATAACATACAAGTTTTAGACATGAGGCTAATTGTAAGTTAGACAATTCTAGTGTACGATACCTTAAGTGTGAACAGTTTTAGAATGCCACAGTAGTTTTGAAACTGGCTGTACTTCTTTCGTTTCGTACTATCATTTTGAGCAGAGTGTACATGAAAGTAACAAAGGGTTGTATTAATCGCATGACTTTGAGCTCTGCTTCTGATAATCACCTGCAGTAGCTTGTTAGTTAGTTAATTAGTTAGTTGCAAGTTCCCTGGATCGTTTTTCACGATAAATCGTAATGTTGTGAAACGAATCATTTTAAGCCCACATCCCGAATTAATTTGTAAACATGGTTACATGCTGCACATTTCTAAGGGTATTTTTTCTTTCAGTACGAATGTGAGTAATTAATTCCTACCCAACACCTTTTACATGCTATTTCTTTTATTTCATGGCCTACATTGGACCGCTTTAGTCAATATTATGAACTCTGCGATCCATCTAATGCCGCTCTTACTATTCTATATCTTTTCAATTATTCTCTTACTAATTCTATTTTCTGTTGTCTTCATCAAATGTCCTAGGATAGAGATCCGTTGTTGTACTTGTCACTGGTTCTATTTCTTTATAAACTGTTTCATTTGAAGCTATTCTCCAAACTCCGTCTCTTTTGTATTTTCTATTTATACATATTCTTACTGTCCTGCTTTCTATTTTTTCAAATTTTACTTTCCTGCCAGTCACAGATTTCATACCACTGGGTAAGTAATCAAAAACTTTTGTCGCAGATATTGTGCACACCTTCTTGTGCTAAAGACAACTTAATGCGGAGTAATCTATCATTTTTATTTCTGATATTGTAATTATGTACATCACAGTTCCTTTTGAACTGTAGTGAATTATTTACAGCAAACTTCATGAGGGAATAAATATTTTGTGAAGCAGTAGTCAGAATGCCCAACTCCTTAAACAGATGTCTACAACATGATCGTGGGTGAGCATCCCATATGGTTCTTACAGCACGTGTTTGAGCAACGAATACTTCCTTTCCTAAAGACAATTTCCCCCAGAACATTGTTAGATAACATTGTTGAATGAAAATATGCAAAATATGTCAACTTACAGATTTGTTCAAGATTCGCAATGATTCTAAGTGGAAATATGGCTCAACTATTCGGTTAAGGAGTTCCAAAATGCACTTTTCCCAGTGTAAATTGTCATAAAAATTGACACTTAAGAGTTTTGGTCTTTCTACCATACTTATTATTTTCTCACTGTGTTACGCTTACTGTAGTACCCCCAGATGTGCAGAACTGAATATGTTGTGTATTTTTAAAATTGAGGATGAGCGCATTCGCAGAGAACCAGTCAATGATACTTTTAAGAACGATTTTTACCGTTTCTTCTGTTTCTCTATGTATACATCAATTGATTACAATACTAGAATCATCAGCAAGAAGAATTAATTCGGCTTGTTGCATATAGGTGGAGGTTCGTTTACATTTATGAGGAACAATAGTGAATCTAAGATTGAGTCTTGAGGGATTCCCTTACGCGATTTCTCCCCAATTAGAATTAGGTCTCCAGGCTATATTGACTGAATTATTTAATGCAACTTTCTGCTTTCTGCTATTTTTTTTATAAACAACCATCGACCTCGACGAACAGTCAAGAGGGTTACGTTAGCTAATCTAGGCTGCTTATTAGCAGCCTAGATTAGCTAGCGTAACCCTCTTGACTGTAAGCCCTACATGTCTGTAAGAAATGCTTGTCTGCTCCACACATTTTCAGGTAGAAACTGCCTCAGCTGACATTAACGGTTTTGCCGCTCGGACTAAGAAAACGACGAAACAAAGAAAGAATCGGTCACCACATAAAGAAACCGCGGGTATCGAGCTATGAGCCATTAATGCCTTGTCGTTAGTTCCTTGTAACTGAGAAAACAAAAGCGTGACAGACTTCTTCGGCAAATGTCGCTAAACATTTTGACATAAATTTACAGCATTCTGACAAGACGGAATGCAAATTTTCAGGTACAAACGATGAAAAATGTTCACAAAGACTTTTGTAAACTTGCAAGGCACGAAAAGGTCACGAAAAGATGGATGGTGTAAATTTGGTTGGTTGGTTGTTTTGGGGAAGGAGACCAGACAGCGAGGCCATTGGTGTCATCGGATTAGAGAAGGACGGGGAAAGAATTCGGCCGTGCCCTTTGAAAGGAACCATCCCGGCATTTGCCTGGAGCGATTTAGGGAAATCACGGAAAACCTAAATCAGGATGGCCGGACGCGGGATTGAACGGTTGTCCTCCCGAATGCGAGTCCAGTGTCTAACCACTGCGCCACCTCGCTCGGTGTTGTAAATTTGTTCGCCACTACAATATCACTGCATCTCGCACACAGTCCAACTCGTGTATCTCAGACTTTCTGCTCTTCGCACGTCTGATGAACACTGTTATGTGTAGAAAGCAACTGCAGAGTAATGAAGTCATTTCGGTAAATAAGTTCAGTTAGAGACGGAAGTTCCAAGTGGGGACATGGTGTTCCAGCAAGTGTCAAAAAAACAAATCACTGTTTCTCCACACTGGGAAAAATAGTTATACTCGTGTATAATGTGTTGACGGCTGAAGTATTGCGTGCTAAACATTTATTATCAATAGAAATAAAGGAATGTTCGAGAACAGAGTTAGTAAGTTGCCTCCAGCGCTCAATTTTGTGTAATTTTATTTTGTCCGGCTAACACGCTTTCCAGTAACAATGAACCGCGTCAACAGTAGACAAAGGCGTTCCGGGCCAGGCAGAACAAGGAGCGTGCTAATGCTGCACGCCGGCGGCGGCTGCTGGCCGTAACGCGGGACCCGCTAAATTGCGGATAATAAGCCGGAACGAATGCGGCCGGCCCCCGCAGCACGGCGTGCGCTATGAACCGGCTTGGCTCGCCGACCTGTTACCTTTGCTGAGAGCGTAGACTACAGAGCCGGAGCGCCGGTGGAATCTCAGGAACCTAGCGTCAAACACGGCCTCACCGTGTTAGATAAACGTACTCAGATACGCTTGTATGCAAGATCCGTACAACGTGTCTACGTCTTCCTAATACCCTTGCTCTAGACTCTTCGCTGATTAATACTCGTCTCTACAGGCAGTTGCGTGTTGTCTCTGCAACCTGTGGCGGCTTAGCACCATCTATTACAAAAAAAAAAAAAAAAAAAAAAAAAAATCCTGCAAAGATATTAGTCAGATTGAGACACTTGCCTAGGATCTGACACCTCCTTTTCGGCGGGAAAGAATGAAAATAAGTGTCAATGCTGTAAATGCTTTGCGCCAATCTTGATGAAAAATTGCGCTTGGTTATTGAACGAACGAAGGAAAAATGTGATTTAACCTGTTACCAAGACGGCGTTAGGAACGGAAAACATGCTCTTATTTGGGAGTCACAGTGCAGCAAGTCGGCCTTGCCCATTGAGATCTAGCTACGGTTCATTCGAAACGGCATTAATGCGATCTAGAATCCCAAATCAACAACATCCTTCTGCTCATGTGTTGTTCAGGGTTGGAGCTCCAGAGCTCCACGACTTCATGTTGTTGACGTGCTTTTTAACTTTCTAAATAACAAAACATAACCTTCGTGAGATTTTGGCTTAAGTGGATTCAGAAAAAAGAACAGCAACACCAGACAAATGTACTCATGTATCTCGCTGCATCGGCGTTGCCACCTTCAGGTTAGGCAAAACCAGCACAGCACCATTTTGGAGTCATACGCACAGCAGTAGGTGTCAGAGCGTCCGCTTACTACATCCATCGATATCGTCTCAACGTTCTTTCCACTACCGTCCACGTTCCCTTCTTCAGCTGTGACTGCTGCTTTTATTGTAGTGGATTTTGACGCCGTTTCTTTCATATGGGAAAATACAAAGATAGCAATATCACAACAATTGTAGTGATGATATCGCCATCTTTGTATATATTTTCCGACGCGGTGGTAACTTTTTGATGTGTGTGTGTGTGTGTGTGTGTGTGTGTGTGTGTGTGTGTGTGTGCCTTACACCATAAATATAAACCAAAAATTGCAACAAAATGACATGATATTTTCGACGGCACCACCATCTCAAGTCAATAAATGCCGGATCTCCGGAGAGGACAGGGTTGACACGAGTCTCGGAATGCCAGATCAGTCTAAACCATCCTTGTGAAAAACCAAACAGCAGAAACTTGGAATGTGAGAGCTCTCTTGTAGACATAAGAAGTAGTTTCGTGGAAAGAGAAATGGATCTTCATTATATAGACGTACTTAGCGAGGTAACTGGAAAAACTGCAGCTACTTCGTATCTCATGCAAAGAACTCTGGGTGTTTTCCTGGAATTGAGGATTTGAGTAGATGTGGCGTCGCTATAGAGTTTTCTAATGCGGTCGTTGGTTATTAGCCCGTTTGTGATAGAAGAGTCCCCATTAAAATGAATGCTTATTCTTGCAATATCAGCATCATTTAGGTTTACGCTCCCGCTGAAGCTTCATCGGACATAGAAATCTATGAATTTACGAACTGCTAAAACTAAACTAACAGCCCATGAAGGCCCAACGGTACCGACCGGCCGCCGTGTCGTCCCCAGCCCACAGGTGTCACTGGATGCTAATATGGAGGGGCATGTGGTCAGTAAACCGCTCTCCAGGCCGTATGTCAGTTCAGGAGACCGGACCCGCTACTTCTCAATCAAGTAGCTCCTCAGTTTGCCTCTCAAGGGCTGAGTGCATCCCGCCTGCCAACAGCGCTCGGAGACCGGATGGTCGCCCATCAATGTGCTAGCAGAGGGCAGAGGCCGTCAGCGCTTAACGTCGGTGATCTGACGGGAACTGGTGTGACCACTGCGGCATGACCGTTAGCTTTACGAACTACTAGAACATACTGTCGGAAAGACACGTAAAAAGGAAATACTAATCTTTCAAGGCGATGCGAATATAGGTGAGAGTATATACAATGGACACATGATACCTGTGATGTGATGATGTTTGGATTTTGGGGCGCTCAACTACGTGGTTGTCAGCACCCATACAAATTCCCAACCTTTGCTCAGTCCAAACTCACCACTTTCATGAATGATAATGAAATGATGAGGACAACACGAACACCCAGTCATCTCGAGGCAGGGAAAGATTCCTGACCCCGCCGGGACTCGAACCCGGGACCACGTGCTCGGGAGGCGACAACGCGACCGCGAGACCACGAGACCACGAGCTGCGAGCACATGGTACCTGAGGCAGGATTTTACGACTTGGGCGCGAAGAATGAATGGGGGGGAGGGGTTACTGTAATTCTGTTTGAATAACAACTTATCTGTCTGTAGTATACTTTTCCAAGTTCGTCCACGACGTCGCTACACGTAATTTTCTCATGTAGGATCTCAGTTTGGTGAGGCAACGTTCGCATACTTCGGTCCGTGTTACAAGACCTCTCCTGGTGCAGATTGTGGCAGTGAGTTACTATACCATCCATGAAAATGCGAATGAAACTGAAACTGATCTAGAAGACGAGACTAAGACAGGTTCATATTACAGACAAGAATAGTCTCAAACAGTCAGTGGAAGAAGAAGACGCAAAATCCGACTAGTAAGGGTGGAAGGAGTTGCTCTCCCCGCCCTCCCCCCCCCCCAAAAAAAAAGGAACAAAATGAAGGAAATCTACATCTACAACTGCATCACGACTTGTCTTAGAACAAGGCGAAAGAAAACGATATCCTCTTACTGCAGTACTAAGTACCACATCCCCTAACCTACAAACTATATATTTTTGTTTCATCAGGTGTTACTCACATCTTTAGCTCCTCCAGATTTTTATGGTATCTCCGGAACAATGCAACATACAAGAAAATCTTCTGTACAAAATGATCTATTTTGAGTGACCTCATCACAGGCACTAATTTATCCACATGACCCAACAGACACTCTGAAGATGGATTCGTTGCCTTCATTTCAATATTCTGTTTGGCATTATCTCTCTGACGAAAACGCATTATACGCAAAAAAGACAAGGCGCATAGTTTCCGAGAAAGTGCCCATTAACATAAAAATTTTCTAGATGCAGACCCACATCATGTTGTGAATCAATCCAGTCCTCGATCTCCTAATGGGGAAACTCCTGCGTTAACTGAGTCTGCCCGTAAAAGCGCACGAAATTTAACAAAAAGCTGCTTGTACAGCAGTTTGAAACACCCTGTCCGTGAAGGTCTCTAAAATAAAATCCAAAGATTTTAATTCTATGAGTAATAATATCTTTGTTCATTTCCTATCATGTAATAACCCTTCTTGTCAACGATGAAGACCAAGTTTTTCGATTTTGTAAATTCGTTAAGACGCTAGTGTTTAGTAAAATCAGGCTTAGAAGATGATTTTGCAAACTTTTTGATTATACTAATAATATTCGCGTTGTGTAAAAAAACTTTTCGGATGAAATTTTTGAAGTTCCAGAAACATTAAAAATATAGTAACTGAAGTATAAGAATATCACGCTATGAAAAACTCGTTTAAAATAATATTCGAGATGGTTATACATCTATGAAAAGACGGGGTACAGAATCGAGGTTTCTGAGGTCGAGGTAGGGGGCGATCTTGATGCTCGGCTCCTATTTGAAGTACGGACATGGAGTAAAAAGTTCTTGGTTCGGCTCGGACCAGTGGCCATTTGTACAGCTCAACATCAATCCTATTGTAGCTATGTTAAGCAGGTTTTGAACGACGAAACGGAGCTCATGCAAATTGTGCGAACCGATTAATTTCTTTTGAAAAAGTTTTTTAATTTGGCTGAAATTAATGCTCAACTATTGGCACCATTTGTATGTGGACCGTTCGGATTTTATGTGAAAAATGGTCATCTTCTTTCGGGTTTTATGTGCAAAAACAGTCACCATTCAATTACACCGGACTGCAGCGAGACTGATGGTTCAAATTTCGTCCGCTGGTGTATCGGAACTTGGTCAAATACAGCTTTCAACAGTTTGAGACAATCTTGCTTTGTTTGGATTCTACGTGCAAAAAAAGAAAAAACACGTTTTTCTGGAAGGTTTTTGAAGCGCGCCACTTCTATAGGCCTACCTTAATCTTTACGAATCCGTTCAAACTTTACACGAAGGTATATAAATGGCTAAAGTGGAATCTTTTTATCCAAGGATCGCTATCGGTTGTCGAAATACGATAGTTCAAACACAAGCTAAATATAGCGCGTAAAATTTGTTCTTATGTGTACTGAATGCGCGGAAACGGTTTAAAGTGAATCAACTAAATGAAAACATTCATACGATAAAACTGAAAACTTCCTTTGTGAGCTTTTTTGACGCGTGCCACTTCTATGTTTGAAAATTTTACGCATCGGTTCAAATTTTGTGGGATTGTAGACAAAGACATGTAATTAATGGTCGTCCTGTATTCTGTGAATGGTTTATAGCGTTGTAGCGGCCTAAAGTCGCACGTAAAATACGGTTTTAGCACGTTACGAGACGGTTTAAAGTGACACAGATGAAAATAAAAAATTTATTATTACGGTGCTATAGGAAGCGTTTGCAAAAATCTTTCATCGTTCGGAGTGCAAGTTCGAAGAATCATCCGTTTGCACAGGACACTGTGTTTCACTTTCATTCCATATTGTAGGCACACTGTTTACAGTAACTTAACAAGGCAAATTAAAGCTATCCGAACGAAATGTGTGTGATACGAATATTTAGTCGTTTGAACTCAAGAAATTCCTGTGCTTGATCTGGGGATACTAACTAAATGAAATTTCTCATAAATAATCTATCTCTTTTAACGGAAATGATGCTGGAAAAAAGAGTAATCTTCATGCAGATTTAAAGTCACTTACTTTGATCCAGAAAGATGTCCACTGTAGAGCAACACACATTTTCAATAGGATATCACCAGTCATAAATTTTTTTGCTATTAATAAAGTTCAATTTAAGATGAGTATAAAGAATTTATTGAGGGCCAACTCCTTTTACTCCATAGCTGACTTTGTTCGTAGAACTAACTTATGTATGTGTTGTAAGGAATATCAAATAACGGGAGTGATACACAAAATGTGACATGCATATCTTCTGTGCATTAATATGGTGAATGTAAATAAATGTTGTAAAGTGATTTTCTATTGATAATGTGTAGCTAAAATAGCTTAACAATTATCATATGCATCCATGTGTGTGGTAGCTTAACAATTATCATATGCATCCATGTGTGTGTTAAACATCCATATGTTCAACAAGTTTCTTATTACCTCTTGAATGAAAATATGTTTAACCTTCTTTTGCTTGTTTCACATGTACACAGACCCTTTCACTTCAGCTATGTGAAAATAGCATTAGAGTGCTTGTTTTTGGTATAGATATATTTTGTATTCTTGTTTTGTGGCATGCTCTACATCCTTGAGAATCTATTCACTGTGGATCTATGAAATAAAAACCATGTGCAATACAAACAACTCAAATTCCTTATCTCTCTTCAGAAAGCAACATAAAATGTTACTCATTCAAAATTGATACAAGCTTAAACTATTTTACTGTATACTAAAGATTTCTGTTAGACAATGTTATTCCATGTTTATGCTGGCAATTATCTTCTGTTAACATGTGTTTTGTCAGGTCAAAAAGGATAGAGAAAATATGCAATTTATTTTGTGTGACGAAAATGCAACATAGAAAAGTTCTAAACTATGAATTAGAAAAGAGAAACAAGGCAGCTACATTGAATTATAAATCAAAATTGAAAGTTTACAATATGTAACTTCACATGCAGAACAAAGACTCAGACATGACTCTTGGCTTTGGTGTACCTCAGAAAGTGATTTAATTCACTTGTTATTATCGTTTGTGTAGCACTGTGAATGTCAAATTACTTCATACAAGAGTCTAAGCAAGCTTGATTATATGCTTTAATTAGTATTAGCATTATTCTTGTATCAGAAACCATAACAACTTATGGAATTATTACTCCATTTTTGGAGATTATGGGCTACACAAATATTTGAGTATCTGTTTCCGCAGAGAGTTTCTGTTGGTTACATCCCACTGAGTATAACATGGCTGTGATGAATATATGCATTGTTTAGTCTTTACCTTGTGGGAGCCATAGTAAAACCACAAGATCATGCAGCAATTTCACTTGAGAATAAATTGGTGTGCTTGTACAACCCCTCACATTTTCTTTCCCAATAATTTAAAAGAACATTTATGTTAGTTACCATGAAATATATGTGTGATCAGTTACTATGTTCCATATATATCCTTTGACAGTTATTTAATCATTATATGTCCCACCTGTTTACTGAAGTGCTGAGAACAAAGTATATACACCAAATGATGATAAATAAATTCTCCATACTGAGAGTGAAGGTTTCTGTGATCTCTGTGATAACCATAAATTAAAATAAATTGTAAGTAAGGAACATTAACGTTGATATATAACTATTGGGAACCAAAATGAAAAATGCTCCTGTCATAGCACAAAAAAAAAACGGTGTTAGGGATGTGAATTAAGTGAACTAGTTTTTCGAATTACCTGATAGCTTGAAACGCATTTAAACCAATATACCTTGTCATATTCACTGTTTTTTACTTGTTAGTATGAGTACCAATGTCATGTATTACAAAGTATAATGTCAAGTAAAGTAACATTATTCATGATGTCATGTCATATAAGATGACACATGTTTCCCCACCCCCTCCTCACCCAATCTGCGAGGAACAAATCCAACCCCAGAAATTTTATCTCTGGAGAAAAACGATTTTAGCTGTTATACATATGTATATATTATACACTGATCAGAACATTACGATCACCTATCTGATAGCTGGTATGTCCACATTTGCCACAGATAACATCCACAAGATGTCACATTTGGTGGAAGTTGGCACCATATCTGCACACACAAGACACCTAGTTCCCATAAGTTCTGGCGATGAGGGGGGTGATGAGTTCTAATGCCACATTCAATCACGTATCAGATGATTTCGATCGGGTTGGAGGGGGGGGAGGGGGTAGGGGGGCAGCACATCAATTGGAACACTCACTGTGTTCCTCGAACCACACCACTACACTCCTGACCTTCTGACACCCATTACCTAGCTCCAAAATGCCACTGCTGTCAGGAAATATAATTGTCATGAAGGGGTGTACCAGTGTATGATGCTCCTTGGCCATCATGGTGCCTTGCATGGACTCCAGTGGACCCTTGAATGCTCTTGTGAATGTTTCCCAGAGTTCAATGGAGCTGTCACCAGTTTGTCTACGTCCCACCTTACAGGTGCCAAGAAGCTGTTCCCCTGGAAGGCGACTGATTCATGCCCTCCTATTGGCATGATGAAGAAGGTATCGGGATTCATTAGACCATGCAACACTCTGCCACTGCCCCAATGTCCAGTGCCGACTGTCACGTGCCCATTTCAGTCATAGTTACCAATATCATGCTGTTAACATTGGCACATGCATGGGTCGTCGACTGCAGAGGCCCGTCTTTAGGAGTCTTCAGCACACTGTGTGTTGAGACACACTTGTACTCTGACCAGCATTTAAATCTGATGCTAGTTCTGCCACAGTTCACCGCCTGTCCTGTTTTACCAGTCAGTCCTGCCTACAACGTTTAGCATCTGTAATAGAGGGTGGCTGCCTAACCCCACGACATGTGGACATAGTTTCAATTTAGTTTCGCCACTTGTTGAAGATACTCACTACAGCACTCCTCAATCACCTGACAAGTCGTGCATTTTCCGAAATATTCGTGCCGAGACTCCTGGCCATCACAATCTTCTCTCGGTCAAACTCAGATAGGTAACACGCATTTCCCAGTCTAAACACGAAAAGCACACTCACTGATACTACATGTATCGTACATGTATCTAGCAGTCATTCCTCGCCAGATGACAATTCTATCGCTTGGACTGATTTATATCGATGGCAGATAGGTGGTCATAATGTATTGGCTGATCAGTGCATGTTGTATGCTATGACTGGCCAAACTTCAGGGGGTTCAGCCTATTGAGCCATGCCTGGCTCGCATTGATGCCGTTTGTTCTTTGGCATTTTGTCGCAATCTCTCTGAGTTACTACCATAACGAGTTGCTGACTTGCCTCTGTCAGTGGCAGCAGCAGCATTTATCGATACTAGTACTGTTGTACCATCTTTGGTGCGACCGCTATATTTCCGTGTGGTGGTGTGTGTGGCAGTAGGTCAGATTGGACGGAGCAGCAAGGAAGTCTCCGCAGCACGAAGTCAGGCCGGGACCGCTGGCAGCATGCACGTACAGTCGGACAGGGAGGCGCTAGCTCCGACAGCTACTGGGAGGCGCTAGCTCCGAGAGCTATAAAGTCCGTTGCCCACCGAACCTGGACACTGAAATTGAGAGATCAGTTAACCTGTTATGAAACCTCAACTTCTGTGACATCTCTTAGTTCAATGCCGGTTGTTGCTTCCTGGGCTGTTCTGGCAAGCAGCAACATATGGTGTGTTGGAGTCAGCGAAATTTTGCAGCTGTCTTCCTGTATCGTCTTTCACTATTAAATTGATTGTTACTTATCAGTGAAGTGCAATAGCGGCATTTTCTGCCTTGTGGCCTTCAACGCCCCAGTTACGTGCCCTGGTCGTTAGCGCGGTTTTCCGGTCATGTGTTTTTCCTCGCCTTGTTCATGCTGACCGGCATGGCATGTAGTTTGACAGCCGTTTAGTTGTTTGTTCATATTTTTTTCTTAAGAGTGGTTATTGTGCCTTGGCTGTTGTTAGACACCAATTTGGAAGAGGTAGTGCTGCTGGTATCTTCGTCCTTGGCTCATATTTTCCATTGTCGTACCATTGGTCAGGCAGAAGGGAATTGATTAGGTTGCTGGTCGGTCCTTCAGCCATCCCTAGATCGGGTTGCCATCTGATTATTTGATCTTACTCTTGTCTGCCTATCTCACCTCACCTTATGTTAGAGCTACCTCCTCAGGCCGACCCTCAGAACACTTCTGAGCACCATTGTTCTGTTGATTTTAGATTGTGGCGTTCATTTTAGTCTGATGTACTGTGTGAGATCTTCAGCCGTAAATTAATTTAGTTTATTTTAATTTTAAATAAAGCCTTCAGCTGACTTAAATTAAAAAATTGAAGATTGATTTCTTTAATAACTAAAATTTTGAAAGTTTGTTCTATCTGAAATTCTTGTTATCCAGCCTCTAAGTCCTGAGTTGTTCAACGTCTTCAATGTGGCTTTCAGCCGAGTATTTACGTGAAATATATTTTTTAAAATAAGGCCTTCAGCCGCATGTATTCTTTAAAGCAATTTTTCGTAACTTGTGTTCAGGCCTTCAGGCGTTCTTGTTTTTGGTGTGGTTTTGGACCTTCAGCCCAGGAGGTATCGCAAGTTTTCTTAACTAGGCCTTCAGCCATATTGTTTTAATTTGAACCTTTTAAGGTAATGTGTAATTAATTGGTTCTTAGGAAAATAAAAGTTTGTGTGTTTTGTGTAACCAACAGTAACTGATTACGGCCCCCTCCACAACCATAACCTGATCCGCTCTATCCTGCGAAACCAGATTTCACCTATAAACTGCAAGTTTAGGTATGCCAACACCTGGCAGCTAAGAGAGCTCATTGTGCTGGAGGAGTATGGTTAACTCGCAAAAAAGAGCAAATCTGTCAATATGATTTGATTTCAATGTCTTTGAAGCTGCCAGATAAGTCGAGAAGGTAGTTCCCTTATTTTGCATCGCAATTCCACTTAGCATATACTCACCTTTTTGTGTTATGATAGGAGTATTTTTCATTCTGGTTCCCAACTTTTATTCCACCATAATTCTGACATTAGACCCTCATAACTTGGCAACCGATGTAGTCTAATATTGGTTCGAACGACGAGTAATCCGCTATAGGGCTTTTACTGTCTTTCAAGCTACGGTGCTTGGGTTGGGCATCGTTAAGGTGCGCCTACACCTGTGCCCCTAGCAACTAGTCAGCGTGCTGCTGTAGCTTGCCCCACACGGAAGTAGATGCGTCCAGTGTGAACACAGGTGTGAATGGAATCACTCGCTCGCAGATGCTGAGGAAGAGGCGTGAAACCTACATGCATGCCTCTACTTGCATGTGGGGCAAGCATAGTTGGATGGCGACTAGGCGCAAGACCCATTGATGTAAAGACACCGGTAGTGTGGCTCCCTTACGGCTGCCAACGTCGTTATGGTGAACCTGTCCGTTATAGTCTACTGTGTCCTCAGGACACGCAAGGCTCAGCACTACATCAAAGTCATATGTTTTCGGGAGATATGTTTTTTCTTTATTTTTCTTATTTTTATATGTTTTTTATTTTTTGGTATTTTGTAATTTTTAAATCTTGTTTAATATTTCAATTTTTTTTATTTTAAACTTTATTTTATTCATATATATGTATAAGACTGTATACCCAAACATATGAAAAATAACCGTAAATGCTTAACACAGCGCTCAGAAAAGTAGCAAACATAAATACAATGCTGAAAGACATGTTAAATACTGTGCAACTTTTATGATATTAATGAATGTAAATAGTTTATATAACATGGATAATCTTACGATTCGACCATATTACGTGGATAAAATTACACAACTCTGACTTTTTTCTGGAGGTAGGAAAACGTTTCTCTATGTGGTAATGCTGTTATGTCATTTTTAATGATTTTAGCTGCAAGATATTTACAAAAATTTGTCTCCATTTCCAAAACATACTTTTTACACTTGGCTTCATTTTGTGGACAAAAATTGCTAATTAGGAAATATTGTAAATCGTGGTAAAAAGGTCATTCAATAATTGTCATACAAAACAACAATAAAAATATCAATTCTATTGTGGAATATAGATAACCAACCACATCCGTGTATTCTGGTAGTCAAGAGCTGTTGCGCACAGCTGCATTGATTTGCTGATATTTTCATAGTGATGTTAAACCGTTGGCAGCACTTGCCGGTGATGGGAACGTTGAACATTGACAAATGTGTACCTCAGGTTTCCATTGGGAAAAAGTACTTCTTTTTCAGCTAAGACACAGTAAAAAATAATGCACACAATTGTAGCCAGAGGGTTTGAAAGGGGTAAACGCTTGCAATATCGTAAGCTGAACGATTCGCGTAGCAAATAGTATACTACTGAAAAGTATACCTCTTGTTATTATCTCTTGTTTTAAAATTATTATCATTATTTATTTAAGGTATCCAATAACAGAAATGGAAAATTAAGAAAACTCGCTGTTGCAGCAGTCAATTCGAATTAAATATGAGACTGATTGGCTGAAATAACCAGAACAATTGGGAAACAATGTATCCACGACCAAGTGGTACTAGCTTTTCAGTCCTGCACAAAAATTGACGAACTTAAACTAGTTTAGTCCGAAAGTAAATTTCCTACAAAATAGCACAGTAATTTTTGAAAAATAAAAAAAAAAACAGTAAAACATTTACTGTTGCTTAGAAATAAGGTGACATTTTCTCAGACAACGGTTTTATAGCAATTTAGCGGTTAGTCTAATTTTATTTGTGGTCATCGATATAGCTTTAAATGCTCGATCACACAGTATATCATTTTGTCATTTTGTACAGGGCTGGACACATTCTTGTTCGGCACACGCATTATTTTGCAGATGTCCAAAGATTTTTTGGTGATTTTAAGACACTTGTTACTAAAATTGTTAACGTTTAATCAACGAAGGGCTAATTAACTGAATTAACCAATTTTTTAATTTTATCGAAAGGTCGCGCATAAAATGCAGCGCTTTACTATAAAACACAGTCTCATGTGCAAACGCGTGAATTTTCGTACGTAAATCCTCAATGAAGAAGGACTTTAGCAAACGCTTCTTCTAATTTTTTTTTTAATATCATCTGTATCACTAAACTTTCTCAGCACATATGACTCACATAAAACCAAATTTTACGTGCATTTTATATGCAACTATAGACCGCTATAATGTGGCAATTTATAAAGCTTTCGCAGAACAACAGGACGACCATTAATAACATGTATTTGTCTACCTTCTTACAAAACTTGAACCGATTCGCATAAATTTGAAACTTAGAAGGGGCGCGCGTAAGAATATCAAACAAAAACATTTTCATCGCACACAAAATCTGAAAGAAGCTAGATTTTTGTAAGCGAGTTTTCAGTTTTATCTTAAGAATACATTTTTTGTTTATTTGATTCTGAACTGTTTCGCCCATTCATTACACGTAAGAATGAATTTTGCGTGCTACATTTAGGTCGATTTTAAACCATCGCATCTCGACAGCTGATAACGATTGTTGGATCAAAAATTCTTTTTAACTTTATCTATTTTGACTTGATCCATTTATCCAGCTTCTTGCAAAGTTTGAAGCGATACGCACAAGTTTAAAGTATAGAAGTGGTGTGCTTCAAACACCTCCCAGAGAAACGTGTTTCTTGCAGGCAAAATCAAAACAAAGCTATTTTTTCAGACTATTAAAAACTATCTCAGGCTAAGGACTGAAACACTGGTGGACGGACGACATTTGAAACATCAGTCTCTCTCCAGTCCGGAGTTGTTTAAGTGTGTCTGTTTTTGTGTGTAAAATCCGTAAGAGGATGACTGTTTCTGCACGTAAAATCCGAACGTTGCACATAATAATAGTGCCACTGACTGAGCGTCAGGTCAATTAAACTTTTTTTCCAAAGGAATTAATAGATTCCCCTAATTTGCCTGGGCGCCAAACTTGCTTAATATAACGTAACACAGCTATATTAAAACAGTTGTTCGAATGGCTAGACGACTGATCGTTGATCCGTAACATATCTATGTTAAAACTGTTGCTAGAATGGCTAGACAACTGATCGTTGGTGCGGGCTTAACAAAAACTTTTTACCCTTATTCCTAGCTCAAATATGAACCGAGCTTTAACGACGGGAAGAGATGCAGCAGCTCTAGGAACGTCAGTGTGACGGACTAACCACACTGATCCATTATGATGACTAGCGAAATGTATTCTTTGACAAGCCAGCACAGCGTTCTTAGGAAAGCCCATGGACAAAACATTGTCAGGGCTACCAGCAGGGAGACCGTATCTGGAAAAACTCAAGAGGCCGGCCTTTACATAGAAATGCTCCGTGGTCCCGTTAAATGGACACAGGCAAACCCCCTGCAGCTAAGACCCTCCACCACCGTTCCTCTTGCAGGACGAGGCGACTGACCACGACTCCTCACCCATCGTCCCAGTGTACCTGAGCTCAGACCTTCACGTTCTCTAAATTGCCAGCCATAAAGTGGCTCTTCTGCTGTCTAAGCCGGTGGTGGTCGCTGTGCCCAACAGCAGCCTTAGCCGTTGACGACGAAGACCCACTTGAGCCAAACTCCTCCACCTCAAAATAATGCATGCAGAATTACGTTACAACCAGCACTGTGGCTAATCACTTTCAATCCTTTATACCGCTCTTTGAATTGGTCACTGTGCCTCCTTAACCAGACAAGAGTGCGCTAATCTGCGCACAGTGCATAATTGTGAGCAGTTAGGTGAAAGGGAGGCAAGCTCAAAGGACTAGTCACATTTCAAAGCGGCACAGGTGGGCATGCTGAAGGACTAAATGTTTCACACAGAAAACAGAATCTGTAAGGGATATATACAGTTTGATACCTGGGAGGCGCAGTAGATGAACATGGTATATACACGCAAGACATAAATGCAAGAACAAGGCCAAAGAGTCTTTTATAGGAATAAATAGTGGCTAATATCCAAGAACGTAAAAATGTTCCTTAGATTTATTAAATTGTAGTTGTGTTGAAATGATTCCGATATGCGTCAACAATTTCGTGAAACGAACTACAATCGCAGCAAAGCATCAGAAAGTGTATGGCAAGTGTGCGGATATACACATAATCTGTTGTATTTGAACATAAACACGTCAGGCCACCATTCATTTCCGTGTTAAAGGATTTTCGGTAATACGGTTACGACTCGGATACTGTGGACTGTATACGTTACTTGCACTCAGATTTTGTTATTATAGGAGTATGTTAACATTTGCAGGAGGAGGGATATTAGTTTAATTGCATTTTCATATTTGTGTTAGAAAAATCATTGGCCCATTTAGTGGCCAGAAAATATGGAAGTAACAGAAATAAAAACAGCAACTTCTCAACTGATATCATACAATTCTGTTGTTACTACAAGCCAGCCGCCAGCATCGCTACAGTGGTCAAAAGGTTGTATTTTTTGCTCTATAGAGTTCCGCGATTATTTGTCTTAAACTATGTTGATACCAAGAAATTAATTCAAGGTACCTTGTACGTCTTCTTGAGGTACACATTACGTCTGCTGGAATGATCAGAGAGCATTTTCTAAATCATACATATGAATTTATTGGAAATCCTTAGTCACAATAGTAATTTTTCATTTCCTAACAGGTGTTAGCTGCTAATAAGATAAATGATAAACGAAAATAGTAGTGATGCCAAATTTTAGACAATTTTTATAAGAAGAAGTACAAATTCAAGGTAGAACTAGCCAAATTTATTTTCACAAATAGCCTTATCTTGTTGTTTTATTACACAAATTTAAAATTGGCTTATTAAGAAATAGAGACTGCAGTAAACTAGCTTGGTACTTCCACAGTAAACAAAACAATATTCTGTTTTTAATCTATTTATTTTACCTCTCTAGAAACGTCTCAATGATCTGAAGGCATTCCTTTTTATGTGGAAACTGTGGGCAT
Organism: Schistocerca piceifrons; assembly: GCF_021461385.2. Lineage (NCBI taxonomy): Eukaryota > Metazoa > Arthropoda > Insecta > Orthoptera > Acrididae > Schistocerca > Schistocerca piceifrons. Next base: position 595,591,278 of record NC_060138.1, on the reverse strand, counting down.
GTGACTTTCAAATGAATTACATATACTTATATACTTACATGTGTACCTCTGCCACCTACAACATCAGTTCTTCGCGAAGCTATAGACAGTATCTGCACTGGCCACTCCAATTATTGCTTTAATTATTTTCTTGATTACTTGCTCGATTTACTTACTATAAAATGCTTTTGTTATTCGACAGTCAGTGCTGACAAGAAGCACCTGACGTGAGGAATCGTTCACGGATTCTTTCTATCGTAACACCAGAATGCTACATACGAATAGTGCCATATTCAAGGTATCCCACAATCTTTTGTTGCCCCTGTGGACGACATTGAGTTGACAGGACCACCAGTACGGTGTCCGCACTCATTGGGAATTCGCCGCGAGCGGTAATTACCGTCTTGCGTTTGGCAGCCACTTAGTCTCCCAATGCCAACTGCTGGCGGCCACATTTCCACGGAAGGCGAGCGAAAGCTTGGCCGTGGCAACGGAGAGCTGTTACTTTCTTCTTTCATTCGCTGTCAACTGTGTTTGTATGCCAGTTTTTGCAACAGCGGTGTGTTCACGATTTATGCACTTTGTTTACGTACTAACTAGAGCCACACTACCATTTCTCCCTTTCACCACAGTTTCCGTACCAATTTAATGTAACCGTCGTATTCAACAGGTTTAACTGATGTTTTAAAAGAAACGTTGTATTTTCTTCTAACATGTGATAGTCTGTAGATTCTCATCATGTGTAGTGGAAAAGATTCATTTAGATCGAAATGCATGTGAAAAAAACTTGCATAAGGTACTATTTTATGGAACTGCATGTGATGATCGTAAGTACGTTGCTCCAGTCTAATCAGGAAGCTGTAGATCAGGAGAAACCCATCCTCTTGTTGGTTTATTGGTAATGTGATAGTCTTTTTTATGTTTGAGGGATTCAACAAAGCAGCGAAACTTCAAAACATGTACGAAAACTCAAATTGAGCGCTGGGCCAGGACTCGAACCCGGAACTACGCTGTTCCCGAGCAATGCTCTTACAGAATGAGCTATCCAGTTACTCCCCCACAGTTTCAATTCTGCCGGAACCTCTCTTGTACATTCCAAACCTCACAGAAACTCTCGTGTATACTTTGCTTGGCTGGCGCTCCTAGAAGGATAAACATTTCGGAGAAATGTCTCACTTACAGTCCTTGTGGAACTGGAGTAAGGATGGGAGGAGTCTCGCGTCATCAAAAGAATCAGTTTGTGTTACAGGATACTTGTTTGCCGACTGTCATCTATCAGGTCAATGTCACCTTCCACAGGGGGGGGGGGGGGTATGCGTGTAGAGAAGTAACACAATCCACAAAAAATATTTATTTAGGAGAGGAGTATGTCAAAATGGCAGTTCCGCTCGAGTGTTAATATAGCGCGCAGTAATGCCTAAACCGTGCAGTGAGCATGATATCCATCAACTTCTGTAGCTTTATGTACAAGCACATCAGTAAATCCGCATAATTCTCGACAGTTAATAAACTCTAAGACATACGTGTAGTTAGGTCACTCAGACTAGCTGCAACTAGAACGTTGAACGACAGCTGGTCAGATTTCAGATACCAAAAACGACCATCAGCGCGCTACAACTTCAAACAAACATGTACTTACTTTACAAAAATTGTATTTAGAAGGAAATTAAATTTTTTTTTATCAGCCTCAGCTCACATAAGTAGTATTATTACTGATTTGATTTCTTAGCCGCCATCATCAGACGACTTAAATCATTACATAGTAGCCATTCATGTGAACAAGGGAGGAGAGGGTCTGTGAAGGTAATAATCTGACGAGACCGAGAATGCGTCACCTGACACTGAAAAACACAATAAAAGAAATCCACCACAAGATGATCATTTTGCTCCTGGTCGTTTGTCCAGTTCAAATGGTTCAAATGGCTCTGAGCACTATGGGACTTAACATCTGTGGTCTTCAGTCCCCTAGAACTTAGAACTACTTAAACTTAACTAACCTAAGGACATCACACACTTCCATGCCCGAGGCAGGATTCGAACCTGCGACCGTAGCGGTCACGCGGTTCCAGAATAGAAGCTTTCGAAATGTGGTGCTACAGAAGAATGCTGAAGATTAGATGGGCAGATCACATAACTAATGAGGAGGTATTGAACAGAATTGGAGAGAAGAGGAGTTTCTGGCACAACTTGACTAGAAGAAGGGATCGGTTGGTAGGACATGTTATGAGGCATCAAGGGATCACCAATTTAGTATTGGAGAGCAGCGTGGAGGGTAAAAATCGTAGAGGGAGACCAAGAGATGAATACACTACGCAGATTCAGAAGGATGCCAGGCTGCAGTAGGTACTGGGAGAAGAAGAAGCTTGCACAGGATAGAGTAGCATGGAGAGCTGCATCAAACCAGTCTCAGGACTGAAGACCACAACAACAACAAGAGCTCTTACAGGTCCAGGGTTAGCGTCTTTGATTAGCAATCGAAACTTCCCGTGTTAGAACCTCGCCACTAGTTAAATTTTTAATAAAAATCATCAGAAATCGCGGCCGCTGACTTCAGGAATAAAAAGTCACCCCGTTCTGACTTATCAAAGAGGGCGAAGGAGTGGACAGCAGTTCAGGGCACTTTCAACTTCAGTTGATCGGAGAAAGAATGTAACACGAAAATATACTGGTAAATGTACAGGGACTTTCAGGAAGCAGAAATAAAGTCACTTGGGAATGAAATAAACAGGGAGTGCAGACAAGTTAGTTGAAATGGCGGCATGAAAAACGTGAAGAAATCGAAACAGAAATGATTGTCGAAAGGACTGGCTCAGCATACAGCAAAGTCAAAACAACCTTTGGCGAAATTAAAAACAAGAACGGTAACACTAACAATACAATGTGGAATTGAATATACCACTAGACTTTCAGAAGAAACATCATCCACACAATTTCGAAGATAGTATGAGAAAATAGGTGCGAGAACTATCGCACAATCATCAGAACAATTAATGCATCCAACTTGTTGACAAAAATATTTTACAGAAGAAGTGGAGAAGAACCTGAGGATCTGTTAGATAACGATCATTTTGGCTTTAGGAAAGATAAACGCACCAGAGAGGCTGTTGTGGTTGATAGAGGAAGCAAGACTGAAGAAAGAGGCACGTTGATAGGATTTGTCGACCTAGAAAAAGCTTAAGACAATGTCAAATGGTGTAATATGTTCGAAATTCTGAGAAAAATATGCGTGATCTATAGGGAGAGGCAGGTAATAAACAGTATGTGCAAGAACCAATAGGGAGCAATAACACTAGAAAGACCAAGAACGACGTGCTCGATTTAAAAAGGGTGCCAGACAGAGATGTAGTCTTTCGCCCTGCTGTCCAACCTATAAGTCGAAGAAGCAATGACGGAAATAAAAGAGAGGCTCCAGAGTAAGATTAAAAATCAAGGTGCAAGGGTATCAATGTTAAGATTCGCTGATGACATCGCTATCCTCAGTGGTAAAGAAGAAGAATTACAGGATCTGTTGAAAGGAATGAACAGTCTAATGATTACAGAATATGGATAGAGAATAAATCGAAGAAAGGCGACGGTAATGAGAAGTACCAGAAACTAGTACATCAAGAATCTGAACATAAGAACAGGCGATCACGAAGTCGATGAAGTTAAGAAATTCTGCTACGAAGGTAGCAAAAAATTCCGTGACGGACAGATTAAAAAACTAATGAATCACGCAAAAAGGTGTTTTACTGCACAACATTTCTGAAGGACAGATACTCCATGACCAGTATTGAAGAAATAGCGCTCTAGCTTAACGCGCAAGTGCACAGAGGATAGGAAACTCTTAGCGGAGCGCATCAACATAGCGCTTGCATCCCCTCACACAGTGTTAAAGATTTGTAGATTCGCATTCAGGCCACGTGGAGGGAGATGCTGTAGGAAAGTATTCAAACAGTAATTAATTCCTAGCCACGACATTTGCAGGCTCGGAGTATAGTAAGTCAGGCTTTCACAGCATACCGAAGTCTCAAATAGTACAGGGTTATTACAAATGATTGAAGCGATTTCACAGCTCTACAATAACTTTATTATTTGAGATATTTTCACAATGCTTTGCACACACATACATAAACTCAAAAAGTTTTTTTAGGCATTCACAAATGTTCGATATGTGCCCCTTTAGTGATTCGGCAGACATCAAGCCGATAATCAAGTTCCTCCCACACTCGGCGCAGCATGTCCCCATCAATGAGTTCGAAAGCATCGTTGATGCGAGCTCGAATGCGTGAGGATTCTCTACCGCCCAAATTCGCACATTGTGTCTGTTGACTTCACCATTAAGAAAAAAATGTTGCTTCATCACTGAAAACAAGTTTCGCACTGAACGCATCCTCCTCCATGAGCTGTTGCAACCGCGCCGAAAATTCAAAGCGTTTGTCTTTGTCATCAGGTGTCAGGGCTTGTAGCAATTGTAAACGGTAACGCTTCTGCTTTAGCCTTTTCCGTAAGATTTTCCAAACCACCGGCTGTGGTACGTTTAGCTCCCTGCTTGCTTTATTCGTCGACTTCCGCGGGCTACGTGTGAAACTTGCCCGCACGCGTTCAACCGTTTCTTCGCTCACTGCAGGCCGACCCGTTGATTTCCCCTTACAGAGGCATCCAGAAGCTTTAAACTGCGCATACCATCGTCAGATGGAGTTATCAGTTGGTGGATCTTTGTTGAAATTCGTCCTGAAGTGTCGTTGCACTGTGATGACTGATGTGAGTGCATTTCAGGCACGACATACGCTTTCTCGGCTCCTGTCGCCATTTTGTCTCACTGCGCTCTCGAGCGTTCTGGTGGCAGAAACCTGAAGTGCAGCTTCAGCCGAACAAAACTTTATGAGTTTTTCTACGTATCTGTAGTGTGTCGTGATCATATGTCAATGAATGGAGCTACAGTGAATTTATGAAATCGCTTCAATCATTTGTAATAGCCCTGTATATAATTGACGTACTGCGACATAAACGATCAACTGCATAAAGTTCGTTTGAGCCCCATGAATAGGCGCTATTTTTGCGCTTTGCATAGACAGTAGCGTATTTTATGGATTTTAATGGCTTATTTTGAATCTGCACTTTGCTAATAACAAGTTTTATAATTTTTCATACTGTTTTAATCCGGCATAGGACGTTCCTCCATAAAGCTAGCGCAGTGTACTAATTTGTCACTGCGTCGGTGTTATTGTAGCACAGGATATCGACTGTTGGCCTGTTTATAATCTACTAAATTTTTAAACAGAATTCGAGTGGCTGAAAGCGTTTAAAAAGCGAAAATTCGAAGCATTTTGTTAAATGTTGCGAATATCAAATGCCCGGCGCCACAGTCTGTGAATAGAAGACCAGTCTCAGCCTAACTCATCGCCTCTGTCTAGAGTTATGGCGGCTCAAATCTGTGAATGTTCATCCATTGCAATTCGTTCAGTACACGATAAAATGGGTCAAATGGCTCTGAGCACTATGGGACTTAACATCTGAGGTCATTAGTCCCCTAGAACTTAGAACTACTTAAACTTAACTAACCTAAGGACATCACACACATCCATGCCCGAGGAAGGATTCGAACCTGCGACCGTAGCGGTCACGCGGTTCCAGACTGAAGCGCCTATAACCGCACGGCCACACCGGCCGGCTCAGTACATGATAACCCGACATCATTTCCCCAATCCACCTTTCAGTACAGTGAATGTAAACATTGCGTACCTGCAATTAAAGAAACAGTGGTTTTTATACAGCTTTGGTGCAAACGGAGTGCAACAGCGACTTTGTCTCGAGTGAGTTTTGTATTCCATTACTGTGATAATAATGTATTCAGTGCCCATGTTGACTGCTGTGTGTTTGCCCGGGTAAATGCTCTTTTTGTAGTGTTAGCAGTTAGCCAACACTACGAACACTACCTGAGTGAGGAAACCGATATGCACGCGTTAACCCACGCAGGCTAGAGATAGGTCTGAAACAGGATACGTAATGAATGCTATAATGAAAAGTACGTAGCTTCTGGAATACTTAACTTTAATCCATCATTGTTGTACATCGCTCTTGACGATACAAGTGAGACTCTGTAGATACATGCAATGTAATGCTAATGGCGCCTTGCTAGGTCGTAGCCATTGACTTAGCTGAAGGCTATTTTAACTATCTGCTCTGCAAATGAGCGAGGCTTCGTCAGTGTGCATCGCTAGCTAAGTCGTCTGTACAACTGGGGCGAGTGCTAGTAAGTCTCTCGAGACCTGCCGTGTGGTGGCGCTCGGTCTGCGATCACTGACAGTGGCGACACGCGGGTCCGACATGTACTAATGGACCGCAGCCGATTTAAAGCTACCACCTAGCATGTGTGGTGTCTGGCGGTGACACCACACTTTTGATAGGTGATTCTCATAATTTAAGGAAGGTGGTGCACGTCGACTTACAATTCCTAGCTCTGGAAGCAGATTTTGGCTGTTCACTGTGTTGCTGTCCCGTGAAGCTAAATTCGCTGGGGTCACTGGTTCGAGTACCGCACCGGACGTCGTTTAATTGTGCCTTAATGTATGATAATTGTGAAATAAACAAACAGGTAGATAGCATCGTAGGTGGCCGTGTGGCCTAAGAGTAATTTCTAAACACCGTCGGAGATCAGGGACGGCCCCTGGGTGACTGTCACGGTGGCAAGTGTGTACGAGGCCAAGAGCAAGGGCCCGCGAACTCGCGCAGCACGGCCCGCTGCTGCTGCCGCCGCTGCTGCTGTTTGCACATCCGTGTTTGTGTTTGCCGGCTGGGTACACACTGCTGCAGGAGATCGCAAGTCAACACATTTGCTTCCACGTCCCCTCGCTGCCGGTGACGCAGACGCCTGGAATCGGTCGATGCCCCGTCAGGAATTCGCCGTTTCTTCTCAGAGGCACTACTCGAAAAGGCGCTGCACGGAGCTGCATCCTTTGACGTACGGTAAACTTTTGGCGAACACCATCACCCTTCCAGTTTCATCTTTAACGCCTAACGTGATTTAATTCGTAAAGTGGAGGGTTGAGTTAGGCATATAAAAGAAGGGAACTAGCTTCTCGACGTATCTGGCAGCTTTAAAGGCATTTAATTCAATAAACCAAAACATTTTAACCTATTGCCGCTTTTTTACTTGTTAGTTTTAGTACTGTGTCATGTAATGGAATGCATCGTGTTAAGAAAAGCAACATCATGCATTATATCATGTAGTTTAACATGACGCATTCCATCACGTCATCCATGATGGCATTCATCATGTCGTGCAATGTGACACAAAGTGTTATTAAAGTTTAGGATGCATGCATCCCCTCGAAATGTCTCAAATGGCTCTGAGCACTATGGGACTTAACTTCTGAGGTCATCAGTCCCCTATAACTTAGAACTACTTAAACCTAACTAACCTAAGGACATCACACACATCAATGCCCGAGGCAGGACTCGAACCTGCGACCATAGCGGTCGCGCGGTTCCAGACTGTAGGGCCTAGAACCGCTCGGCCACCCCGGCCAGCTCATCCTCTCGACTCTGGGACACTTTTCCTATTATAGATGTAACTCCACTCTTGGATACTTGCTACTGTAGATGCATCCCACTCCCGAGAAGCACATGAATTTGTGTCTATTTGTTCTACACACCTCACTATACCTGTAGCCTGGGGTTGGGTTTTGGGGGAGAAATGGTCACCTCGGCGAAAAAAATCACCATGAAATTAAAAAAAATGATTTGATGCCCCCCCCCCCCCCCCCAGGAATAAATCCATTCCCAGAAATTTTATCCCCCCAGAAAAAACTTGTTTAGTTAGTACATATAGGCTCTTTAGCCATATTGTATAATATATTGTTTACTGCGGCTGGCGAATCTTTTGGATTTTGGGCAGAGGATCGGGGATTTTAGCATAGAAATTATAAGACTCAGGCGTGTTGCAGCTAAGACAACTCACTGTGCTGGTAAACTAGGGCAAACTCGTAAAAAAGCACCAATGTGTCATGATGTTTTTGAAGGTGCCAGATAAGTCTAAAAGGTATTTCCCTTCCTTTACACCCCCAACTCTCCCCAGGACATATTCGCCGTCTTTTTTTGTTCTGTGATACGAGCATTTTTCGTTAAGGTTACCAACATATTTCTCTCCATAGCTTGGCACCGATGTAGATATTTGCTGACTTGGAAAAGACTAACCGTATGAGTTTTTTTAATTGTCTTTTGAACCATGTTTCTTGAGTTGGGCATCCTTAGCGTGGCTCCTGTACTGTTACCTGCCTGGTATGGTTGAAGCTGTCCAGCATAGCCTCACCACAATGTCAAGGTCACTAGCTCGCGATAGGTTTTTGTTGCATTTCTATTTTTTTTATTTTTAATATTTTTACTTTTTATTATTTTGTTATTTATTCTATTTATTATTGTTTTAATTTTTCTTAATTTTTAATTTTTCAGTTTTTTTGTTTTGTAGTTACATGCGTTGAATTCATGTACCCATGAGACTATATACGCAAACATGAAAATTAACCACAAATACTTAATGGAGCACATAAAATAACAGCACACAGAAATAGGATACCTGTGGTGTCACCGCCAGACACCACACTTGGTAGGTGGTAGTTTTTAAATCGGCCGCGGTCCGGTAGTATACGTCGGACCCGCGTGTCGCCACTGTCAGTGATCGCAGACCGAGCGCCACCACACGGCAGGTCTAGAGAGACGTACTAGCACTCGCCCCAGTAGTACAGCCGACTTTGCAAGGAACGGTTCACTGACAAATACGCTCTCATTTGCCGAGACGATAATTAGCATAGCCTTCAGCTACATTTGCTATGACCTAGCAAGGCGCCGTATTCAATTGATATTGAGATTCTATTAATGTATCATCATGAGCGATGTTCTACAAATGTGGATTAAAGTTAAGTATTCCAGAAGCTACGTACTTTTCTTTATAGCATTGATTACGTATCCTGTTTCAGACCTCACGCCAGCCTTCGTGAGCTTAACGCGTGCCTTTCAGCTACTTCCGAGTGGCGTGGCTGTCTTGCTACGCCACAACAATACCGACTGAAATATTAAATACTGTTCTAAGTTTATGACAATAATGTATGTAAATAGTTTATATTACCTAGATAAATTGACGGTACGATCACATTACGTAAATAAGCTTACTTAAAAGCTTATTACATCTTAAGTTGAACAACTGGCGCAAGAAATAATAAATTTTTGAAAAACATTCATCTTATTACTATCTCGTACCTTAATACTCTTCTCGCAATGACAAAAGTTGAAAATTAAGGAACAGCCGCTAGAATACTTCGCGTCAATACTTTTGGCGCAAAATGTTGCAAAAACCATTACAAATTGAATATGACTTGCTGGGTCAGGGATTTTCTCTGCCTCGTGATGACTGGGTGTCGTGTGATGTCCTTAGGTTAGTTAGGTTTAAGTGGTTCTAAGTTCTAGGGGACTGATGACCATCGATGTTAAGTCCCATAGTGCTCAGAGCCATTTTTTTATGACTTGTTGAAACAATCAGAAGAACCTCGAAGCAGTGTATGCTTCACAAGATACTATCTACTTCTTATTGTTGTAGGAAGATTGATGAATTTAACTGTTTTGCCCGAAAAAGTACCCTACAAGATGGCATAGTAATTATTGAAGAAAAACTTAATGAAACATTTTCTATTTGTTAGAGGTAAGATGACTTTTTTCTGACAACTATTTTAATTGCAGTTTTCAGGTTAGTTTAATTTTCAGTGTAGTCATCGATAAAGCTTTTAATGTTCGATCAGACAATGTCATTTTGTGCAGGGCTGGCCTAATTCTGATCTTGTTAATGCACTGTTTTCATGTCCAAAGGTATTTCAATGATTTTAAGCCACTGGTTAATAAAATCTTTAACGTATAAGTAACGAAACGATAATCAACTGCAGCTGTCAGTTTATTTAATTACATCCACATTTACCCAAATACAGCGCTTAAAATGCAATACGATCCTAAATGTTTTATTTTTATATAGTCTCTGGTAACTACATCTGCATTGTAAATAAATATTTATTTAGATATTTCGGACAGTTATGCAGTATGCTCATGTGCCCCTGACAGTTGAACGTATTATCTAGTTCTAAATCCAAGACTTTAAAACTATCACCTCTGATCTCACTTCTCCCATGTTCATACGACATATTTATAAAATAACTGTTTCTCTTTCCAAATTTTTATGAATGAACGTCACCATGATAAACACAATTTAAAGTGAATTGAAAAATAGAAAACTGTAAGAGCCAATTCTTAGCTAAGCTTTTTTTCTTTTTTTTCTGAAGACGACATCTATCAAAAACTTGTAGCTATCATTTCAGTCCAGAGCAAGTAAACTACAAGCCCAAAACCGCATCGCATTGCTATAGGGCGAGGCTACGTATTTCACGGACAGCCGCCTGTCATAATTTTCAGGTAAATTTATGAGCAATATATCACGCCGAGGGGAAACCTACGCCCACGAACACGGCGTCATGAATACATAAATAACTCGTGTCGCAAGATTAAAAAGACCACTGCGTTATCTCGTACTTCTAAAATAAAATACAGACTCCTCGGACTCGATGGCAAAGGTGTGTCTTTCCGGATTATGGAAAAGACAGACGTACACGACAAATACGCTGCTTTTTTGCAGAATTTTCAGTTACACTATCTCCCTTTGTAATTTTTATTGCTGATTTAAATCGTGTTTGTTTCGTGACAAATGAATATCTTAGGCAGTAGAGACATGCATATCTTTTTATATAAATAAATATTTTTCTGGTCTGAGAGAAGACACGGAAAAGACATTTTTTTCAGGACAGCTGCACACGTGAAGTGATTGCCAAGACTAGCAGTGTAACCATAGTTAATTAATGCAACGCCGTACCTGTTGCTGCATCTCTTCGTGAAAACACCGTGTTAGCAAAGCGTTCCACTTGGCATTCCCAAAAGTGTCTCCGCGTGTTCCAAGTACGTACCCAATTGCAGAACTGAGTCCGTCGTGAGGTTGTTAGTGTGAGGGTATTGTCTCACCTGAAACAAATTGAAAGTGTAGATGAGAATTATTTTATTTGTAAATTCACTGAAAGTAATGTGTATACATTTTTGTAAAAATGACAAATAGGAAGTCATTAATTTTTTGATTCACATACTTCATTTCGGGTTTGTGCCGTTGCTCCCATCTCTTCCGATATCTAATGTTCTCAAAGACACATTAATCCAGTCTTGGTCTTCCCATGCAATATTACCATTCTGCCTCTTCGTATAGTCATGGTGTGCCATGTTGATTAATTTTGGAGGAGAGGCCCAAACTTTAGGGAGGTCACTGGTCCGATCAGATTTGCCTGAAGCGATTTAGGGAAATCACGGAAATTCTAAATCTGGATAGTCGGACGGTTTCGAACCGTCGTCTTCTATTCGCTAGCTGTGCCCTGTGTTATCAAGTGTTCACTAATACACTGAAGAGCCAAAAAAAAAAACTGTTTTTTATGTTTTTTTTTTGGGGGGGGGGGGGGAGTCATCAGCCTTCTGACTGGTTTGATGCGGCCGGCCACAAATTACTCTCCTGTGTTAACCCTCTTCATCTGAGAGTAGCACTTGCAACCTACGTCCTCTATTATTTGCTGGATGTATTCCAATCTCTGTCTTCCTCTACAGTTTCTGCCTTCTAGAGCTCCCTCTAGTAGGCCTACCATGGAAGTCTTTTCCTCATGTCTTAACAGATGCCCTATGCCTTCTTCTTATCAGTGTTTTCCACATATTCCTCTCCGATTCTGCACAGAACCTCCTTCTTCCTTATCAGTCCACCTACTTTTCAACATTCATCTGTAGCACCACATCTCAAATGCTTCGATTCTCTTCTGTTCCGATTTTCTCACAGTCCATGTTTCGCTACCATACATTGCTGTACTCCAGACATACATTATCAGAAACTTCTTCCTCATATTAAGGATGATATTTGATTTTAGTAGAATTCTCTTGGTCAGGAATGCCGTTTTTGCCTTTGCTAGTCTACTTTTGACGTCTCCCTTGCTCCGTCCGTTGTTGGTTATTTTACTGCCTAGGTAGTAGAATTCCTTAACTTCATCTACTTCGTGACCGTCGATCCTGATATTAAGTTTTTCGCTGTTGTAATTTCTACTACTTCTAACTGGTACACCTGCCTAATACCGTATAGGGCCCCCGCGAGACGCCGAAGTGCCGCATCATCACGTGGCGTGGACACAACTAATGTCTGAAGTAGTGCTGGAGGGAACTGACACCATGAATCCTGCAGGGTTGTCCATAAATCCTTAAGTGTACGAGGGGATGGGGATCTCTTTTGAACAGCATGTTGCAAGGCACCCCAGATATGCTCAATTATGTTCATGTCTTGGGAGCTTGGTGGCCAGCGGTAGTATTTAAACGCAAAAGAGTGTTTCTGGAGCCACTCTGTAGCAATTCTGGATGTGTGGAGTGTCGCACTGTGCTGCTAGAATTTCCCAAGGCTGTCAGAATGCACAATGGACATGAATTGATGCAGGTGATTAGACAGAATTCTTATGTATGTGTCACCTATCAGAGTCGTATCTAGACGCATCAGGGGTCCAATTTCACTTCATGTGCACACACCTCACACCATTACAGAGCCTCCACCAGCTTTAACAGTCCTCCGCTGACCTGCAGGGTCTATGGATTCATGAGGTTGATTCCCTACCCGTACACGTTCATCCAGTCGATGCAATTTGAAACGAGACTCGTCGGACCAGCAACATGTTTCCACTCGTCAACAGTCCAATGTCGTGTTGACTGGCCCAGGCGAGGCGTAAAGCTTTGTGTCGTGCAGTGATCAAGGGTACACGAGTGGGCCTCGGCTCCGAAAGCCCATATCGATGATTTTCCGTTGAATGATTCGCACGTTGACACTTGTTGATAGCCCAGCACTGAAATCTGCTGCAATTTCCTGAAAGGCTGCACTTCCGTCACGTTTAACGGTTCTCTTCAGTCACCATTGATCCCGTTTTTCCAGGCCACAGCGATATTTTACCGGATTCCTAATATTCACGGTACACTCGTGACATGGTCCTACTGGAAAATCCCCACTTCATCGCCACCTTGCTGTGTCCCATCGCTCGTGCGCCTACTATAACACCACGTTCGAATTCACTGAAATCTTGATAATCCGCCATTGTAGTGGCAGTAACTGATCTAACAATTGCGCCAGACACTTCTTTTCTCATATAGGCGTTGCCGACCGCAGCGCCGTATTCTGCCTGTTTACATATCTCTGTAGTTCAGTACGCATGCCTATACCAGTTCCTTTGGTGCTTCAGTGTATATCCTCTCTTATGGTAAGAGTTTGGCGTTCAGCCTCTTTTATACCCATTCCATTCAACGCTTCTTCTATTTGTACCTTTCCGTCCACTTACAGTTAAAATATTTCTCCAAATTTCAAACCTCTCGGTGTCGCGCTCCCAGAGGCAAGAGTGAGAGCACACATTATTTATGGTACGGGCAGAGCTCTGTTGTTTCGAAGGAGGTAGAACGAGTATTATCTGGCGTCTACGATAATTTTATTACAAAAGGAGTACGAGCTCAAGTTAGAAATTGGCCATGGCCTTTTCAAATCATTGTGGGATTCATCTGGATCCATTCAGGGTAACCACGCTAAACGTAAGGCTCTACTGTCCCACGTAGGATTTGCTCTTAGGGAATAACAGTAGTCATGGGCATGAATTGTAGCCGTTGCTCATCCTTGAATGATTCTGAGAAATGACGAATGTATGTTATCCCCACGGACAACGAGACTATGTGCAACAAAGGTGTAAAAACTTTGCCTGCTGTAACCTGTGCCACAGCTTGAGGCCTTCCCTACATTCCAAAAGCCCTCAATCGTCGCCATTGCGGTAAATTATGCCTCTAAGTCTTCCATTCGAGCTGTATACTCGGACAGTACACTCATAGTACTCACTGCCATCCTAGTGGTAATCATTAAGTTGTTTCATATCATTAAGTTGTTGCACATTACAAAAGTTATTTGTAGGGTCGTTGATTGGCGTATGTTAGTCTTTTACAGTATTACTTGTGTTCTGGCCATGTCCAATTATGTGATATTTGGTCTTATATTTTACTTAAAGTATGGAAAGCATCGTGTATGGTCCAGTAGAGGTGGTAATCCGTGTCACTGAAAGAGGAGACAATATAAGTAGTATTGCCTCTTTCTCAAAGAAAAATGAGCGTGCTATGTATGGAAACAGTGCAAAACACTAAAACGCCAAATTGTTTATTCTTTAACTGGAGCCAACTTTGACAGATATTAATAGACATCACACCACCAAAACATAAATCTCCAACGCCATGCCCAGCCAAAATATAAGCCGTTAATGATGGGATTATACGTTTATCAACTGAAAAGACAAGTAAAAAGCAACTATTTTTTGAGAACTAAATTTACGTATGTCCATAATCTTCATAGGACTTAATATATTTCGTGAACGACTTTGAATGTTTATTAATTTTGTAACAAAGTTAATTTGTTTTCACACTAACATAAAGCAAAATTTCAATGGAAGATTTCATTCTAGTACATTCTTACGATGTCACAACAGTCGATATGTGAAAGTACACATAAGCACGTTACTCATGGTCCGTTATGCTTCAGACTCGTTTTTCAGGCTATTCACTTAGGTTGCGGCCTGCCGAAGTGGCCGAGCGGTTCTAGGCGCTACAGTATGGAACCGTGTGACCGTTATGGTCGCGCTTTCGAATCCTGCCTCGGGCACGGATGTGTGTGATGTCCTTAGGTTAGTTAGGTTTAAGTAGTTCTAAGTTCTAGGGAACTGATGACCTCAGAAGTTAAGTCCCATAGTGCTCAGAGCCATTTTGAACTTAGGTTGCGTAACAATAATCAGTGTAAAATATTGATAATTTTAGTCAGTCTCGGTGACAACCCATGACTCACTAGGAATAGCCAAGATAAGCTCACCTCCTTAAAAGACCGCAACGATAGCCTTGGGGTACTATAGATCCGGTACCAAGCGGTTACGTGACACTGAAGCGCTGGTGAAACCCACGTCGGAGACGTTGTGTGTATGTAGCAGTCGCTTATATGGAATCAGTGCAGTGAGGTCGTCGACATGGAGAAGCGACTGAGCGGCTCAGACGAACTGTCGCGTTTGTGCATATTTACGACCAGCTCATGAATGAAGTACACGACTTGTTGCTGTATGGGCAGGCACTGTCCAACGTGTCTGCAAGGAACGATGTACCTTTTGCTGGCAAGATATATGGAAGAAGACAAGGAGTTGTGAAAATATCATAAACGACAAGCGGAGGAGAAGGCTATTACTCCTTGTCAATAACAGTCTGTGGAATTTTTGCTGGCAGTGAATGATGTTTGCCAGCGATTATTACTAAAGGTACTGCACGTTAACTGATATTTAGAGTGGAGTACCTCGTAAAAAGCTTCTGCTCACAGCACTACATGAGGCTGAATGACGTTTATGTCAAAAAAGAAACTGTATAGTAGCTTACTGGGGGATTGCAGTGTGGTCCAACGGGTCTCAGTTTTACCTCTTTTCAAACGATGAACGGCGTCGAGTGCAACGACGACAAATAAGGCGCTTAGCCTGCAGTGTGTGGAGGTGCTCTTCAGGCTGTATGTGGTTCGGTGACACATTGGGATGTTGTCCGTATCCTGGATTGGACCCCATGCATTGAGGAAGTTTATTTCATCATTCTCGTTGGCCAGGTGCTGCTGTTTCGCTTACACTTCTAGGTATTCATGTCATAGAGGACAACAGGCAAGTTTACAGGGCTGTAAACATACACTATGTGATCAAAATTATCCGGACACCCCCAAAAGCATACGTTTTTCATATTAGGTCCATTTTGCGGCGACCTACTGCCACGTACTCCATATCAGTGACCTCAGTAGCCATTAGACATAGTGAGAGAGCAGAATAGGACGCTCCGCGGAACTCACGGACTTCGAACGTGGTCAGGTGATTGGATGTCACTTGTGTCATACGTCTGTACGCGAGACTTCTCCACTCCTAAGCATCTCTAGGTCCACTGTTTCCGATGTGATAGCGAAGTGGAAACGTGAACGGACACGTACTGCACAAAAGCGTACAGGCCGGCCTCGTCTGTTGACTGACAGAGACAGCCGACAGTTGAAGAGGGTCGTAATGTGTAATAGGCAGACATCTATCCAGATCTTCACACAGTAACTCCAAACTGCATCAGGATTCAGTGCAAGTTAAGCGGGAGGTGAGGCAATTTGTATTTCATGGTCGAACGGCTTCTCATAAGCCACACATCAAGCCGGTAAATGCCAAACGACACCTCGCTTGGTGTAAGGAGCGTAAACATTGGACGACTGAACAATGCAAAAACGTTGTGTGGAGTGACGAATCACGGTACACAATGTGACGATCTGATGGCTGGGTGTGGGTATGGCGAATGCCCGGTGAACGTCATCTGCCAGCGTGTGTAGTGCCAAAAGTAAAATTCGCAGGCGGTGGTGTTATGGTGTGTTCGTGTTTTTCATGGAGGGGCTTGCACACTTTGTTGTTTTGCTTGGCACTATCACGTCAAAGGCCTACATTGATGTTTTAAGCACCTTCTTGCTTCCCACTGTTGAAGAGCAATTCGGGGATGGTGTTTGCATCTTTCAACACGATCGAACACTTGTTCATAATTCACGGCCCATGGCGGAGTGATTACACGGCAGCAACATCCCTGTAATGGACTGGCCTGCACACAGTCCTGACCTGAATCCTATAGAACTCCTTTGGGATGTTTTGGAACGCCGACTTCATGCCAGGCCTCACCGACCGTCATCGATACCTCTCCTCAGTGCAGCACTCCGTGAAAAATGGGCTGCCGTTCCCCAAGAATCCTTCCAGCCAGATGTCCGGATACTTTTGATCACACAGTCTGCGTTCTTCGATTGATGAACACTTAGGCAACCATCATATCTCGACTGTCCGAATATTAATCCTACAGAAAATATTTGAAAGTGCCAGTGAAACATAGCACTCCACATCTGCGCAGCTTGGTAGCGGCACGGAATCTAATCATCGATGAATGGCTTCAGCTGAATTATACTTGAACCATCAAATGAAACTATATGGTTTACAAGTCTCAAAGGCGAACCTGGGTGTGCTGCTCGCTAAG
The DNA here is from genome assembly GCF_021461385.2 of Schistocerca piceifrons. Lineage (NCBI taxonomy): Eukaryota > Metazoa > Arthropoda > Insecta > Orthoptera > Acrididae > Schistocerca > Schistocerca piceifrons. The sequence continues at coordinate 595,574,139 of NC_060138.1, read as the reverse complement.
CAGATGCGCTACCCTGGTACAGGAGGGAGGCGTGCTAGCTTATTCAACACAGTTGTGCAAAACTGCTGTGCCAGGGCGGTATCGTGCTTAGCGCATCTGCCTGCTGAGCAGGAGACTCAGGTTCGAATCCCACTATTGGTGCAGGTTTTCATTCATCACTTCACTCTGCATATATGGGGTGAACATTAATAAAACTGACAAACAGAAGGGGCAAACTCCTAACATCGTTTCCACGGTAGATGGGGCTGCGTGTTCCGTGTGTGTAGTAGGCTGTGTGGTTGGTGCAGCGTACTGTAAGCAGCAAAATGGTTTGGTATTCACGTCGGGAAGAAGCTGGGATGGTGTTCTGCATGGCCAAGTAGAAGGAAACGGTCGAGAGGCAGCACGGCTATACCAAAAAAAGTAGTCTCACTGATGCCAACCGCATCACACAACATTCCATGCCCATTTGGCCTTTTGCGTGATCAAGTGTTCTTTCAGTTAGACGAACGTACAGGGAGGTCGTGGACTGTGCGTACACCATATTTGGAGGACAGTGCTCTGCATCTCGATCGTTTCCATATGCTAGGCTGTGCACAAACACCATCTCGGCTTGTTCCCGACATGAATACCGGACTATTCTGCTGCTTACAGTACGCTAGGTCAATCACACAGCCTGGGACACACAAGGAACACACGACACGTGGCAAGAGGAAGTTTCATTCGTCGGCGCCATCTACCGTGTCAACGATGCATTTCCGAATACATGTTCATAGGACATTTTTTTCCTCCGTTTCCAGTCAGAAATTCGTCCCTGCAGTTTGTCGGTTGTCAGCATACATACATAACAAACCATATAGTTTCATTTGATAAAAGTACATGTACGTGGGTTTCAGGCAAGACGGCTGTTCCGTTCGCTGCTGAGATCGTATTCCAGTACGGTTAGAATATCTCCCTAAAGCTGTTCGGGTTTAGGGGGAATAAGAAGTGGGCTGAGGCGTGAATGGGGTTTGAATTGAGGAGGGAGGCGTGCAGTTCTACAAAGTCACTGCGCCCAGTGGCGTAATGGTTAATGCATCTGTTAAGTGAGTAGGAAACCCGGTTTGAAACCCGGCATGGGTACAAATTTTCATTCGTCGCTTCAGTTTCCATACATACATAATACTTAAACAAACTTACGGACTCTGTTGCTCACCGGTTTGAGCAATTACCCAAAGACCGAGCTACTCTGTATTCACGGGATGTCTCCTGACAGTTACTGATTTGATGTACGGTGTGTTATTTAATCGTTGACTTCATTTTTTCAATTGTTCTGTGCACGTACATCCTTACCATCCCACTCTTTTGACTGAAATTTTGTCCTCGGTGTCCAGAGACGCATTAAAGTTTTCACTGTACCAGTACTACGTCTGAAGAAGTCCTCTGGGTCATGTTTCAACGATTTAAAAAAAAAAAGTCATTCCTCGAGAGTTTTCGGTCTGAAGACTCAACCAGTACGACCATCAGGCATTTACTTAATCTGCGTATCATATCACGTAAGATACCTTCGATATCAAGAACCTCGTCTTTCTTATGATACGGGTTTCAGTCAAGTACCACAAAGTTAACTGATCTCTTTGTCACAAGAATTCTCAGTAAGACTCTCTCGCTCTCGCAGCATCGGCCAGTCGTGTGACCGAGGGTTCTAGGCGCTTCAGTTCGGAACTGCGCTGCTGCTGCGGTCGCAGGTTCGAATCCTGCCTCGGGTTGATTAGGTTTAAGTAGTTCTAAGTTCTAGGGGACTGATGACCTCAGATGTTAAGTCCCATAGTGCTCAGAGCCATTTTTTTTTTTTTTTCCTCGCAGCATCCCACGCCTGCTGTGCTCGTACTGTCAAATTGTCAAACATTGCGCTATAGAGCAGTACATTACGGCTTTGATTGTCAGGTGTAGCGGAAGTCTTGGATTCTCTTCCAAGCGAAACGACTGTGGAGCGTGGAACAAATGGACCGGCCTCCAATACGGGACCTACAGCAGGCTGAGCATGGCAAGCGGAGACCCGCCCCCTGTCGGCGCAGTCTGCTTGTCCTGCCATTACGTGCCGTCAGGCGGTAATTACAAGGCGAGAAGGTGCGAACGCGGCGCCGGGTCGGGATTCAAGCTTAGCGGGCCCTCTGAGCGCTCATTGTGTAACACTGGCCGCAACGCTAAGAAACATTAACACACGCTACAACTAACAGTATTCTCTGCCACACACTTTATGCCTACCTACACCCTATAACTGTAGGCGTGCATTTATCTAAGTGGTTAATACACTGGCGGGAATAAAAGTCGGAACACCAGAAAAAGGATTAGTGTAGTGTAACGAAACGTACACTACTGGCCATTAAAATTGCTACACCGCGAAGATGACGTGCTACAGACGCAAAATTTAACCGACAGGAACGAGATGCTGTGATATGCAAATGATTAACTTTTCAAAGCATTCACACAAGGTTGGCGCCGGTGGCGACACCTACAACGTGCTGACATGAGGACAGTTTCCAACCGATTTCTCATACACAAACCGGTTGACCGGCGTTGCCTGGTGAAACGTTGTTGTGATGCCTCGTGTAAGGAGGAGAAATGTGTCCCATTACGTTTCCGACTTTGATAAAGGGCGGATTGTAGCCTATAACAATTGCGGTTTATCGTATCGCTACATTGCTGCTCGCGTTGGTCGAGATACAATGACGTTAGCAGAATATGGAATAGCTGGGTTCAGGAGGGTAATACGGAACGCCGTGCTGGATCCCAACGGCCTTGTATCACTAGCAGTCGAGATGACAGGCATCTTATCCGCATGGCTGTAACGGATCGTGCAGCCACTTCTCGATCCCTCAGTCAACAGATGGGGACGTTTGCAAGACAACAACCATCTTCATGAACAGTTCGACGACGTTTGCAGCAGCATGGACTATAAGCTCGGAGACCATGGCTGCGGTTACCCTTGACGCTGCATCACAGACAGGAGCACCTGCGATGGTGTACTCAACGACGAACCTGGGTGCACAAGTGGCAAAACGACATTTTTTCGGATGAATCCAGGTTCTGTTTACAGCATCATGATGGTCGCATCCGTGTTTGGCGACATCGCGATGAACGCACATTGGAAGCGTGTATTCGTCATCGCCATACTGGCGTATCACCCGGCGTGATGTTATGGGGTGCCATCGGTTGCATGTCTCGGTCACCTCTTGTTCGCATTGACGGCACTTTGAACAGTGGACGTTACATTTCAGATGTGTTACAAGCCGTGGCTCTACCCTTCATTCGATCACTGCGAAACCCTACATTTCAGCAGGATAATGCACGACCGCATGTTGCAGGTCCTGTACTAGCCTTTCTGGATACAGAAAATGTTCGACTGCTGTCCTGGCCAGCACATTCTCCAGATCTCTCACCAACTGAAAACGTCTGGTCAATGGTGGCCGAGCAAATGGCTCGTCACAATACGCCAGTCACTACTCTTGATGAACTGTGGCATCGTGTTCAAGCTGCATGGGCAGTTGTACCTGTACACGCCATCCAAGCTCTCTTTGAATCAATGCGCAGGCGTATCAAGGCCGTTATTACTGCCAGAGGTGGTTGTTCTGGCTACTGATTTCTCAGGATCTATTCACCCAAATTGCGTGAAAATGTAATCACATGTCAGTTCTAGTATATATATTTGTCCAATGAATACCAGTTTATCATCTGTATTTCTTCTTGGTGTAGCAATTGTAACGGCCAGTAGTGTATTTAAGTGAATAATGCTGCAAGATAACAGATTAATGTAAGTGCGAGAATGTGAAATTCTGGTACATTAATAACAGGTGTAACTGCGAGAATGTTCAATGCAGGCACGCAAATGTGTATGCATTGTATTGTACAGGTGCCTACTCTCGGTTTGTGAGATGGAGTTCCATGTCTGTTGCATTTGGTTGGTCAGTACAGGGACGTTTAAAGATAGTTGTGGATGACGCTGGAGTTGTCGTCCGATGATGACCTATATGTGCTCGACGGGAGACAAATCTGGTAATCGAGCACGCCATTGGATCGTGGGATGCGTCGACACTCTAGAGAACATGTTGAGTTCCAGCAAGGGTATCCGGGCGAGCGCTTTCCTGGTGAAAACACCCCCTGCAATGCTGCTCATGAACAGCGGAACAACGGGTCGAATCACCAGATTGAGGTACAAATTTGCAGTCTGGGTGCGAGGGATAGTCAAACGAAATCGCACTGTATACCATAACTGCAGGTGTAGGACAATCGTGTCTAGCCCGCAGATTGGCCACCTTCCAACCAATACACGGCTATCACTGGCACAGAGGCAGAACCTGCTTTCATCAGAAAACACAACTGACCCCCCACCCGACCTCTTGCTTGACACCACTGAAGTCGCAAATGGAGGCGATTCAGGATCGGTGGAGTGCACACTGAAGGGCGTCTGGCTCAGAGCTGTCCTGGAAGTAACCGATCTGTTCGTTCAGTGTGGTGTTAACCGCTGCTCAGATTGCTGCTGCAGCCAGGGTTTATTGCGAGCGTACATTCCCGTGCCCATCGCTGCTAGCGGTCGCGCACTATTCCTGCCAAGTCTTCCTGTAATATTCAGAACGAACATCCAGCTTCTAATAGCCTTATTACATGACCTCTTTCAAACTCAGTGAGGTATTGATGGTGTCATCTTTCTCACCTCAAAAGCATTCTTGACTAACATCCACTCACCACGCCCAGTCTCAAGGGTGACTAACGTTCACGACCGTTAGAGTGTGTATTTAAAGCAAACGTGATTTGAATCGTCTAAGTAGCGCTACTAACACCCCTCTTATGCGACTTTCGGATGTAGAAACACGTCTACCATTTTCGTTCTTCTCGGACAACTCCTTCTTGGTGTTGCAATTTTTTCCGTTTGTGTATTTTACAAAACGTGTGAAAGACATCAATCCCAGTTACCACCGCTCCGCTTCTGGTTTTAATGCTTCCGACTGTATTGATGAAATTTATATTGTCACAAGTTATATCCGAGTGGTACTACATTCGGACCCTGATATATGCTTATCACGAATAATGAGTTACCAAATTACAGTACATGACCATTCCTAAAAAATATGCTCGAAGTTTCACCAGACATTTTATTATAAATTGCATACAGGAAAGACGTTTTACTTGAAACGAAAAAACTGAAATTTTCTCTCAAAAATTTAAAGGACAAATAAATTGTTGCTATCAAACTAAGATGGCATGACCACATAACACGGAAAGTTTCCTTGAAGCTGGCGACACCCCTGGAAGGCTACACTCGACTTAAACGCGGTTTGTATTTCGCCATATCGATAATTCTGACTAGCGGGGATGCAATTAATTAGTTTCAAATTCATGCAACATTTTGATAAAATGGAAAGTCACTTAAGCTATCTGTAGCAAGACGTTCAGCGGTATAGTTATTTGTTCATTTTAAGCCTCTCGCCCTTCATTCCCCCCTCCCCCTATCGGTCTTTGTGTCTGTCTCTCCTTTTTTTCTATCTTGCTCTTCTTTATGAACTAGATAAAACCTCACTCCTCGAGCAGCTTTAACGGTTAACACCACTGCAACGGCCTAAAAAAGGAGGTTCCTTAACAGTTTTTTTTGGGGTGAAAAGGAAGCTGGTAGGAAGATAATACAAGTTATTGAAGATATATTTAAGTTATGACAGAAACTTCTGGTCGGAAAATATTACAAAATGGCGACATTGTGGCAGTTCTCCCGAGGCATGTTGAATTTGAGGCGATTTGCGGTAACACTATGACTGGTGCAAATTTGAATCTGGAGAGAAAGATCTGTGTAACCTACATGAGTATAACTAGTGAAACACGGAGGGGATTTTAGAAATATTGATATTTGTGCAATTAGCGAGTGTTTGAATAAAGTCATTCAACTTTAACCAAAAAAGGCAGTCATTATTTAATAAATATTGTTGAAAATGGCTAATCGAAAATCCTCTACGTGATTCACTTTGAAAAGTTTTATTTCGATGTTGTGGTTAAACTTTAAAAAAAAGACTGAAAACTGTTGGAGTGATGCTGTGCGCCGTTTTGAAAAATCATAGACCGAGAAAAAAGCGTTTGAAGTTTTGAAGTGTCTTACAGACATTAACAACTGAAAAATTCTACTTTTAGAAAACCCTTATCATTAATCTGCTATCCAAGTACTGGTCTATCGTGTTGTTGCCGTTGTGATCGAAATCATATTCACTAGTCTATCATAGAACGATCGAAATAAGGGTCTTGTAAATTCTATGAATGCACAAAATTTTACAATTCCATTTAACCCTACTCTAAGCAGGCGCACTGCTAGAACCATTCGACGGTTGATTTCATACGCGTTCCGTATAATCTTACTAGTGGTGTAACAACTTTGGACAATTTGCACAAGCAACAATTACTTTGAAACCTAAGCCTCTAATTTGTAACCTAACATTGCACATTTTACATTGTGTTGAGATATAGCAGAGAAAACGGCAATAAAATTTATAATCATTTAGCTCAATCAATAATTTACATTAGAAATAGCGTCATTGTCTTCCAGTTTCTTAGTATAGACGCTAACAGTTTCCGAACTGCTTCAGCTTCATACCTATACTTTGGAAGCTTTGATGACATACTGCCTCGCCGGCGCGTTGGTACGATGTTTTCGTACCTTTTCTGCCAGAGTACGCCTTATTACCAGTCATTCTTATCTGTAAGACAAATCTGTACACTAGAAGATCACAAATAAACTATCAAAAGTCAATACTGCACACAAAAATCAAAATTAGAAGCCAAACAATTTTATTTTTCGTACACTTACTGACGCTTGATAACCCCAAGCTTACGTATTATTGCTTTGAAAAACCTATAACTATACGCAGACACTAAAGGAGGTATAGAACTGGCACAGGTAGGACGTTTCTGGTCACCCGAGGCGCTAGAGGAGCTCGGAATTTTTTTCAGGTATTAGAATTTTGCTTCATAATTTAGAAGGTTCAAAGCATCTTTTTAAGTAATAAAAAATAAATGATTTATTGAAAATTCTACAGTGGTGTTATTCCTTAACGAAAAAGGCAGGAAGTCTAGAGTAAAATTTCGTCAGCGTTGAATATGAGATAATTACAAACTAGCCACTCACTCACTTGTGAAAGGACATGAAAAGAAAGCGGATTCTAGTGCTTAAAAAACCACGTATGACCCTCAGCGCTAAAATGTGGCGGGTTTTCGACTAATATTAGTATTGGTTGCATCTGAATACGATTCGTTACCATTGCGCCACATCGTTTAGTGAGGTCTTTAAGACGGTAGTAGCCCAACAGAGAAACAAACTAGGACGTAGCAATCATTAGTTTGGACAAATACAAGTGTCGTAATGAACTGCAATACTACAGTCGACCCAAAATTCATCGGACGTCGAAATGGCACAAAATCTCAGGCCAAAACACACATATGATTCCAGTTTCCAGCCAACATGATACTCACATCACCATCTCATTTTTATTCCAGACTTAATATGACAGATATATGTGCAGTGAATGTAATACCAAGAATACCGTAACGATAAATTCTGCCATTTCCACACGCACTGTACTCGAAACCGTCATTTACTTAAAATAACACGTTAGTCCACTTAAGACGTCTACCAGAAACCCGTCTGTTGGCGACCTTCCGAAGACGCGTCGCGCTAGAAATTCACCAAACGTTCGCTATTTTACATAATGTGAGTCTCGAATATTTAATGGCACAACTGACTGTGACTCTCACACACGCACGCTTGAAAAGTGTCAAGCTAACGAAGGCTGTCAATAATTTATGAATGCTACTATTACTAGTCGCAGCAATTAAGTCGAAATTTCGTACAGTCCACACTAATATTATAAATGTGAAAGTAACTCTGTCTGTTACACTTATATTTATTGATTTGAAGAATAAAACGTAAAATATGGAACAATAATCACTACTTGAAAAAGATTTTTACACTCTGATTTTTGAACTTCATCATATCTGTGAAAATGCTTTTATTGTTTGATATGTTCTACATAATACGATCAATGTAATGAATACAATGAGTAAGAAGTAAATCGTGACTGGAAGCAGAAAAGCGTATTTTCTAATAAAGCCATAGTTCCTGCAACCGCAGGCTGTCATTAACCATTTCTCATGGGTAAAATAAGATTCCCCCCCATGAACCATGGACCTTGCCGTTGGTGGGGAGGCTTGCGTGCCTCAGCGATACAGATGGCCGTACCGTGGGTGCAACCACAACGGAGGGGTATCTGTTGAGAGGCCAGACAAACATGTGGTTCCTGAAGAGGGGCAGCAGCCTTTTCAGTAGTTGCAGGGGCAACAGTCTGGATGATTGACTGATCTGGCCTTGTAACATTAACCAAAACGGCCTTGCTGTGCTGGTACTGCGAACGGCTGAAAGCAAGGGGAAACTACAGCTGTAATTTTTCCCGAGGACATGCAGCTTTACTGTATGATTAAATGATGATGGCGTCCTCTTGGGTAAAATATTCCGGAGGTAAAATAGTCCCCCATTCGGATCTCCGGGCGGGGACTACTCAAGAGGACGTCGTTATCAGGAGAAAGAAAACTGGCATTCTACGGATCAGAGCGTGGAATGTCAGATCCCTTAATCGGGCAGGTAGGTTAGAAAATTTAAAAAGGGAAATGGATAGGTTAAAGTTAGATATAGTGGGAATTAGTGAAGTTCGGTGGCAGGAGGAACAAGACTTTTGGTCAGGTGATTACAAGGTTCTAAATACAAAATCAAATAGGGGTAATGCAGGAGTAGGTTTAATAATGAATAAAAAAATAGGAGTGCGGGTTAGCTACTACAAACAGCACAGTGAACGCATTATTGTGGCCAAGATAGACACAAAGCCCATGCCTACTACAGTAGTACAAGTTTATATGCCAACTAGCTCTGCAGATGATGAAGAAATTGATGAAATGTATGACGAAATAAAAGAAATGATTCAGCTAGTGAAGGGAGACGAAAATTTAATAGTCATGGGTGACTGGAATTCGTCAGTAGGAAAAGGGAGAGAAGGAAACATAGTAGGTGAATATGGATTGGGGGGAAGAAATGAAAGAGGAAGCCGCCTTGTAGAATTTTGCACAGAGCATAACTTAATCATAGCTAACACTTGGTTCAAGAATCATGAAAGAAGGTTGTATACCTGGAAGAATCCTGGAGATAGTAAAAGGTATCAGATAGATTATATAATGGTAAGACAGCGATTTAGGAACCAGGTTTTAAATTGTAAGACATTTCCAGGGGCAGATGTGGATTCTGACCACAATCTATTGGTTATGAACTGCAGATTGAAACTGAAGAAACTGCAAAAAGGTGGGAATTTAAGGAGATGGGACCTGGATAAACTGAAAGAACCAGAGGTTGTAGAGAGTTTCAGGGAGAGCATAAGGGAACAATTGACAGGAATGGGGGAAAGAAATACAGTAGAAGAAGAATGGGTAGCTCTGAGGGATGAAGTAGTGAAGGCAGCACAGTATCAAGTAGGTAAAAAGACGAGGGCTAATAGAAACCATTGGGTAACAGAAGAAATACTGAATTTAATTGATGAAAGGAGAAAATATAAAAATGCAGTAAATGAAGCAGGCAAAAAGGAACACAAACGTCTCAAAAATGAGATCGACAGGAAGTGCAAAATGGCTAAGTAGGGATGGCTAGAGGAAAAATGTAAGGATGTAGAGGCTTGTCTCACTAGGGGTAAGATAGATACTGCCTACAGGAAAATTAAAGAGACCTTTGGAGAGAAGAGGACCACTTGTATGAATATCAAGAGCTCGGATGGAAACCCAGTTCTAAGCAAAGAAGGGAAGGCAGAAAGGTGGAAGGAGTATATAGAGGGTTTATACAAGGGCGATGTACTTGACGACAATATTATGGAAATGGAAGAGGATGTAGATGAAGATGAAATGGGAGATAAGATACTGCGTGAAGAGTTTGACAGAGCACTGAAAGACCTGAGTCGAAACAAGGCCCCGGGAGTAGACAACATTCCATTAGAACTACTGATGGCCTTGAGAGAGCCAGTCATGACAAAACTCTACCATCTGGTGAGCAAGATGTATGAGACAGGCGAAATACCTACAGACTTCAAGAAGAATATAATAATTCCAATCCCAAAGAAAGCAGGTGTTGACAGATGTGAAAATTACCGAACTATCAGTTTAATAAGTCACAGCTGCAAAATACTAACGCGAATTCTTTACAGACGAATGGAAAAACTGGTAGAAGCGGACCTCGGGGAAGATCAGTTTGGATTCCGCAGAAATGTTGGAACACGTGAGGCAATACTAACCTTACGACTTATCTTAGAAGAAAGATTAAGAAAAGGCAAACCTACGTTTCTAGCATTTGTAGACTTAGAGAAAGCTTTTGACAACGTTAACTGGAATACTCTCTTTCACATTCTGAAGGTGGCAGGGGTGAAATACAGGGAGCGAAAGGCTATTTACAATTTGTACAGAAACCAGATGGCAGTTATAAGAGTCGAGTGGCATGAAAGGGAAGCAGTGGTTGAGAAAGGAGTGAGACAGGGTTGTAGCCTCTCCCCGATGTTATTCAATCTGTATATTGAGCAAGCAGTAAAGGAAACAAAAGAAAAGTTCGGAGTAGGTATTAAAGTCCATGGAGAAGAAATAAAAACTTTGAGGTTCGCTGATGACATTGTAATTCTGTCAGAGACAGCAAAGGACTTGGAAGAGCAGATGAAAGGAATAGACAGTGTCTTGAAAGGAGGATATGAGATGAACATCAACAAAAACAAAACGAGGATAATGGAATGTAGTCAAATTAAATCGGGTGATGCTGAGGGGATTAGATTAGGAAATGAGACACTTAAAGTGGTAAAGGAGTTTTGCTAGTTAGGGAGTAAAATAACTGATGATGGTCGAAGTAGAGAGGATATAAAATGTAGACTGACAATGGCAAGGAAAGCGTTTCTGAAGAAAAGGAATTTGTTAACATCGAGTATAGATTTAAGTGTCAGGAAGTCGTTTCTGAAAGTATTTGTGTGGAGTGTAGCCATGTACGGAAGTGAAACATGGACGATAACCAGTTTGGACAAGAAGAGAATAGAAGCTTTCGAAATGTGGTGCTACAGAAGAATGCTGAAGATAAGGTGGGTAGATCACGTAACTAATGAGGAGGTATTGAATAGGATTGGGGAGAAGAGAAGTTTGTGGCACAACTTGACCAGAAGAAGGGATCGGTTGGTAGGACATATTTTGAGGCATCAAGGGATCACAAATTTAGCATTGGAGGGCAGCGTGGAGGGTAAAAATCGTAGAGGGAGACCAAGAGATGAATACACTAAGCAGATTCAGAAGGATGTAGGTTGCAGTAGGTACTGGGAGATGGAGAAGCTTGCACAGGATAGAGTAGCATGGAGAGCTGCATCAAACCAGTCTCAGGACTGAAGACCACAACAACAACAACAAAATAAGATTACTTCTTTTGTCCGGGAAGTGTTAATCAAATCGTTTAGACTTCATCCTGTGCACCCTTACACTGGATCAGTATGTCCATGTGAACTCCGCAGTCGTACATAACTTGGCGAGAGCTGAGACTGCGCGTGGGCCACCTGTGCACATTCTTCCCGGTCCGCCTGCCCCACTCCAGCCAGCGAGCCAGGCCAGATCTTATGTATTGCACCGGGCGGAGGACGGGCGCTCGTATTTCAGTGGATTTACATAATCTCCAGACCGGGCCAGCCTTCACATCTTGCTTTATTTCTGCGTTGCTGCATCGCTCACTTGCAAAGTCAGATATTTCACATTTATTGAGGATGCGGAAAAAAATGTAGGAGCTCATTTTTTCTTTGATACTCTGTAGGATATCTTCGTTGCTATAAAACTCAGGTATGATAGCCAAAAAGATGAAAATATTATTTCCAACAACTTAGATCGTGATATGAAAGTGTTCAACGACAGCAATTGGGTGCCAGCTTTAGTGTGCGATCGAACACCATAGATCTCTTTCCAAGCATTCCGTGTGGACTTGGCGACAAAATACTGGGAGTCGGTCCTTACGTTAAGTTCAATTTACTTTTCTCAGCTTTCAGTTTTATTGATATTCTGTTGTCTAAACTAATCCTTAAGATAGACTACAGGAGAACAGCTAAACGTAACAATAAGGGAAAAAAATGTGCAAGTAGCCTGACACAAACTAGGCATACCATTGTCGTGGACCACGTAATCTGTGGATTCCAAGACAGAGGGTAAGTCAGTGGCCGAAAGAGCGTCAGACACTGAACGTTACGACTGCAGTTAACGTGAGCTCGCCTTAGCAGCCGGCCGCGGTGGTCTAGCGGTTCTGGCGCTGCAGTCCGGAACCGCGGGACTGCTACGGTCACAGGTTCGAATCCTGCCTCGGGCGTGGGTGTGTGTGATGTCCTTAGGTTAGTTAGGTTTAAGTAGTTCTAAGTTCTAGGGGACTTATGACCTAAGATGTTGAGTCCCATAGTGCTCAGAGCCATTTGAACAAGCCATCGCCTTAGCAACGATGAAAAAAGCCAGAATCCTCTTAAACAATACCACATCGTAAGTTCCAAAATCAAAGTCCAGAACCAAAAATCGTGGTGTGAGTTGTTCACGGGAATCAGCGTATCGTAAGCTTCTGTACCGTGATAGAAACTGCCAGTCCAGACGCAGGGCTAAGTGTTTATTTCCTGTAGATGAGCAACGGTGACTACCAAGTGACTTGTTCGCCGCGGCCACTGCAGCTACGATCGCCGAAAAGTGGTTTGGTATACAGATACAATCGCCACCATTTCCTCACTCCATATCGCTAGAGTGGCGTTGTAATGGAGAATTTAGACGATAATCTTCTTCACTTTAGATAAAGAGTAGGTATTCGTGTTCCAGTCGTGATATAACCTATTTATGGAACACCTGTGTACTCTACGTTGGACGTTAGTGAAGAGCGTGTTGTACCAAGACTCGAAGGTAGGCATTGCATTTTAGAGGCAGTGCAACGTGAATGAAGCGAGCGTAACACGCCTAACAGAATGGGTCGTACCAGAATGGAACTGTTAGCATGTTATATCCATTAGCGTGATCAAATGCCTCGAATGGAAACGAAATGTCTGCTGAAGACGTGTTCGCAGATTCAGCTGAGGTGAGGCACGGAGGTTTATACTCGGTGAAGTGTTAAACGGTTCGAGATGATATGAGTACTTTAAATCAGAAAGCATTTTCTCATAACAAAAAAATAATTATAAATACTAAAGAAAAGGAATATGAAAATTATGACTCTGACAACAGAATAGGCAAAGACAGGTAATTCTGCTTCACATTGTCATGTGAAATAATAACAATACTAACAGTAAATGTCTTCTAGGCGACATTGCATTACCGTATAATACAATCACAGCTCGTGTCTAATCATGGACCAGCGTCTAGATTAGGAATAAACATACAGTTGCAGCGTGCAGGAAAATTTCATTTTTCTACACGATTCGGGAATACGGTAAAATGTTGCCAACTGGAATCAAATACTTCATCTGCTGAATTTCCAGTACTGTGACAAATCAACGTGGCACTAGCTGTGCAATGATACGACCGCTTAGCACATACGGACATGAGATACGTCCACAATCTTATATTTAAGATAACTATAAGTCGACCAGCGAAATGTGTACCTGGAGCGAGACCGGCGCGCTTTTGAATCCAGTACAGCCTGTCAGGAAAAATGATCACAAATCTCTATTGACGCAACACAGTTTGGCAAGAAGTAGCAATGTAATAGTTTATTTTAGCCTTTGCTTATGTTTCTGTTCATTTTTTATTCAGTGGCTTATAGTCACCTTTGTTCCACATAAAATGTATTTTTTCTGTGGGTGGGACAACAATACCAATGTTTCATCAAGCTACAGAGCAGCACAGCACACGCCTGACTACCATAAACTCTCTCCTATTCTGCAGTTCTTCAAAATTCAGACATCTCACCTATCCTCCTTTCCCTCGACGTGCATCAGATATTTATTCGATCATTTTAACGGTTGTTGTTCTTGTGGTCTTCAGTCCAGAGACTGGTTTGATGCAGCTCTCCATGCTACTCTATCCTGTGCAAGCCTCTTCATCTCCCAGTACCTACTGCAACTTACATCCTTCTGAATCTGTTTAGTGTATTCATCTCTTGGTGTCTCTCTATGATTTTTACCTTCCACACTGCCCTCCAATACTAAATTGGTGATCCCTTGATGCCTCAGAATATGTCCTTCCAACCTATCCCTTCTTCTAATCAAGTTGTGACACAAATTTCTCTTCTCTCCAATTCTATTCAATACCTCCTCGTTAGTTATGTGATCCACCCATCTAATCTTCACTATTCTTCTGTAGCACCACATTTCGAAAGCTTCTATTCTCTTCTCGTCCAAAATATTTATCGTCCACTTTTCACTTCCATACATGGCTACACTCCATACAAATACTTTCAGAAACGACTTCCTGACACTTAAATCTATACTCAATGTTAACAAATTTCTCTTCTTCAGAAACGCTTTCCTTGCCATTGCCAGTCTACATTTTATACCCTCTCTACTTCAACCATCATCAGTTATTTTGCTCCCCAAATAGCAAAACACATTTACCACTTTAAGCGTCTCATTTCCTAATCTAATTCCCGCAGCATCACCCGACTTAATTCGACTACATTCCATTATCCTCGTTTTGCTTTTGTTGATGTTCATCTTATATCCTCCTTTCAAGACACTGTCCACTCCGTTCAGCTGTTCTTCCAGGTCCTTTGCTCTGTCTGACAGAATTACAATGTCATCGGCGAACCTCAAAGTTTTTATTTCTTCTCCATGGATTTTAATCCCTACTCCGAATTTTTCTTTTGTTTCCATTACTGCTTGCTCAATTTACAGATTGAATAACATCGGGGATAGGCTACAACCCTGTCTCACTCCCTTCCCAACCACTGCTTCCCTTTCGTGTCCCTCGACACTTATAACTGCCCTCTGGTTTCTGTACAAATTGTAAATAGCATTTCGCTCCCTGTATTTTACCCCTGCCACCTCCAGAATTTGAAAGAGAGTGTTCCAGTCAACATTGTCAGAAGCTTCCTCTAAGTCTACAAATGGTAGAAACGTAGGTTTGCCTTTCCTTAATCTATTTTCTAAGATAAGTCGTAGGGTCAGTATTGCCTCACGTGTTCCAACATTTCAACGGAATCCAAATTGATCTTCCCCGAGGTCGGCTACAGAAATTTGTTTTACTTTTTACTTGAACATAGCTGCTCCAAATCCTGATTATTGCTTTTTAGCAATGTAATTTTGTGAATTAGCAGCTGTTCATCCTGATTAAGAACCCCTTAGTAAGTATTGAAACCTAGGTCAATGTATGTAACATTTATGTGTAATCCGTTGGCTGCTTAATCTTATATTCAAACTAGTTTACGGTTGCTGAGTAACTAAAAAACTAAACAGGCCTTTGAAGTACCGACCGGCTGCCGTGTCATCCTCTCAGCCCAGGGGCGTCATTGGATGTGGATACGGAGGGAGTCGGCCGGTGTGGCCGAGCGGTTCTAGGCGCTACAGTCTGAAACCGCGCGACCGCTACGGTCGCAGGTCCGAATCCTGCCTCGGGCATGGATGTGTGTGACGTCCTTAGGTTAGTTAGGTTTAAGTAGTTCTAAGTTCTAGGGGACTGATGACCTCAGAAGATAAGTCCCATAGTGCTCAGAGCCATTTTGATACGGAGGGGCATGTGGTCAGCACACCGCACTCCCTGCTACTTCTCAATCAAGTAGCTCCTCAGTTTGCCTCACAAGGGCTGAGTGCACCCCACTTGCTAACAGCCCTCGACATACCGGGTGGTCACCCATCCAAGTGCTAGCCCAGACCGATAGTGCTTAACTTCGGTGATCTGACGGGAACCGGAGTTACCACTGCGACAAGGCCGTTGGCGTTGCTGAATAACAGCCATGCTCAAAAGTGTAAAACTTTGAGGTTTGCTGATGCCACTAATTCTGCCTCAGACGGCAGATGAATGGAAGATCAACTGACCAAAAAAATGGATAATGTGTTGAAAAGAGAGTATGAGGTGACTATCATCAAAGTAAAGCAAGAATAACACGGTGTGTTCAAATTGCACGAGTTGATACTGAGCAAGTATAGCAAGAAATGAGACGAGTACTGTTACTAACGATGCCAAAAGTAAAGAGAATTTAAAACAGAGACTCAGAGGGTAAAGTTTTTCCTTTTTTTTAATTAAAAAGAAACATAAATTTAAGTCCTTTCAGAAAGTATTTGTGTAGAGTACAACGTCGTACCGAAGTGAAGCATAGACGATATATGAGACAAGAAGATTTTGAAACGTGGCGTTAAAGAAGAACGCTAAAGATTATAGTGCTAACGGAAGGAATAAGATGGTAGGATCGACTGCAGCAATAATGTTCAAATGGATGTAGGTTGCAGAAATTGTGCAGAGATGAGATTTTGACAGGATACGTTACCATGGTGACCTGCAGCGAACCACTCTTTAGACTGAAGACTTGAACAACTGCAACAATAATTAAAGCTAATTCCGTCTTGGAGGGGCGATAAACCGTAATTTTCCTCCCTGTGTTAGTCCTTCACGTAGTACACCTGCAAGAGTATTATAACCTCTTTTGAATTTAGTTGCGTATTTTGTAACAGTTCATACTGAAACAGTAGCTTCGTTATAAACTATGATCACCAACAGTGGAAAATTTCGATTTGTGATTATTGATGTCTATCACACACTCGATATGAAGATGTGCGTTATGCTGTACATCACTCATTCTTTTAGAAAAGGAAGTTTTTATTGTACGTCAGTTACGAGCATAGTTTATGGCTTTATGACAATAGTACAACCCTTAGACAGCTGCATTTCGTACGTAGGGCGCAATCTTCGTTTTTCTTCAGCGCGTATAGATTATGACAAACTGCCCGTAAAATATGAGAAGCACAGGACACAACTTGTTTCATTTTTCCTATTTGGTACTAAATGGAGCACGTAAATATTATTTTCCATCTCCACATAACCCTAGTGGCAGAAATATCTCCCGCCGCTTGAATTTATTGCCCCAGTCCAGACATATTTGATTTTCCTTTATTGTTGTACTGGAAGGGGTGGTTGAGAAACAGGTGGATTGCTGCTACGTTCATGGCTTTTCTGCTCTTTGCAACGCTGCCACATATGTATTTGCCCTACTGACCGCAACTTATCGTAATGAGATTCTGTTAGTACAGTATCTCAATCACTGGATGTAACTAAATACTCTCACAGCGATTCTGGGATATGTCAAAAATTTTTGTTTTCTCCGAACTCTCCCAGACTTCGAGAATTCCACTGATAATGGAACATGAGTCAAATTGCAACGAAATGAAAAATAGAAGAGCATTTCCAATTCCTTGATTCTAGAGCGTACCCGGAACCGCAGTTTTATGAGGGACAAGAAAGAAAATTCCCTCCATTTACAGTGAGTGCAGAGAGAATTTGACTTTCATCTCGTAATGTTCTAGGATATACGTCTTTTTCACGTTCTATGCTCCAGAAACACAAGGAAATCGGGAACTCAGTGGCTTTGATTAGATCATCATCCCGACTGTTATCTACAGCGATTTTTGGAAGCAACGAGATACCTAGGTCAGGATTTCCATTTTTAGGTTCCTTACGTCGGCAAAATCGAAACACTTACAGGATCTCTTTTTCGTCCATCTACCAGTCTATCCGTCCATCTATCCGACTGTTAAAACCCTTTTCTCTTAGTAATTGATAGAAACATAGGCTTCCGCGGCGATTGTCACAGTCAATAAAGTTTTTCTGGGTTTGTGACCGCATTATTAATATGTAAACCTACCGCTATCTCGGTCGCTGTTGCAAGTGACGTTCTTCAGGTCACTTGCAACAGTGTCCGAAACGGCGGCAGTTTTAGATATTGACAATGCAGTCACAAACCCAGAAACATTTTATTCATCAAGTTGAAACTTACGTCAGACACTAAGGTCTACGATCCCTTGGCAGTGTGAAAAATACGAGCTTGTAAGTAACTCACCAAAACCTATAGGGTACTTCCCGTTGACACAGAGTCATGAAATAAGACAAGAAACAACGTTTCACCGTACAAGTAATATTCAGATCCTGAAAGTATTAATTTTAATTATATCACATAAAAAATATTTTTACCATTATTTTGTTGTCCGTCTGTAAGGACCCGATTTTCTCAGGAACGCGTATAGGTATCAAGCTGAAATGAATGTAAATTACTAAGAAGAACGATTCCTTGGTGGTGCAAAATAGTTAAGATTTTAAGCAGATTCGTTCAAAAGACACAGTCATTTATGTCACCTATTTTGATACTCGCTAATTCAGTCATCAAGATCTGTAGGTCAACTATCTGTACATTTGTCGGGAAGGCTGCAAAACGAGATATTGTTGAATCAAATATCGGTCGGATTACGTATTTTTGAGTCTTCGTTCTAACCTAGCCTTCCGCTCTCAGGGATGCGAGGAGTTGGCAGAGGCAACACGTCGTTCGGATTCCACGTTATACTGTAGGTCCCCTTTCCTCAGTCAGACAAGCAAGCCACCGGAATGTTATCCAGTGGGAAGGCTTGCTCCAGGCTACTGGGCCAACGAAATTATTACTATTATATATCATACAATTCATTTTGAACGGAACCCAAAAAGCGCGAGTCCTACTAGCACTTCTCCGTCCCCTCCCCACCCCCACCCCCTCGACCCGTTAAATACGATGCAATCATGTTAACCACCACTCTTTACGCCTAATTCCTTACTCAGGTGACGTAGAATGTTGGCAGAAAATTAGTTCAAAGAATCCTATTGGAAGAAGATCCGCAACTGAGCATTGTACCAGAGAGAAAATTAGTTTCCCAGATGTTAGGTACGCAAGTAGTATTTTCTGTTTATTCCAGCTATTGATACGTATCACTCCTGGTTCTCCGTATTTCCCCAAAGTTCTCGGCGTAAACGATTCCTTAATGGTTTTTTCGCACATTGTGTGATAAAAAATAGTTCAGGAAGTGCCTCCGTTTCGTATGAAAAGATCGAGGCAGTCGTCACACGTCGTATACTTTTTCAGCTACGGAAAAATATGTACACTGGATTCGACACTGGAATGTACTCTTGCGTCACACACGTCATGTGTTCACTGAGTCCTATTCAGTCTCTTATGTCTCATTATATTCTATTTTAGCTAACTTTATTTTCTTCTTTTTTTGAGTCAACAGTCTTCTGACAGGTTTGATGCGGCCCGCCACGAACTCCATTCCTGTGCCAACCTCTTCACATCATAGTAACACTTGCAACCTACGTCCTCAGTTATTCACTGGTTGTATTCCAATCTCTGCCTTCCTCTACAGTTTTTGCCCTCTGCAGCTCCCTCTAGTACCATGTAAATCATTCACTCATGGCTTAACGGATATCCGATCACCCTTCTCCTTGTCAGTGTTTTCCACATATTCCTTTCCTCTCCGATTCTGCGCAGAACCTCGTCATTCCTAACCTATCAGTCCACCTAATTTTCAACATTCGTCTGTAGCACCACATCTCAAATGCTTCGACTCTCTTCTCTTCCGGTTTTCCCACAGTCCATATTTCACTACCGCACAATGCTGTGTTCCAGACGTGCATTCGCAGAAATTTATTCCTCAAATTAAGGCTGATATCTGATATTAGTAGATTTCTCTTGACCAAGGAACGCCCTTTTTGCCACTGCTAGTCTCCTTTTGATGTCCTTGCTCCATCCGTCGTTGGTTATTTTGCTGACTAGGTAGCGGAATTCCTTAACACCATCTACTTCGTGACCATCAACACTGATGTTAAGTTCCTTGCTGTTCTCATTTCTGCTACTTCTCATTACTTTCGTCTTCCTTCGATTTACTCTCAGTCCATATTCTGTACTCATTAGACTGTTCTTGCTATTCACTAGATCATGTAATTCTTCTTCACTTTCACTCAGGATAGCAATGTCATCAGCGAGCGTATCATTGCAAGCGTTTCACGTCTACTCCTGCACCTTTACTTTATTGCCATGGTTGCTTCGTCGATGTACAAACTGAACGGTAGGGGCGAAAGACTATATCACTGTCTTACACCCTTTTTAACCTGACCACTTCGCTCTTGGTCGTACACACTTTATTATTTCCTCTTGGCTCTTGTACATATAGTATATTACCCGTCTCTACCTATAGCTTACCCTATTTTTCAGCAGTTCGAAAATCTTGCACTATTTTACATAGTCGAAGGCTTTTTTCAGGTCAACAAATCCTACGAATACGTCTTGATTTCTCTTTACCCTTGCTTCCATTATCAACCGCAAGGTCAGAATTGCCTGTCAGGTGCTTTTACCTTTCCTAAAGCATCCAACAAATCCTCAATTTTCTTTTCCCTTCTTCTGTATACTATTCTTGTCAGCAACTTGAATTCGTGAGCTATTAAACTGATTGTGCGATAGTTCTCGGCTCTTTCAGTCTAGGGAATTCAAAGACAATATTTTTCCGAAAGTCAGATGGTATGTCGACGGAATACATTCTGCACACCAACGTGAATATCCTTTTTGTTGCCTCTTCCTCCAATGATTTTAGGAACTCTGGCATAATGTTATCTACCCCTTCTGCCTTATTTGATATAAGTCCTCCAGAGCTTTCTTAAATTCTAATACTGGAATCCATATGTCTGAAAAATGGCTCTGATCACTATGGGACTTAACTTCTGAGGTCATCAGTCCCCTAGAACCTAGAACTACTTAAGCATAACTAACCTAAGGACATCACACACCTCCATGCCCGAGGCAGGATTCGAACCTGCGACCGTAGCGGTCGCGCGTTTCCAGATTGTAGCGCCTAGAACCGCTCGGGCACAATCGCTATGTCTTCTAAACCGACTCCTGTTTCTTCTTCTATCACGCCAGAGATACCTTTCCCCTCAAAAAGGTTTCAATGTACTCTTTCACACTATCAGCTCTATTCTCGGCATTTAACAGTAAAATTCCCATTGCACTCTTAATGCCACCACTCCTGCTTTGAATTTCACCGAAGGTTGTTTTGACTCCTCTATATGCTGAGTCAGTCTTGCTGACAATCATTTCTTTTTCGATTTCTTCATATTCTTCTTGCAGCCATTTTGTCTTAGCTTCCCTGCACTTCCTATTTATTTCATTCCTTAGTGACTTTCATTTTTGTATTCCTGAATTTCCCTGAATTTTTTTGTACTTCCTTTTCTCGTCGATCAACAGAAGTATTTCTTCTATTACCCACAGTTTCTTCACAGTTACATTGTTTGTACCTAAGTTTGTCTTTCCAACTTCTGTGATAGCCCTTTTTAGAGATGTCCATTCCTCTACAACTGAACTAAATACTGAGCTGTTTCTAATTGCTGCGTGTATAGTCTTAGAGAACTTCCAAAGTATCTCGTCATTCCTTAGTACTCCTGTATCCCACTTCCTTCTGTACTGATTATTCCTGACTAATCTTAAAATTCCATCTGCTCTTCATCACTGCTACACCTGAGTCTATATCTGCTCCTGGGTACGCGCTATAATCGAGTATTTGATTTCAGAAACTCTGACCTTGTATATATGCATTAAACCGGTGACCTAGAAACGACGTAGACTCTTCGCCCCGCCCTAGCCCTCAGTGGTTCACAACCCCACAACACGCAGTCCACCCACCCCACTACCGCCCCACACCGAACCCAGGATTATTGTGAGATTCGACCCCCAGTGGACCCCGGGAACTTCTCATACCATACGAGTGTAACCCCAAATGTTTGCGTGGTAGAGTAATGAAATGAAGTGTCGTGTGGCTAAGGCCTCCCGTCGGGTAGACCGTTCGCCTGGTGCAGGTCTTTCGATTTGACGCCACGTCGGCGACCTGCGCGTCGATGGGGATGAAATGATGATGATTAGGACAACACAACACCCAGTCCCTGAGGGGAGAAAATCTCCGACCCAGCCGGGAATCGAACCCGGGACCTTAGGATTGACATTCCGTCACGCTGACCACTCAGCTACCGGGGCCGGACGGTAGAGTAATGATGGTGTACGAGTAGGTGGAAGCGGTGTTTGCGCAACACTCGCCGACACAGTGTAACTGAGGCGGAATAAGGGGAACCAGCCCGCATTCGCCGAGGTAGATGGAAAACCGCCTTAAAAACCATCCACAGGCTCGCTGGCACACCGGTCCTCACACTAATCCGCAGGGCGGATTCGTGCCCGAGACTGGTACGCCTTCCCGCTCGGGAAGCAGTGCGTTAGACCGCGCGGCTAGCTAGGCGGGCTTCTGTCTGACCATGATGTAATCTAAATGAAATCCTCCCATATCACCTGTGCTTTTCCAAGTATACCACCTCCTCTTGTGATTCTTGAACAGTGTATTCGCTATTACTAGCTAAAGTTTATTACAGAACTCAATTAGTCTTTCTCCTCTCTCATTCCTTGTCCCAAGCCCGGAGATCCGAATGGGGGACTATTCCGGAATCTTTTGCCACTGGAGAGATTATCATCACACTTTTTCAGTTACAGGGCACATGGTCTGTGGATACACGTTATATGTCTTTAATGCAGTGGTTTCCATTGCCTTCTGCATCCTCATGCCGTTGATCATAGCTGATTCTTCCGCCATTAGAGGCAGTTTCCCGCTCAAAGACAGGAGAGTGCCCTGAATCTCTGTCCGCTTCTCCGTCCTCTTTGGCAAGGTCGTTGGCAGAATGTGGGCGACGTCTTATGCCCAGAACCGAAGACGTTTCGATTACTAACGCAAGAGTCAAGACCACTGGAAGTAGCTACCGATAAATGCAGCTATTTGTGTCATTATTTAAATGAAATTACTTTTCATTAGTAATTAATTTCGTGCAACTCAATTGTTGGTTCCATATTTTGAATGTCCCTAATACATCTCAGTTCTTCATAAACTCGGATGGAGTTCTAAGAAATAAACGTTTTACACACAGTCAGACAACTGAGCTACTTCATTCTGAAACCCACCAAAGCAGTCATTCGGCACACAGACAGCGCGCATCCATCATGAGCCTTGAGTTTGACCCTACGCCGCAAGCTGTTCGTCTGAGTCAGAATCGGCCAAACTCGTTGAGGTTTTCTGTTGTATGTGCACTGAGAAGTTGAATAAAGCAAAATAAACACCATATTAAAAAACAAGCCAACAACTGACACGGACGTGCAGCTTCCTGTTTACCGCTATGCATGCATAAGTGCTGGTGAATTACCAAGAAACGACGTATTTTCTTCTGCAAATAATTTACCAGAGAATTTCTCTTTTGAACACCCCTGCATTTATCACTGTCTGGCACAATGAAATTAATTTCACTTCGCCTAAAACCAGAAACGAGGCAGTGATAAATGAGTAGCCCTTTCTCTCTCTCTCTCTCTCTCTCTCTCTCTCTCTCTCTCTCTCTCTCTCTGTCTGTTTCCCAATCTACGTACCTGTCGTTTCTTACACTCCTGGAATGGAAAAAAGAACACATTGACACCGGTGTGTCAGACCCACCATACTTGCTCCGGACACTGCGAGAGGGCTGTACAAGCAATGATCACACGCACGGCACAGCGGACACACCAGGAACCGCGGTGTTGGCCGTCGAATGGCGCTAGCTGCGCAGCATTTGTGCACCGCCGCCGTCAGTGTCAGCCAGTTTACCGTGGCACACGGAGCTCCATCGCAGTCTTTAACACTGGTAGCATGCCGCGACAGCGTGGACGTGAACCGTATGTGCAGTTGACGGACTTTGAGCGAGGGCGTATAGTGGGCATGCGGGAGGCCGGGTGGACGTACCGCCGAATTGCTCAACACGTGGGGCGTGAGGTCTCCACAGTACATCGATGTTGTCGCCAGTGGTCGGCGGAAGGTGCACGTGCCCGTCGACCTGGGACCGGACCGCAGCGACGCACGGATGCACGTCAAGACCGTAGGATCCTACGCAGTGCCGTAGGGGACCGCACCGCCACTTCCCAGCAAATTAGGGACACTGTTGCTCCTGGGGTATCGGCGAGGACCATTCGCAACCGTCTCCATGAAGCTGGGCTACGGTCCCGCACACCGTTAGGCCGTCTTCCGCTCATGCCCCAACATCGTGCAGCCCGCCTCCAGTGGTGTCGCGACAGGCGTGAATGGAGGGACGAATGGAGACGTGTCGTCTTCAGCGATGAGAGTCGCTTCTGCCTTGGTGCCAATGATGGTCGTATGCGTGTTTGGCGCCGTGCAGGTGAGCGCCACAATCAGGACTGCATATGACCGAGGCACACAAGGCCAACACCCGGCATCATAGTGTGGGGAGCGATCTCCTACACTGGCCGTACACCACTGGTGATCGTCGAGGGGACACTGAATAGTGCACGGTACATCCAAACCGTCATCGAACCCATCGTTCTACCATTCCTAGACCGGCAAGGGAACTTGCTGTTCCAACAGGACAATGCACGTCCGCATGTATCCCGTGCCACCCAACGTGCTCTAGAAGGTGTAAGTCAACTACCCTGGCCAGCAAGATCTCCGGATCTGTCCCTCATTGAGCATGTTTGGGACTGGATGAAGCGTCGTCTCACGCGGTCTGCACGTCCAGCACGAACGCTGGTGCAACTGAGGCGCCAGGTGGAAATGGCATGGCAAGCCGTTCCACAGGACTACATCCAGCATCTCTACGATCGTCTCCATGGGAGAATAGCAGCCTGCATTGCTGCGAAAGGTGGATATACACTGTACTAGTGCCGACATTGTGCATGCTCTGTTGCCTGTGTCTATGTGCCTGTGGTTCTGTCAGTGTGATCATGTGATGTATCTGACCCCAGGAATGTGTCAAAGTTTCCCCTTCCTGGGACAATGAATTCACGGTGTTCTTATTTCAATTTCCAGGAGTGTAAATAGTTTCTTAATCTGTAATGGTCGTTATTAAATATTAAATTGGTTTTTATTCTCCAATCACATATGTAATAATTGTTGTAATACAAGTACTAGAAGTTCTCTCTACCTTCAGTTATATGATAACTGTTTATATCAATGGCATGAAATAAGTTCATATTTAACTTACAGCTTTATTGGGTGGTTAAAAAATACGACATATTCGTATAGAAGTGCTGATCAGATCTAGAATAAACGCCTTGTAAAAAGTATGACCGGAAACAAGTACTTTATTCAGGAGGTGCTCGATGTGATTATTACTGATTTACACAGACTTCGGCGCTCCTTCTCAAAGAATCATGACCTCGTGTGAACTCACCTGGCTGCTCACTTGCAACACACTCTCGAGTACCTTTTGTACGTTGTTCGTGGGTGTAAAATGCCTTTAAAAGGCCCCTTAGCTAAGGATGTGAGGCATTAATGCCAGGCTAATCGACCTTTCGACCGACTCATTGCTCATTAAGTGTTCGTTTTAGGTGGAGAAAGTAGAGAGGTGCCCTGTTGCGAATAAAGAGCAGTAAATCTGTAAGCTGTCTACTATAAGAATATGGCACCCTTTTTCTCAACGCTTTGTGTATCTGGTAACTGACAACCAGTAATGGGACATTGTGTGTGTGTGTATGTGTGTGTTTGTGTGTGTGTCTGTGTGTGTGTGTGTGTGTGTGTGTGTGTGTGTGTGTGTGTGTCTGTGTGTGTGTGTGTGTATTGAACAAGGGACCTAGAAACGACAGAGAGGTTTCGTCCCGCCGTAGGCCTCAGTGGTTCACAACCCCACAACAGGCCACAGAAGTCCACCCACCCCACCACTGGCCCACACCGAACCCAGGGTTATTGTGCGGTTCAGGCCCCAGTGGACACCCCCTCCCTTCCTCCCGGGAACGTCTCATGCCAGGCGAGTGTAACCCCAAGTGACTGCTTGGTAGAGTAATTATGGTGTACGTGTACGTGGAGACAGTGTTTGCCGAGCAATCGCTCACATAGTGTAACTGAGGCGGAATAAGGGGAACCAGGCCGCATTCACCGAGGCAGATGGAAAACCGCCTTAAAAACCATCCACAGGCTGGCCAGCACACCGGACCTCGACATTAATCCGGCGAGCGGATTTATGCCAGGGACCGGCACGCCTTCGCACTCGGGAAGCAACGTATTAGACCGCGCGGCTAGCCAGACGGGCAATGGATATCCTCGACACCATACCAGACCGCATTTCTTTCGGTCCACCATGAACCAGTAACGGAGGGATAACTACTTACGTCACGTACCGAAGTATGAGAAACATTTTAATGTCGTTATTACCAGTTATATTGCACACACTTGTAAAACAGTAACCGTCGTGCTGACTGAATAGGATTTGGAGGTAATTTTGAAGAATCTGGTTTACAGGCCCGGTTGAACAGCGGCAAAGGCGCTTCGGCCACACTCGTACCTAGCGCAGCGGACGCTGAGGGAGGTGGGGGGGGGGGGTTGCTGAGGGGAGAGGGTGCAGAGGCAAAAGGAGGATGCAGACAGACGCTACTGGAGTAGTACAGAACAGTACAGAATAGGTCAGCCTGGCACATAGGCTTCACTGGATAATCACTTGCCCATTCATTTGCATACAGTATGAATGGTTGCGTACGAGTATTACATTTTATTTCAGTTGGCATACCATATCGCCCTCTTCTGCAAGCGCAGACATGGAGAAACCACACACAAAATGAGAACGTAGTTGTTTTCTTTTTTTATCGTTTACAGGACGTACAGCGTTCAATGTGGCACCGAAGTATTATGTCCTGAAATGCATTTGAAATTTTGACACCATTACGAGCCACAATCGCAATATTTTTAGAAATGAATGTAAAACAGGACGAGCCTTTCAGTCATCGCCAGCTGGCTTCTGTTAAATGATCACTATTACCGTTAATACAATTCCTTAAGCATCGCAGTGGAAATTTTCCATCATCTGAAGGATGTGCCTCCAGGATATTTTTAATTTATTTTCTCATGTCTTCCTAGCTTTTATTTGCAGATTTACCCCATTACTTCAAGGTTTATCTGACAGATGTACAGCGAAACACGTGAATTGAGGACCAATTTGTTCAAGCCCAGTAACAATAAGGCTTTTATTTTAAAAAATGAAAAATTAAGTTACAAACAGGTGGTCAGAGCGGTCTGAATAATAAAATTAACGCAAAATCAAGTATCAGTTGTTAAATTAGTAAAAGAGCTAGAATACACTACAGTCAATGACTTAGAGTTCGGTTATGTAGCGTGTTTGAGTGACTGTGTTTTCTCGGTTTGACGGATACCACGTGAGGGTAATAAACTTATCCTAAATGTGTCAGTCACGCACGGTACCTGCAGCTCGCCGATATTTATATGAAAATAACGGTATCTCCATAGATTTAGCATCAGGGAGGACTTGTGTCAAGCAAGTCAATGAAAAAATGTAAAGGAAAGAGGTAAGTAGTAAGAGCTTTCACCCACTTTCCTCTGATGTTGCTAGACGTATCAGGATTAAGAGAAATGGTCTGTCCACATACTGCTGTCGTAGCCAGCGTCAATTTATTATCGTAAAAAAATTGTCAGTTTACTCGTATTGATTCTATAAAAAATGGTTCAAATGGTTCTGAGCACTTTGGGACTTAACATCTTAGGTCATCAGTCCCCTAGAACTTAGAACTACTTAAACCTAACTAACCCTAAGGACAGCACACACATCCATGCCCGAGGCAGAATTTGAACCTGCGACCGTAGCAGTCCCGCGGTTCCGGACTGAAGCGCCTAGAACCGCACGGCCACCGGGGCCGGCTATTGATTCTATAATTATTAATTGTGGGTTTCGTGCTATCAGTAGAAAATGTTAAACCTCCATCAGATATTTGTTGGAAAATTTTAGTATCTAAAGCAGGGGCATCAGGGAGAACGGAGGTAGTTTTCTAACAAGACTGTTAGCACATGTAAGTCTACAGTAATTTTGTTATGATCATCTTTTCGAAGGTCTCGTTTACCGTTCCTACATGATGCTGCCTTACATGTAAAACACACTAGACCTATCTGCTTGTGAATCTGTTTTCGGGAGTCACTTATACCAGTGCACATACGATTCTTTTACTCTGCGGATTCTGCAATATTCCAGTTACACAACGAGACTCGCTACAGAACTAGCAGTTCCCACAAGCAACTGGAGGGGCATGGATAAGACTTCATAATAATTTCCTAGCCCTGAACGCAAAGAAAATCCGCAAGTGTTTAGTGCGACAGTCCTGTGACACACATTCTTCAACCACTGTGGGAGGAACTAAAGTAGCATAACACCTGAAATATTCGATCTATCAGCAAGTAAGCCGTCTTACGCGTACTACTGGTGTAGTTTATGTTGTGACAACTGCAAATCACGGTTACTGCGAATACTAGCATTTGATCATATTAATATGAACCGACAATCCAAGTATAAAATATATGATCTGTACTCTCAAGGAATGGCGATAGAATAATGAAAAATTACATATAGATAGACTACTGCAAGTGAAGCACTTGGGACTAAAAATGAATTCAGAAATTTTGATAATTTACGTATCATCTTCTTTTTGGGAGGGGGGAGGGGGGCAGGGCAGGTCGAGTTGTGCTAAATCGATAATGATGATACATAAGTCTAGTGGACTTTTTTCCTGTGTTTTGAGAGTCAATGTTTAGCTGCATTGGGAAATTGTTGATTATCGCCATGATCATGGTTTCGGAAAAAAATCGTTTTTATAAGATCCTGGCAACTTAACGATAAATAATTGCTGAAAAAGACATGATTTTGCCATAAAAATTAGTGCTGTCTTGGTCCGCTTACTTTTTTCGTTAGGAGACGAGGGTTTAAACGTTGCCCAGAACGAGAAGTAACTTGAGATTCTGGAGTGCGTCAAAGACACCAACACGAGCTTCGGTAACACATATGATAAGCCATTTGGAGCAGCAGTTAGGCGCCATTTTATAGCATTGCTCCTGAATGAGAAAGCCTCAGGAGTTTAGGGAAAACAGCCAGTTTTCGACGAAGACTCGTTGTTCCTTTGTAGGAACAACTCGATTAGCAGATATTACAATGATAAGTCAAAACGTACGACTGTAAGCAAACCTTAGAGTCATCCATTGGGTAACTCAGGGTACGCTAAATGTTCTGCTGCCGTCATTTTCTTGTCTATTTCAATTATTCTTGTGTATGACTTGCTCTTCTTGACCTAGCAATGACTGTAAAAAATTGACAGTCTAAACACGCTTTGCAGCTCATTCAGTGCTACCACGTCAATTTTTAAGTGCGCTTCCTGTATATGTAATTTAGGACTTCATCCAGCATATCTGTTCGTTTGAGTCTGTATACAACTTTTACCTACGTACTATAATCTCTCCACCTCCACTTATTTATACAAGTAGCTTGAACGTAATCACAGCGGTTAACCGAGAGCCCAAACTTAATTACCCTGAAAGTACGAGAGGAAACTGGGTTAGTGTCAGGACAAAGTAGTAAAGGAAGTTCTCATTTTAGTATAAAAGGATAGCACTAGGAGGAAATCATCACAATTTCTGTTCGCCTAGTTGTCGTGTAAGCTGCAGACGGGAGTTACTCCTTATATGAGCATACACTGTGATAAACGGTCGTTGGATGCGGTAGTATCGCGTATGGTATGAAAGGGCAGTGTGTTGATGAAGCTGACATTTGAACTCAGGTGATTCGTATGGACAGGTTTCCGACATGATTATGGCCACAAGACGGCTATTAACATACTTTGAACGCGAAGTGGTAGTTGGAGCTAGACGCATGGGACATTCCAATTCGGAAATCGTTAGAGAATTCAGTATTTTGAGATCCACAGCGTCAACAGGGTGCAGAAAATACCAAATTTCAGGCATAATTCTCACCACGAACAACTCTGGGGCCGACGGCCTTCACTTAACGACCGAGAGCAGCGGAGTTGGCGTAGAGGTGTCAGTGCTAACAAGACAAGCAACACTCAACACTGTTTTAAATAACGGCAGGAATAAGTATAAAACGTACACGGTATGACCGTGCGGTGAAATTTGGCGTTATTGGGCTAGACAGCGAACGGCCGACGCGAGTGCCTTTGTTATCCGCACGACGTCGCCTGCAGGGCTTATCCTGGTAGGTTGGATCCTAGACGACTGGAAGACTCTGGTGTGGCTAGGACGAGTCCCGATTTACGTTGGTCAGAGCTGATCTTAGGATTCAAATATGGCACTGATCCCGTGAAGCCATGGACGGAAGTTGTCTACAAGGCATTGTGCAAGCTGTTGGTGGCTCCATAATGGTGTGGGCTGTGTTCAGATAGAATGGGCTGGGTCTCCAGACCATTGACTGGAAACGGTTATGTTCAATTCTTGGGAACTGTTTGCAACCATTCGTGGAGTTTATGTTCGCAAACGATGGTGTCATGTCACCAGCCACAGTTGTTCGCGGTTAGATTGAAGAGCATTCTGGACTATCCGAGCGAATGATTTGGCCACTCAGAACTTATGTGACACGTATTGGAGATGTCATTTCGTGCATAAAATCCCGCACCGGCAACACTTTCGCATTACGGATGGTTGTAGAGGTAGCATAGCCAACGACTCGTTGAGTTCAGGCCACGAAGAGTTTCTGCGCCATGACGGGCAACAGGATGTACGACACGATATTAGGAGGAATCCCGTGACTTTTGTCACCGCAGTGCGTGATCGAAATAAAACCCATCAATGTAAGCAAAATACAGATAGGCTCTTATCGGGGGTAAAGCAAATGCAGTTTTCCGCATCAGGTAACCAGAATACGACTTTGCTGTTTTTCGGAGCCGGTAATATAACGAAGTCACATCACCCGTGTCCTCCCTGAAATGACACGTAGATATATTCCGTTCTTTAAACGGGACGGACTTCGAAAGTGAAAACTCTCGAGGCTGAAACGAATGTCAGCCCGCAGAGCTATCGTAAATAGCGTGTATGTGGGGCCTGCTTCCTGTAAAAGTCTGGAGTAAATGTCGCGGCGAGGAAGTATGGCTGGAGATGGAAGTTTGAAAGGCCAGCCGTGTCGGCGCGCTCGCCTCGGCTGCTAAACTTGTCGCCCGCTGTCAGAACCGTGTCCGGAGCTTCCTCTTCCCACAGCCAAGGCTGCAGCCCACTGGTAAGGCTCCGTGGCCACCTTTCCCACACCTAGAAGTGGTTTGCAAGTAATATGGCAAGTGCATGATGCGTTCTGTGCAGAGTCGGTGAATACTTTCCATGCCGCCTGTCTCTGTCTCATGCCACACGCTTCAGCCCGCCCTGGTAGCTGGCAACACCGGGTAATGACGACACTGGGCCACTGTCTGTGTTTTAACTAAAAATATTATATGTCGGAGCCACGGGGTAGGGGGTGGGGCGGGGGGAAGGCTGTTCGCAATAAAAAGCATAAAATTTACAATTTACTGATTACTGTTTTCCGTTGACTAACAACCACTGTCAGCTCTACAAAAATTAACAGAAAATTGCCTTTCAGTTAATGTGATCAGAAATCTTTTGAAAAACATACGTTATTTTCAAGCGATATTAAAACATAAAATGGTAAAAACGTACCAGGCTTACTAAGGAGTCAGTAACCATGTCAAAAGCTGGCTACAAGACCGTTGTTGCTCAGCGCAACTCAGTTCTGTCGAAAAAGACGGAAAACTGCATTACAGGATTATGTTCGTACAGATACGTTACTACTTGAAGTTTACTCTCCTTGGTAATTGGTTGTCGTCACATGAATTTCAGGTACATTGTCAGTTGCTATGAGTTTTACTTAAAAAATAGAACTCCTTTTTACTAAAGGAGAAATGTTCTCTTTATCCCAAATGAGTAGCAACAGCGGCTTAATTGCTATTTCCACACTATGGAAATACACAGCCTTAAAAACGTCCAATTATTTGTATAAATTACGGATCACATATAAATGAAAACTAAAATACGGCTCATACCGTGCCACACACGCTCACATCGCCTACTCATAGTTGTGCATATTTTCGCGCTAATCTATTTGTCCTAAACAGTCACACTATGCCTACTTAAACGTTTGATATCCTCCTCTGAGAATCAGAACAAAGGAAACCATACTCTGAATCCGCAGTACTCATCTACAGCTGGACAAAGCAGCTTTTATTGTACAAGTACAGCTCAAATAAGGCGTTCCTGAAATTTAAAAAGATTCCAAGAATCTGTACACCCTTTCGTAACTTTCAGTTCAGCGTATCTAGCGACTTGCAGTATTGAAGGGCGTTGTAAGGGCATTTTAAAAAGCTGGTATAGTACCAGTAAAATTATGAGAAAAAATGCTTGACATTATGTGGCGCCCGTAATCACCTTCTCGTAATTTCACTTTCGTATATTGCGACACTGATTAATGCCACCACAGGCAGACTTACAAAATCAAACAAAGTTCAAAAGAATAAAGATGGAGTGTCTGGTTCTAGTCACTTTTGTTCTATCGCTTGTTTTTTTCACCTCTTAATTTTTGTAACTACTCATATTCTTCTTTTCCACGTATGGATTAGGGTCTTTTAAAAGTATTAACTAGACAGCATTACTAGCGCTAAATCGGACTGTGTTTCTAGCAGTTTTGACGGGTCATCGTAGTATGACGAAATTAGATGATACAGCAAATCTCTTTGGGGTGTAATATGTACAATATTTAACAATCATTTTCTGAGTATTGCTGGTGAATTAAATAGAAACTTAGTTTCTACAGGGAATCATATAGCTCTCGTGGAAAATTCCTTTACGAGACTAATGTCGGAAATACTCCTCTGTGATATTGACAAGGGGGAGATTGTATCAATAAT
Source organism: Schistocerca piceifrons (assembly GCF_021461385.2). Taxonomy (NCBI): domain Eukaryota; kingdom Metazoa; phylum Arthropoda; class Insecta; order Orthoptera; family Acrididae; genus Schistocerca; species Schistocerca piceifrons. Next base: position 595,541,405 of record NC_060138.1, on the reverse strand, counting down.
TAAATCACTGGAGACTAGGGACTCTCATGGCATGTGGAGTGCCTAGCAGAATATTAAAGTACTGTGCTCCACATGTTCTCCCTGTACTTAGACACATTTGTAATTTTTCTTTTAAGAATGGCCAGTTTCCTGAACGATTAAAGTACTCAGTAGTAAAGCTGCTTAATAAAAAGGGAAAAAATGGCTCTGAGCACTATGGGACTTAACATCTATGGTCATCAGTCCCCTAGAACTTAGAACTACTTAAACCTAACTAACGTAAGGACATCACACAACACCCATTCATCACGAGGCAGAGAAAATCCCTGACCCCGCCGGGAATCGAACCCGGGAACCCGGGCGTGGGAAGCGAGAACGCTACCGCACGACCACGAGCTGCGGACAATAAAAAGGGAGAAAGGGATAATGTAGACAATTTTAGACCTCTTTCTGTGTCATCCGTGTTTTGTAAAGTTATTGAAAAGGCTCTGTATATAAGCTTAATTGATCATTTTATGTCAAATAATTTCCTATCAAATGTACAGTTCGGCTTTAGAAGTCGCTTAAACACTGAAAATGCTATATTCTCTTTTCTCTGTGAGGTACTAGATGGATTAAGCAAAAGGTTTCAAATGCTAGCATATTTTTTGATTTAGCTAAAGCGTTTGATTGTGTTCAAAAAATGGCTCAGAGCACTATGGGACTTAACATCTAAGGTCATCAGTCCCCTAGAACTTAGAACTACTTAAACCTAACTAACCTAAGGACATCACACACATCCATGGCCGAAACAGGATTCGAACCTGCGACCGTAGCAGTCGCGCGGTTCCGGACTGAAGCGCTTAGAACCGCTCGGCCACCGCGTTTGATTGTGTTGATCACAAAATATTGCTCTAGGAGTTGGACTATTATGGAATACGGGGAGTAGCTCACAACTGGTCTACCTCTTACGTTAACAACAGACAGCAAAAGGTCATTATTCACAGTGTTGGGATTGGCTGTGATGTAGGGTCTGAGAGGGGTACAGTCAAATGGCAGGTGCCCCAGAGATCAGTGTTGGGGCCACTCCTGTTCCTTTCTCATGTAAATGATGTACATTCTAGTATTACAGGTAATTCTAAAATATTTCTATTTGCTTGGTAGTGTAGGATATTGTGTGCTACATTGGCTCTGTTTCATGACATAAGTTCATGGCTAGTAGAAAATAAACTAAAGCTAAATCACATTAAGACTCAGTTTTTACAGTTTTAATACACATTTCACCAAAACCCGACGTTTTTATTTCACAGAATGGGCATTTGATGATTGAGACCGAGCAGTTCAAATTTCTAGGTATTCAGATAGATAATAAACTGTCGTGGAAAGCCCACGTTCAGGATCTTGTTGAAAGATTTTTACTATTCGAGCGGTACCTGAAATAAGGGACATTCGTCACGGAAGTTAGTCTACTTTTATTATTTTCATTCGCTTATGTCGTACAGTATTTTATTTGGGGGAAACCCTTCTTATTCTCAAAGGAAATTTTTGGCTCAGAAACGAGCAGTTTGGGCAATAAGTGGTGTAAGTTCGCGAACCTCTTGTCGACCTCTGTACCAGTCTGGGTATTCTCACTTTGGTCGTTTCTTGTTAACAATATTAGCTTCTTCCCAAGAATTAGCAGCTTTCACTCAGTTAATACTAAGCAGAAATCCAATCTGCATTTGGAACGCACTTCCTTACCTCTGTGCAGAAAGGTGTGCACTATACTGCTACATCTATTTTTAATATGCTACCACAACAAATCAAAAATCTTAGCAGCATTCCACGCGCTTTCAAACCGAAACTGAAGAGTTTACTCATGGGTCACTCCTTCTGTTTTGTCGAGGGGTTCCTTGAAAAATTAAGCTGATTCCTATATTATATTGTTGATTGCGTTTACTTAAATTTATGACTTGACCATTTTGGGTTCATAAGCATTTCATTTTATCTGTTATTACGTTTGTGTTGTAATTTCTTGTACAGACACGTTCCATGACCTTGGAGGTTTGTTCCTCAATTTGGCCCTACGGAAGTAGACGTGTAAATAAAAATAAATAAAAATCGTGAAAGTGTATGTCAGAAATATTTTCAATCACAGAAAATAATAAAGCGATGAAAACTATTATATCTTGTTACTGAAGCTGCGTTTGAAATGTGACATCCGAAACTTTCTTCCACTACATAAGAGATTACAAAAACACGTCTTCTCATTCTGGCGAGACAGTTTCCTGGACTTGGTGCAAGGACGCAAGACCTCTGTTGAAAGACCGAGAGTAAGTGAAAGCACTCGCCTAGGTTGCTCTGCATGACAAGTGCACAACATTGTGTGCACATACTAAGTTCTAGAGCAGCTGCAGTGATTGCGCAGTGGTCTTTAATTCGCTGCGTGATAAGTGTATTTCAATGAGGTACTGTATACAGTAGCTTGCAGTGTGTGTAAATTATCCTAAATACGTCGCCCATCTATATCAATGTGACCACACTATAGTGAAAATTACGTCTGCTTCAAGTACACGCACGTGATGCCGTCCAAATGGGGCTTCGTGGAAGATGATTGAGAGTTTTTCCTGGTACTCGAAAGACGTGGCAAGTAACGATTCCAGAATGGACGACAAAATCAAGACTGAAACATAGAACAAGCATAACCACTTGCAGGTGCAAGTGAATCATCGTCCCAATTACTTTTTTTGCCACTTGCCGTTGCAAGACGTTGGCGGTCCTCTTCAATTATGCTTCCTCTCAGCACAGCATTTCCTCGTCGCGTACGGACCAAAAGGCCTCAGTAATTAAGCCAATGGCCTCTCTTTCTAGAGAAGACGTTTTCGAATGTACATCTGACTATCGACATTAGGATGGATCAGTATGGATGATATCGGAATGGTTTCGTAATTCCTTCGAAAACGTTGTCCGATTTCTGCACCTATGCTTCTCTTAGCCGAACTTCTTCTGTCATTAACATTAACGACCTCGTCATTCTTGGAACGTTAAACATTCCTTTTCCTGTCTTCCTATGCACGTGTAAAAAAAAAAAAAAAAAAAAAAAAAAACGGAGTATGATTGTTGTACTGCGAGGACGTTCACGAGCGGTTTCCTGCGACCTCTGAATTGTTGCCTATAGCATCATGAGATAGTTAATTTATCCTCGAGGAATCATGGGACTCTAATTTCCGATTACGTTTCCATATTTTCATGCGGACTGCGTTTGTTTCTTCATGACAACAGTACCTCTTTTTTCCATGGTTGCCGTTTGACTGACAACATCATTTCCTAGTATCCTAAAATTTGTGAATTTATGTCTAAACGTGTTTCCACCCAGTATTTCTTGTACTTTCTCACCCCACGCAGTTTGCTTTGTACTACACAGACACCACATATTCGTGCACATGTTTATCTATCCAGCATTCTCTCCTACTACAATTGTTCATAAATAATTTTCCTTTGTAACTAACGTTTCCCTTATTGGAGTTCGGTAACAACAATATCACTAAAAGACGTAAATGGAAGGATGAAAAATCCTGATGGTATCTGAATCTGTAGCATTTATCGACCGTAGACACATTATTATTCTTTGAGGGACTGCCCAACAATATATGATGCTTCCGCAGCATTGACCGAATCCATCTGTAGACATTCCTACAGCATCAGCAAGGTCCTTTTTCCCCTAGCAGGATAGAACCCACGCACAAATTTCTCGCATTACTCATCTTGCATTGTAAGGTTCTCCTCATCTTTCCTGGTTATATGTGCGGTCTGCCGGTCTACATTAACAACAATATCACTTCGTATGCGAAAGCCTGTGTGGTACTTAAATGAAACATTGTTTCTGTGGCGACTTGGGTAAGAGAAATTCATTTCTAATTAGCAACAATAGAATACCCCAGTTTTCCCTTTTTATGTGTTTGAGTATCTTAAATAATCATTCGTGAGATAATTCTATTCAGCTCTCACGCCTTCCATGAACCGGAAAACAAAGTCTTCCATTCGATCTGTTCCAAATCGGTTGCTTCAAATAAAAACTACTTTGTTCGTTATAATCTAAAATCTGCTTAATAAAATTTGTCTCTGATGTAATTAATATAACTGACACTTTCGGCCACTACACAGAAGTGCTTGTAATTATCCGTCCGTTTCCATATTAGCCTTTTTCCTTATATTCACGTTATCATCTTTCTTCGTGTGGTAAAAGTTTCGTATTTACTTTCTCTTCTGGAAATAATCCATAGCTTTTCTAACATGGGGGATAGCTCCCTTCAAATAATGCTGAAAAGCCTGATACGAGAACACTACTCACCTTAATTCTGAGTCTTTCTTAAGAAAGGCTTCTGAGACAACTGATGTATTCAGTCGAAACAGTAAATAAAATTTCTTCACTTCTGACAACTAGTTTCACTTAGAAGACGATGTTTTAATTACTATTAACTGGTTAAAAGATTGATTAAGACGTATCAATAACTATGACAAAGCTTTGGATAGTACTTTGTCATTACAGTTTCATAACCCACTCATCAAACGGAATTGTTTGATGTAAGTCACAGCAGCATTATAGTTTATTTTTGTTCTGATGTCTTTGTAGTGACTCTTGTTTCTTTATATTTTAATCCTTCCACATATTCCTACCCGGTGCAGGTAGTGTATTATTAATAGTCTGCCTGCAGCCGGAACCAATTGTGAGGGCCTCCCAGTGTCATTTTAATGCACTGAACTACCTGCATAATTAGCCATCAACACAATTTAAATTTACACAATTCTGAATTGGACCTTGTCTAACACCATACCCACAAAAAATCTGTAAATTCAATTATTTATTCTTCCGGTTAAATCGTATACGTACATTAAGTAAAATTTTATTATTTTTCTATCCTAGCTGATGTAATTTTAATGGCCTGCACTGTATTTATTCTTTAGTTGAACGAAAACTGTTAGTGAGCAGGTAAAACAGTGATTCGGAACAGCATCCGAGCCGGCCGGTGTGGCCGTGCTGTTCTAGGCGCTTCAGTCTGGAACCGCGTGACCGCTACGGTCGCAGGTTCGAATCCTGCCTCGGGCATGAATTTGTGTGATGTCCTTAGGCTAGTTCGGTTTAAGTAGTTCTATGTTCTAGGGGACTGATGACCACAGATGTTAAGTCCCATAGTGCTCAGAGCCATTTGAACAGCATCCGAACCTACCTTCTGGCAATATAGCTATTATTCAATTTGCTATAACGAAAACTGTTTTGAGTTTTTATGATTGCTCATAAAGATTATTAAGTTGTGATTGGTGAAACGTAAAACACGCAGGATTGCTCGGTTTAACTCCAATTTAGATTGGCTATGAGGACAGTACGTGCGCACGTATTATGTGGGCTAAACAATTGGTGTGTTAAGTCTAGTCAGTTCGGAACTCAGCCATCACTATGTTTGTACGTGTACATTAGGAGCTCAGAATTGATGTACTAATTTTGCCGAATAACGAGAAAGACTTGACCATGGAGTGCCACGAACGTGTGAGAAAGATGAACAGGTGAAATCTGTATGTGTAGACTGGATTGGAAATTGCAGTGGTCGATTTGTGTAATATTTGAGCAAGCTTTGTGTCACGGATAACCCGTTTGGTAACCCTTTTAACGCGTTCGGCAAGTTACCATAAGCTGGACATGATGAGTGACTATGATGGCGTGAGAGTGTCAAAATTATAGCTTCACATTAGCACGAACTCGCCAGCGGTTTTGTGTCAAGAAAGTAATAATATATCGAGCTGTTCTCTCAAGAGCTGTATATTCTTTAAAAACTCAGCTAACGTACTAAAATAAACATTTGTTGCATCCTTTAGACTCTACAGACTCTGGGTTCTACTACAGAGGAATTAAAGGAACATTATTTGCTTTTAGCAGGACAGACATGTGTTCGATCTCGAGAAGAAAATCGCCACAAAGTGAGTGGACAGTTTTTATAGGACGAACAACTCAAGAACTGCACCGTTGCAGGCCATCCAACGACCCGAATCCGTACGGGGACGCAATCATCAGTTAAATTAAGGTTGAACCGTTTATTCTTACGTATGAGTCTATGCCGTGGCCGCCGTGCAAGCTCGCTTAAAAGCCTTAAACTTGAAATACACACACAGTTTGTTACAACGAGGTGACAGAAGTCCTGGCACACGTCGTAATATGGGGTCGGACTTCCTTTTGCCGACTTAGTGCAGCAACTCTACGTGGCATGGACTCAACAAGTCGTTCTAAGTTCCCTGCAGAAATACTGGGTCATGCTGCCTCTATAACCGGCCATAATTCCGAAAGCGTTGCCGGTGGAGCATTTTCTGCACGAAATGACCTTTCGATTATGTGCCATAAATGTTCGATCGAATTCATATCGAGCGATCTGGGTGGCCAAATCATTCGCTTGAACTGTCCAGAATCTTCTCCAAACTAATCGCGAACAATTGTGGCCCACATTGTCATCCATAAATCCCATTGTTGTTTCGGAACGAGAAGTCCGTGAATGGCTGTAAATGGTCTCCAAGTAGTTGACCACGACCATTTCCCGTCAATGAACGGTTCTATTGGACCACAGAACCCTACGCCTTCGATAAAAACAGTCCACATCATTACGATACAACGACCAGCTCGTACTGTGACGGCCGGACGGAGTGGCCGAGTGGTTCTAGGCGCTACAGACCGGAAACGCGCGACCGCTAGGGTCGCAGGTTCGAATCCTGCCTCGGGCATGGATGTGTGTGTTGTCCTTAGGTTAGTTAGGTTTCAGTAGTTCTAAGTTCTAGGGGACGACTGATGACATCAGAAATTAAGACCCATAGTGCTCAGAGCCATTTGTACTGTGACTTGTGGGCAACTTGGGCCCATGGCTTCGTGGGGTATGCTCGGATCCTACTGTCAGTCATCAGCTCGTGGTCTGGTGGCTGCCGGCACGGTAGCTCAGCGTGTTCGGTGAAAGGGTTTCTCGCCCTCTGTAATAAAAAACTGAGTAAAGGAATCAACGATCAACTTGAACAGATGTGTTTTGACATCCGCCCAGACCAAACACAACGAACAATATCGAACAAAATGAAAAAAAAAAGTGGCTAGCGCTGCTGCCTCTGGATCATGGGGTCCCGGGCTCGGTTCCCGGCCGGGTTGGGGATTTTCTCTACCCGGGGACTGGGTGTTTGTGTTGTCCTTATCATTTCATCAACATCATGATTCGCGACAGTGGCTAAATTGGACTGTGTGAAAAATTGAGACTTTGTATGGGCGCTGATGACAGCGCAGTTGAGCGCCCTACAAAACCAAACATCATCATCATCATCATCATCATCATCATCATCATCATCAACTGTCAGCTCTTACCAAAGTAAATCGGGACTCACCAGATCGTTTTCCAGTCGTCTAAGGTCCAACCGATATGGTCACGAGCGCCGGAGAGGCGCAGCAGGCGATGTTCTGCTGTTAGCAAAGGCGCTCATGTCGGTCGTTTGCTGCCATAGCCGAATCACGCCACATTTCGCCGTACTTTCCTAACGGATGCGTTCGTCTTACGTCCCACATTGATTTCTGCAGTTTTTTGACGCAGTGTTGCTTGTCTGTTAGCACTGACAATGTTACTCAAACGGTGCTGCTCTCGGTCGTCGTCTACTGCCTTGTCTGTGGTGAGAGGTAATGCCTAACATGTGGTATTCTCGGCACACTCTTGACACTGAGGGTCTGTGAGTACTAAATCCTCTAACGATATACGAAAAAGAATGTCCCATGCTCTCTACCTCCGACTACCACTCCGCGTTCAAAGGTTGTCAATTCCCATCATGTGGCCATAATCACATTAGGGAGCCTGCTCATTTGAATCGGAGTAAAAAAGATTTCGCCAGTGCCTGCCCTTTTATACCTTGTGTACGCCGTACTACCACAATGTGCATACGTGAATACCGCTATCCTATGATTTTGTCACCTCAGTGTATGTTGTTAATAAGAGTAAACGGTCACTAAATCGTTGCAGTTTCGGGGATGTTCAAGGATAACAATGAGACCTCGGTAATAAAGTAGCCCACTTCGATATTTGTATTCATACGAGATCCCAAAATAGTGTGAATGGTAGGAGCGCGGTGAGACGGCTGCCCCAGGTTCCGCATGAGCGGCTCCTCTGCCGCGTCGAGGTCGCCCATCGGCTTGCGGGGAGGTCGCCAAGGACGAGGGAAAGTGCCGGCACCGGCTGCAGGCGCCCGCCTTACGTCACGGCGCGATGGGCCGCGCTGCTCCGGCCGACCCTGGCCGCCGGTAGAGGGCGCGCTCACGGGGCAGCCGCGGCCTCCGAAAGCCGTTGCCCGTTCTGCATGAACGACTTTCTTGTTCAAAGCGGGGGCGGGGGAGGGCGTGGCGCTAAATCACCTGCCAAGTGTGAGTGGTGTGAGTGAGTACATTACATCTACATACATACTCTGCTAGCCACCAAGCGGTGTGTGGCGGAGGGCACAACTCGCGCCAAAGTCGTATTGGCTCTGAGCACTATGCGACTTAACTTCTGAGGTCATCAGTTGCAGAACTTAGAACTAATTAAACCTAACTAACCTAAGGACATCACACACATCCATGCCCGAGGCAGGATTCGAACCCGCGACCGTAGCGTACGCTCGGTTCCATACTGTAGCGCCTAGAACCGCAAGGCCACTCTGGCCGGCAAAGTCGTATCCCCCCCCCCTTTCCCCCCTGTTCCACTCGCTGATCGCACGAGTGAGAAATGACTGTCTGAATGCAATAATTTCCCTTATCTTTTAATGGTGATCATTGCGCGATTTGAAAGTTGGTGGTAATAATACATGCTCTACATTCTCGGAGTTTAATGAGCAGCCCCTTCCGCAAGTGTATCCCACTTCAAACTTTCTATGAGAGTTTTAACGCTCTCGCGATGGCTAAATGTACCAGTCACGAATTTTGCCGCTCTTCTTTGGACCTTTTCAATCTCTTGAATGAGATCCAACTGGTAAGGGTCCCATGCAGACGAACAATACTCAGACTGGACATCAGTGATGAACCGATAATGCCGTGTGAATAGTTCTAGAATTCTAGGTATGCCAAAGCTGAGCATGCGCAACCTCTGCTAACATCAAGAGGTAAAAAATTCTCGCTGCCTCTCCCTCACGTGTTTTCGTGTCTTCTTCGTGTTTATTCTACTGTTGGATTTGAATTTTGGACAAAAGAGATACTAAACAATCGAGAACGAAAAATTAAATATGTTTGCCAACAAGTGAAAAAAGGAGAAGCCCACAGTTAACATAAATAAGAACGAAAACAGGTAAAATTAATTTTAGTGAAACTTATTTCACTAGTAAATTACTTACCTATGGTAAGCAGCAAAATAATGTTGAGATGTATTTTACTAAAAGAAAAGCAACTGAGGAAAGATATAAAAAGTGCTATACGCAGCCTTCTAAATCTTGTTTACCATTCGGGCAACGTCCGGCGTGAATATTCCCCTAAAAACGACGGTATCAAACTGCATAGCAATTTTTGGGGCCGTCACGATTATACACATAACAATATAGAAGCGAGTCTCGGTAGAGAGGTGTTGCAGTATACCCATTTGCCACAAGCAGTCGACCGAAAGAAGTCACTCGTGTAAAATATATTTCAGAAAAGCAGCTGAGCGCAAACTGCCGGCTTTTCGGGTCCATATCGCAAATTTTAAATTTTACCTTGTACCTATAGTGCACCCAATATCGCATTTTTATTTCTTTATATCCTACTTCACTCGTGTAAGAGATTACCGCCGTTATTTCTGATTCTTTGAGTTATGCGTGTTTTTCTGATACAAGCTATTTCCATTTCTGTTCACAAACGTAATTGAATTTTTGAATAGTTAACATGTCCTCATTCGGAAACCTTACCTGTTATCATATTTCATGAGTCACGTTTTTCATATCGACCAGCGAGTCACCATTTGATAATGTCAGTATGGAGTGGCAAGTTTTAATACATCAGATTAGCTGTTTCTCCTTCAAATAGCTCTTCAGCTGTTTTCACGTAGCAGAGAGCGTTTCGCGTAGCGTAAAGAGCACCAGGAGTCCAAACCATATTCTCCGCCTAGTAGCCAGATGCGCTACCCGTTCACTGACGGTCGTGGCTTTCATTCTGTGAAGACGCCCAAAAAAACGATTAATCTAGTGGCTACAGCCTCTGACGTTGACTGTATACTTCGACAAATTTCCTTATTACTCCTCTATTTCCAATCATTTTCTTATTTGTGTTGCAGAAGTTATTTTCTTGTGAGTTTATTTTCTTGTAAGTGTTTAATTTAATTTGACAACTAAACATTCCGAGCCAACCCAGAGCAGTGCGTTAGCTTTTTCTATGTCGAGAAATACATTTTATTTCTACACGCTCCTAGCTATACTTGTGCCTTTTAATCCATTGTTTCTTTGTAATACCTGTTCTTGTATCATTCCTCCAAGACATTATAGTTTCTTAACAACCAACGGAAAGATAATGTTCCTATATTTTTTTCTTCTTTGCTCCCTTTGTTCTAGACTCTCTCTTCCTGCCAACCTTCCTCCATCCCACCCTCCTCCTGCCTTTCTCTCTCAATCCCTTCTTTTCTTGTGCATGACTCACAGCCTGTTTGGTTTATTTTCTTTTTTAAAGCTCCAGCACTGGGTCCAAAGTTTGCATACAATGCGACATGTTCCAGACAGGCTGGCTTTTCATTCAAGGTAAACTGGACACGCGACACCTACTGCTAACGGACATTATTCCACCCAGCCCTTATGTAGCCTTTGATGCATAACCTGGCAAACAGAAAGCAGATCTACGGACGCAGAACCCTCTTAAATAATTGGACACTGAGTGCAATTTTTCCACAGAATGACCACCACGAGCGAGCACCCAGTACTGGTAGCAATAAGCTGTATGTTTAATCAGACTGCGTTCCATCATTTGTTTTCTTTATTTGTATTCACCTCCCTAACACAAACTCCTTTAATTTACCCACGACAAAGAGACGGATTACACAATATTGCTCTTAGAGAAGGTAAAGTCACACTTTCCTAAATCCGTGTACGCTCTCGGAATGATCACCAGCTGACATCTGCACTTGGCTTCCTAGACATTACTGTTTCTGAAACAAGAACAGTGCACTGTCTGAATTGATAGTTTCGAAATGTTGACAAGCGTTCATCATCTCTTTAATAATCTGCAATCTCTCCTGGCCGTCTCTGAAAGACGAGCCAGGCGGGCTGGGAGTTATCCATTGTAAAGCATTTTAACATTTCGAATATCAGGAACAGACACGTATGAATCTTCTTAGTACTCTGAGCAAGTATAGATTCTCTTTATATTTGCACTTAGAACTGGTGGCGGGGAGGGAGGGGGGGGGGGAATCTCATCTTATGACCCTTCTTTTCCTTTATTTTGACTTGTCCAACGTTCGAAGGGCATATAAGTTCATTGCGCGGCCACTATGTATGAAGATCTCCAAGTAGAGTATTAGAGCTGAATTTCAGCTTATATTTTCAGTCGCGTAATGAGCATTTTATGAGAGATGAAGGTAAAGTGTCTTATAGGGGCCCTCTTCTTTGTACAGCGAAAAAGATTCGTTATTATGAAGATTCTTTGGAGAGTGAACTGCTGTTTCCTTCGTGAAAATACATTTATTAACAGTGTTAGAAGAAAAGAACTCTCGAAATTTTGTACTTAGGGCCTACTTTACTTCATGATCATCTAATAACATTGTGGCGTATTTCGTACCATCTCCCTCGTCGGGGCATTCCTTCTTCATGTGAAAGCGCTGTGACATATTCTTTTGTTTAGTCCACCTGCAACGCACAGCTGTTCGTCATAAACAGAGCGAAGTGTACCATCATTTCTTTGACGTCTCATCCAGAGATAGAGGAGAAAGTTGCAAGAAGTCAGTTGGAGTAAACATAGGATCCGGTCCAGTGGCGATTCATGAAATTCGTCTGAGGTACAGACGATGATTAGAAGTTTCTGCATTGTGATATTTTAGCCTTAACTCGCGCATCAATGCGAGGCTAGTGAATCTTATCATAGAACTGTTTCGTTAAATACATTAACAAAAGGTGAAAGACGCTTTAAGCCATGATTGTGTGTCAACAAAAGTTTGGAATATCATAGATTTCACTACAATGATTTCTTATAGTACATCCATTGAGGTTTGTTCAGTACCTTATTAACAAAATAAAAGTAACTCCTTCCGAAAACAAGAACGATTTTGGTTAGTTGCAAAAAATCATTAGGCTCTTCCCTAAGTGTACGTCTTATAAACCCAAACAGTGAAAATCTTTATCTCCCCGCACAGGGTGAGTGCCATCACTCTGGAATGCCCTGACTGGGACCATCAACCATCAATCTTGGAGTATGAGGTCCGATTCCTCAATGGCGGCTTCAGTGACGTCCTGAAGATTGCCAGGTGGATTCTGATGCTGTGCAATGACCACCTTCTATAGATCCCATGCATGCTCAATTCCAGTCATGTCTGGGGACTGTGCTGCCCAATGCATTCTGTTGATCCCTGAAGATACCAAGATACTGCTAGAGTATGATGCGGTCTTGCTTGGTCTTCGACCATGATGAAGTTGTAACCGATGTCACGTCTGTAGGGCCCTACTATCGTTTGTAAGACCTCTTGTCAGTATCAGGGACCAGTAAAATTGCCGTAGATTGTTTAGAGGGGTCCGCCGTACCATCGTATTGCCGCCTAGAACATAACACTTTCACCTGCAAACAGATGGACTTCCTGGACGTATCGGCATTCCTGGTGTCGTCTAGCTCTTCGCCAAACCCTAACACGTCTAGCATACGGTTGCAACCAGTCCTTGTCTCGTCGGCAAACATGACATTACTCCATTTTGCAATGGTCCAATATTTATGTGCAAGAGCCCAGGTCCTCAGATTGCGTCCGTTCCGTTAGTTCAGCGTAAAAGTCCTCATTGTCTTTTGGAATGAAGACCACCCTGATGCAATATTCTATGCATTGTTTCGTCTGAGATACGAATCCCTAGTGCCGGGAGAAGTCATTTCCAATATTTCTGGCAGTTGAAGTTGGGCGCCTGTGACCCAAAGGCTGGAGGGAACGACCCTGCTTTGGTGTTGTCATACGAGGACGACCAGTGCGAGGTCTATCATTCACACTTTCCGTCCTGTCTCTCTGTACTGTCTTTACACCTTAGACACACCACTTTGATTGACGTGTGACAGACCGGCAACATCTTGATGCGTATGACCTGCTGAAAGTAAAGCCACTATCCTGATTCTATTTAAGTGTTGTATGTCTACGTGGCACGTTGCTGCAGTGCTGAAGACAAATTAATTGAAGCTGTTTTTGATACTGCACTGCTTGCGGTCTAGCGCTGAAGAAACGGTATATTTACGTGACTGGGAACGTCCACAAAGCATTCCAGCAGTAAACACTGTCCAGTGTTATGGGCTCTGACTGGATAATGGATGAAGTGCCTAGGTCAGTGAGACCTCTAGTAACGTAGACTACATTTTACGACAGTATTCTTAATTGCTGAACAGTGTATATTGTCAATTCATAAAAATGAAACGTAATATATGTTGTGCGTAAACAAGTTCCATTACACCTCTCCATAAATACTATACCCTAAACATACGACCACACAGAAGACTTACTACATTTATTTTGATTGTATCCAGTTTGATTCTATGCTTCACTGTGCTCTTTATGTTGTTCACTAATGCTGACAGAGGATGCATATTTTCTGGCACACTTCCCGTAACGCAAAAACAGAAAAAAAATCAGGGAACTACTTTTAAAGCAAATAATATCTATTTGACTGAATGTTAATTCCTCTGAAATCCCTTAAGACAAAACTTTAAGGCATGATCAGTCCCGTTAGGCTCAGGTTTTCTTAGATATACTGCATTAGTTTCAGTTTCTAATCTTCATTTTCGTAGTTATGTTTTGAAACCTAACCGGGAATTCGGTTAAGGGGTATCTCATCCACGCCACTTTAATCTCAGTTATATTCGAAAATAATTTCTCCATCTCGAAGAGAAACATATCTGGTTATAGTTTCATCGTAACAAAAAGAACCAAAAAGAAACGTGATTATCGTTCGTCACTAACACTGTGATAACGATGCAGTCCGGATGCGCAACATATTATTGCATGAAATACTGTAGTACATAATACAGTTCTATAAACGATTGTTGCCAGTATAGTGATTCGTGCTGATACTCGACAAAATAGAACGAAATATGAAGTTATGTGGTTTAACAGCTACGAGCTAGCTCTAATAATCTACTGCAAGTTAAAACGCGTCCTTTTTTGTGACGCTGGAAGGAAAGTGAAAATATGTAGTGTTTCACAATTCTTCTTACAGGCTATTAGAGGTAGCACAGAGGCTTAATAGGTAAAGTCTTGATAAAGAACCCATAACCGGAAATGTAGTGTTTGGATGCAAAATAATTTTGAATATGGGATCACTTTCAAATCCTCCGCTTCGCAGTACATACACAGGTCTGACCTGTCTGCTCTATAGGACTTCATGGAAAGAGTAACGTTTCGAGTACTCGTTTCGGATCTTCTTCTACGTCGCGAAAGAAGTCTTCCTCAAAAATTGAGTAGTCGTTCGAAAATGGCACGTGATGTCATTACCACAACAACGTCCTCTTCTGAGTGTGTGAGCGCACAGTGATACGGGAGCTTTGAAAGTGATCTAGCTTAAACCTTACTTAACATCAAAACGGTACATGTCCTGACACAAGTTCCGCATGAAAACTGTATCTAGTAAGTTACCTCTGCAACCCCTAGAAACCTGTAAGGAAATTGTGAATCACACTGTATAAGCGGAGAACGATTATAGCGACTCTACGGGTCACACGAGGGCAATGCACTGACCTCAGCGACTTTCACGAAAAGACGAAACATTTTGACGACTGCCCGCAGCGAGGCTGAATGCCACCTTTGGTGACGTTGCGGACTTAAAACGCGACTCATAAGGGTGGTGAATGGGAAAATACTCTAACATAAGTCACTTTTATGTAGGTCAGATTACATTATTATCGCTCGTTGCCTAGAAACGAGCATATTGAAAATGGCAATGCTAACCAGCTAGTCGCGTGCTATTGTCGTAAGCACATACGGGAAGTGGTTGGAGAACGCTGAAACCGCGAGTAGGTGACAAGAAGTTGGACGTCCACGACTTGTCACAGATAATAGGGATTTTGCCTGCTCTATGAAGCAAGGTAAGCGGCGAGCTGCGGCAGATCTGACGACGGAGTACAATGCAGATGCAGGAACAAGTCTTTCGAAGCACACCATTTAGTGCATATTGCTGGATATGGGGCTCCGTAGCGGACGAGCACTAAGTATTCCCATGTTATCTCAACGACAGCTTCATCTGAGGTTGCAGTGGGCATGAGATCATTGAGAGTGGATCATGGATCGATGGAGACGTTTAGCCAGGTTGAAAGAATCGCATTTCTTTTTACACGAGAACGGGTTTCGAATCCAGATACACCGTTATTCAGGCGAATTGTTCTTTGGGGAACATTCACCTGGGCTTCCAAAGGACCAGTGGTAATAACTGAAGGTACTATGACAGTTGTCGTCTACATGAACATTACTGCAGACCACCTGCATCTCTTCATGCTTGTCTTCCCCGATGATGGCACCGGACAGCAGGACTTCTGTCCGTGTTTCAAATCCAGAATGGTGCTACAGTGTTTTTAAAAGCCTGATAAGTTGCTCAAATTGACATTTTCGACACAAAATTCGCCTGATCTTAGCCCGATATAATACATCTAAGACGCCATCGGGCACAAGCCCCTAGCCTTCGAACCAATAGCCCGTAACTTACACTAACTGCGTTACCTGTACATAGACATCTAGTGGCGTTTGCCCATGGGAATCTAACAAAGACTTACCGAATCCAAGCCACGCAGAATCGCTGCTGTACTACGTTCCAATAGTTCACCAGCACGCTACTGTGCAATTGGTCATAACGTTTGGGTGATCAGTGTACGATGTCTGCTCCCTGGATTATCGTCAGCACTATACAACACGTTCTGTTTGCACGATGGCAAACGCCTCATGCGAAGTGTAATGTTCATGTTCCAGTTACAGATTGGCTGGAGAAAAAGTGAGACTCTGTGAAAAACCTTCAAGAGAGATGCGTACTTAACGTCGCTATCATGACAGTGATTTCAATTGTATGCTTTTATTTTATCATAAACGTAGTATATAAGTGTATTCGATGGATCTGTACCTTGACTTACTCCTCTCTAAAACACTATTTTGTCTGCCGAGGACCAATTACGCAAACAACTAACCCTATCCTCCTGTTTCCTGGTGCGATAATTGGAAGCTACGGCATGAAGGATGCTTCGTGAAGCTGTGATGCCACATCGCCTGTTAGAAATGTGTACTGCGCAGACTAACGACGACGACGATGATTACAAACGAGACGAGGACCACACGGCGTGATTAAGAGATTAGGCTTGCTACCGCGCGCTGGGCGTAGCGTCATGAAATTCCGGTTTCAGCAGCGGAGTCCGTTCGACGCAAGCGAGTCATAGGCTTGCAGTGGCACAATCATTGTTCTCATGCTAATGCTACTCCTTCATAATGCATGAGGCGCCATGAATAGGCAGAAGAAGTTGCCGCACCTGTCACGACTGTCTGGACGGAGTTTCTGACTTTAACGTGTTTGACAGGGCGTCTACTGAATTTTCCGGACGTAAATCATGAGAACCGCCAGTGAGTAAAGTGTTTCAGGGAAGCTCTACTACTGGGCAGTTTTAACCATTTGTCAAAGTATTACGTTGATTGTTAAAAATTATGGTTCAAATGGCTCTGAGCAGTATGGGACTTAACATCTGTGGTCATCAGTCCCCTAGAACTTAGAACTACTTAAACCTAACTAACCTAAGGACATCACACACATCCATGCCCGAGAAAGGATTCGAACCTCCGACCGTGGCAGTCACGCGGTTCCAGGCAGAAGCGCCTAGAACCGCCCCGCCACAACGGCCGGCTTAAAAATTATGTATGTATGTCGTTTAATACGGGTAATAATAACCTTTATCAGCCTGTTGACACCTACCTCGGCGCAAAGGCCTACTCTAGACAATTACGGCTTTCAGCTAAATGCATCTATGTTCCTTTTGTATACAGCATTTCGTGATGTCACCTACTCACCGTCCATCAGCTCGTCGTCTGAGACCAGCTAGGAAAGTCCTACCTCCATCTACCTGTCGTTCACTTGGCTACATGTCCCGCCATCTTCGCGACAGTCACAATATGTGTTCGTCTGCAGCCTGTTCCTTGATTCATTGGTTGCTTTCGCTGCCTTTTCTAGAAATAGTCAACATGTTTGTAATGAACCTTCAGTTTTATACGATTGCCGTTAAATGCGCCTGTCTCGCTTCTATAATTCTTTTTCTAATAGTTCGGGCCTATATCTTCCGGCCATCATTAGAGCGAGTCGACTGAAGCTACAGTGTGCAGCAGTACTTATTCCGTCATTTCAAATCATCGAAAACACCCAACGCCAGAGACCTTAATCAGCGGCAAAGAGTATGCATAACCTGTATATGTGGCTACGCTGCCGGTTACTTTTGGGGTATCGATGTGTGTCACTAGTTGCACTGTAGCAGCGTCTGTGCGAGTGTATTAAAGAAAGACCCGGACTGCATGGTTTTTATAGGTTGAAACCATTCTCTTTGTTGATGAACTTCTTTGTGTGGTGTCACCGCCAGACACCACACCTGCTAAGTGGTAGCCTTTAAATCGGCCGCGGTCCGTTAGTATACGTCGGACCCGCGTGTAGCCACTGTCAGTGATTGCAGACCGAGCGTCCCCACACGGCAGATCTAGTC
The DNA here is from genome assembly GCF_021461385.2 of Schistocerca piceifrons. NCBI lineage: Eukaryota > Metazoa > Arthropoda > Insecta > Orthoptera > Acrididae > Schistocerca > Schistocerca piceifrons. The sequence goes on along the minus strand of NC_060138.1, from coordinate 595,523,584 downwards.
TAGAGAGACTCCCTAGCACTCACCACAATTGTACAGCCGACTTTGCTAGCGATGGTTCACTGTCTACATACGCTCTCATTTGCAGAAACGACAGTTTAGCATAGCTTTCAGCTACGTCATTTGCTACGACCTAGCAAGGCGCCATATTCAGTTACTATAATTACTATCTTCAAGAATGTATTATTAACAGATAATATTGTGAATCATGTACCGTCAAGAGAGACGTTCATCATTAATGGTTTAAAGCATCAAACTAATTATTTCCGCTTTCTGAATTCTCATTCCTTGTCATGTTCCAGACCTCACGTCAGTATAGTCCTTCCCTCCTCACGCCAGCCTGCGTGAGCTACAACGCGTGCATTTTGGCCTCCACTCGTAACACGGTGTTGGCTCTTCTTCTAACACAAAATTTTTCCTAGCGAATTTTAACTCCGGTTTCACTCCCGAAACTTAACGAATGTATTTTCAGGCCGCGCATACATCAAGATGCACATAAAAAGCTCTTAATATTCACTGAGTGCAAGGTCTCCATTTCACAACATCAGTATCTTAATAATTAGTTTATTTCTTTTGCTGTCCATCCATATGTCACCTTCAGCTGCCCATGAAAATATATTAATGATAGGCACTACTTTCTTTTCGATATGTTAATCATACATTATTTTAATCTTATTATAACTCCTTATCAGGCTTACTTTCAAATTTGCTGTACTACTTTCTTCCTTTCATTGATGTAATTTATTTACTCTCCAAATATTATATTCATAAAAGTACTAACACCAGCAGCATGACCCGAAGATAGTATTGCAGTGGCTGAAAGGCCGGTCATCTTAATGTCAAACGTACAATTCCTGAATAGCCATCATTCTTTTTGAAGATTCTGCATTCAAATCCAGAATGGAATAAGACATTCGACTGCAGCTCAATTAATTAAACGTATATGTATGATGGACAAAATACGCCATCCGTATTGCTCGAAAAGCCTTGTTGTGAAAACGGCTTCACAGGCGAAACTGAGTATTAGTGGCCACTACATAATAGATAGATATTTTAATGCAACTAAAGAGAGTGCAGTAGTGGAATGATTGGCCAGGAAGGTGGAAAGCACACTCTCGGGTTTGAGGTGGCTCGTCGTGGAGGCACAACTTCCGGCGCTCCCTTCCAAGTGAGCCGCAGCCACGCGCCGGGTGCGGCCATGAATAGTGATCAGCTCGATCGCTGATCGAGAAACCGACTGGCACGAGCCAGCAGGTAGCGGAATGTCTGCCCTTCCCATCGTCGACCAGCAGAGGAAGCTCCAACACCGCAATATTTCGTCCGTATCCCAGCTTGTCGTACAATTCCCATAGCTGTCAATACGTAGCACAGCCTTTCCCCTAGATAACTAATTCAGTATGCCTCGGACAGATTTCAGTTATATGAAATCATGGTCAGACAGAGATTCCGAAATCAGATATTGGACTGTAAGGCACACCCAGTAGCAGATACTGACTCAGGTCACAATGAAGTAGTGACAAACAACAGACAAATTTAAGAGGCTAGTCAGAAAGAATCAATACGCAAAGATGTGGCCTACGGAAGCACTAAGTAATGAAGACATACGCTTGAAGTCCTCTAAAGCTATGGATACCATGATGAGGAATAGCTCATGGCGCAGTTCAGTTGGACATCTCCAAAAAGGTACAAAGAAGGTAACTGCGAAGAAGGCATGGGTAAAAGAAGAAATATTTCACTTGATCGATGAACGAAGGGAGTACAAAAATGTTCAGGGAAATTCAGGAATGTAGAAACGTAAGTCGCTGAGGAATGAAATAAAAAGGAAATGCAGGGAAGCTAAGGCGAAATGGCTGCATCAAAGATATGAAGAAATCGAAAGAGGAACGATATTCGGAGTACTGACTAAGCCTGTACAAACAAACCGTCCGGACAAGCCTCTAAGGCCCAACGGCGCCGACAGGCGGCCGTGTCATCCCCAGCCCTTAGGCGCCATCGGATGCGGATACGAAGGGGCATGCGGTCAGCACACCGCTCTCCCACCTGTTGTCAGTTTAGTGACCGGTGTCGCTACGTCTCAGTCTAGTTGGTTCAAATGGCTCTGAGCACTATGGGACTTAACATCTGAGGTCATCAGTCCCCTAGAACTTAGAACTACTTAAACCTAACTAACCTAAGGACATCACACACATCCATGCCCGAGGCAGGATTCGAACCTGCGACCGTAGTGGTCACGCGGTTCCAGACTGAAGCGCCTAGAGCCGCACGGCCACACCGGCCGGCCTCTCAGTCTAGTTGCTCCTCAATTGGCCACACAAGGAATGAGTACACCTCGTACTCGGCACATCCGAGCGGTGACTCATCCAAGTATCAGCCAAGCCCGGAAGCTCTTAACTTCGGTCAACTGACGGGAACCGGTGTCACCACAGCGGCAAGGCCGTTGGCATGACTCAGCAGATACTAAACTCAAAACATTCATCAGTGGAATTAAAAGCAAGGGTGGTAAGTTATGTATGAAGCGGAACTATGGGCCTAATGGAAAAAGGGTGACTCGGTTGAGTCACGCAATTTGACTCTTAGTCCGATCACGAAGTGTGGCCATCAATTGCACGTGTTGATCACGTAGGCTGACGTGAGGATCAATGAACTATACTTGACAGGATGTATCTGGAACATCACAAATGGCGGCGCTCGGTCTGCTAGCGTCGACAGTGGCGACTCGCGGGTCCGATGTGTACTGACGGACCGCGGCCGATTTGATGGCTACAGCCTAGCAAGTGTGGTGCCTTGCGGTGACACCACAGTAACTGAAACGTAGGACTTACGGAAGGCAGGAAAAGATTTGGATGGGGCCTAATCAGTTACCGTTGGTTGCACAGTAAACACGTACACTTTATTTAAGGGAATAATTTTTTTAAACAATCGTTTTTAAAAAAAATTGACTGTAACGCAAGCTACACTGACGGCTGAAGGCCTTACTAAGAAGAATTCAAATTATTTGTCGGCTCAAGGCCATAAGCAATAGGAGTAATTTAAACAAAATATTTTTTTTAGGCAAGTGACACAATCAGACCAAATAAGTAAGGGAGTGATGCACAGACAGTGCTCCAAGAATCGACCTGAGAGGAGTCCCTACAGCTGCGTGAGCGGTGAGATAGGCAGCCAAGAGTTATGCTCACTTAACAGGATGGCAACTCAAAGTAGGGACAGCTTAAATGCCGACCAGCACACTCGCAAAATCCACCTAAGATTTGATAACTAATACTTCGATAGAATAACAGCTGGCATCGGTAAATGACAAGCATTTTATTACACAAACTCGCTCCGCCAAATCCTAGTACGCAGACAGGGCTAAGACCAAACTGCCTATTCAAAATCTGACTACATGCACATGGAACAGCAAAAGACAATTCGACAAACAACTCCAACAATGCTTAAACAGTCACTGTACAGCAACAAGACGAACTGCACGTAGACATGAACGCTAAGAACACACAAACGGTCGAACGACCAACCATCGGTCGTTGCCAATCATGTCAGGCAAGGGAAACGTCGGAGTATAAAACCGCCAACTGACAGCTTGATGGCATGAGGTCACTTCGACGGACGGACACACAGACACACACACACACACACACACACACACACACACAAGTTTCACTATTCGAATATAATGATCCATTCAACTTAAACTCGCTGAATCCGGACCTCGACGTGGTCGTGCACTCTCGCAACCACCTCCTTCCGCAAGAACTGGCGATGACGGACCTCACTGCTGCTTCGTCCCAACCGAAACCCGACACACGACGACCCGGAAATACTTGAGGTGGGTCCAAAGATAGTACCACGGTACTCGCTATCGATAAACGCCGCTGCTGCCCCTCACGAACAGTCAAAGCAAGCAAACTTAGTGGCGCCAGTGAACGCACTAAGAAAACGAGCGGCCGCAATCCGAATACACAAAGCCAACCTGTCAACGGCGCAAACACGAGTCGGAGCACGGCTCAGTAACATTAGGAGTACAATGGGAATTCCACTGTCAAATGCAGAGAAGACCGCGGATAGCGGAAAGTGGACACTGAAGGCATCTATGAGAGGAAAGATTTGTCTGGTGTGATAGATGAAGAAACACGAGCCGATATAGAACAGGTAAGAGATCCAGTATTAGAATCAGAATTTAAAAGAGCTTTCGAAGAGTGAAAATTAAGTAAAGCAGAAGGAATAGATAACATTCCATTATAATTTCTCAAACCACTAGCGGAAGTAGCAACAAAACGACTATTCGCGTTGGTGTGTATAAGTTATGAGTCTAGCGATATAGAATCTGGATTTCGGAAAAGTATCATCCACACAAATCGGAAGACTGTAAGAGTTGACAAGCCGGCCGGTGTGGCCGTGCGGTTCTAGGCGCTTCAGTCCGGAACCGCGTGACCGCTACGGTCGCAGGTTCGAATCCTGACTCGGGCATGGATGTGTGTGATGTCCTTAGGTTAGTTAGGTTTAAGTAGTTCTAAGTTCTAGGGGACTGATGACCACAGATGTTAAGTCCCATAGTGCTCAGAGCAATTTGAACCATTTTTTTAAGAGTTGACAAATTATCGCGAAGTCAGCTTAATGGCTCATGCACCCAAGTTGCTCACAAGAATAACATACAGAAGAACGGTAAAGATAATTGAGGATGTGTTAGATGACGATCAGTTTGGCTGCAGGAAAGATGAAGCCAGTTCTGATGTTATTGTTGATAATGATAGCAAGACTATAGAAAAATCAAGACACTTTCATAGGATCTGTCGACGAGGAAAAATGGTAAATGGTGCAAGATGTCGAAATTCTGAGAAAAATGTGTGTGAGCTACAGGGAGCGATGGGTGGTATACAACATGTACAAGAGCCAAGGGGAAAAAATAAAAGTGGAAAACCAAAAGCGAAGTGCTCGGTTTAAAAAGTGTTTAAAAAGCCCTTACTGCTCGATCTATATATCAAAGAAGTAACGATGGAAATGAAAAAAAGGTTCAAGGGTGGAATTAGAATTCAAGATGTAAGGATATCAGCGATATGATACACTTATGACACTGCAATCTTCAGTCAAAGCGAAGAAGAATACTGGACCTGTTGAATGGAATGAACAGTCCAATAAGTACATAACATGAATTGAGAAAAAACTGAAGAAAGACGAAGGTAATGAGAAGTGTCAGAAATGAGAACAGCGAGGAAGCTAATATCAGAATTTATGATCACGAGGTGGATGAAGTTAAGGAATTCTGCTGCCTAGGCAGCAAAATAACCAGTGACGCACAGAGCAAGAACCACATAAAAATCACACTAGCACTGACAAAAAAGGCATTCCTGGCCAATAAAAGACTATTAGTATCAAACATAGGCCTTAATTTGAGGAAGAAATTTCTGATAATGTACATTTGGAGCACAGCACTGTCTGCTAGTGAAACATGGACTCTGAGAAAACGGAAGAGAAGAAAATCGAAGCATTTGAGATGTGGTGCTCCGGATGAATTTTGATAATCAAGTGGATTGGTAAAGTCAGGAATGAGGAGGTTCACGTAAAATTTCAGAGTAAAGAAATGTATCGAAGACACTGACAAGAAGAAGGGAGAGGAAGATAGCATACCTGTTAAGACATCAACGACTAACTTCCATGGTACTAGAGGGACCTGTTGAAGGTAAAAACTTTAGAGCAAGACAGAGATTGGAAAGCATCCATCAAATAATTGAGGACGCTAGTTTGTAAGTGCTACTCTCAGATGGCGAGTTTGGCATACGGCAAGAATTCGTGGTGAGCCTAATCACGCCATTCAGATGACTGATAACCCCCCAAAAAAACGAAAAGAAGTACTGACAACCTCCTCATCTGCACGATTTGCACCGGAAGGCTTAACCATAGAACTTCCTCGATAACTTCTTGGAAAATAGCGCACAGATATGTTTTTAGCCTTAGTAGTGTTTAAATCTGCGGTATCATTGTCACGTCTTTCTCCTGGTAAGCTAAATTTTCGACTAAGCGCAAGAACGGTTCGTCCGTTGCCACTGAGTTCATATGTTTTCATAAGATCTGTCACAGCGTCGAGGACATACGCTGAAGAGCCAAAACATTATGACCACCTGTTTAATAGCTTGTTTGTCCATCTTTGGAACGAAATTCTTCGCTAATTCTGTGTATCAGGGATCAGATAGTTTGTTGATAGCCTTATGGAGGTAGGTGGCATTAGATGTCTACGCACAGGTCACGCAATACGCATAAATAACGAGCCGCTGATTTGCGTACCCGGCGTGTCGCCCAGATGAGTTCCATAGGATTTACATGAGGCGAGTTTGGTTGCCGAGACGTCAACGTGAGTTTACTATAATGCTCCTAAAACCGCTGTAACATGGTTCTGGCTCTCTGCTGCTGAAAGATGACATCGCTGTCAGAAATCATTTCAAGCCTGAATAGATGTAGGTCTTTCGCAGCAGTCAGCGTGTCCTCGATTACTACCACAGGTCTCATACAAGTGAAGGAGAATGTCTCCCATAGCATAATACTGCTCCCAAAAGTGCGACTCCGTGGCGCGCTGCACGTTCCGAGCCGGTGTTCACCTCAATGATGGCGTTTGTGGAGACGACCACCGACATAGTTTAGCAAAATCGTGATTCACCCGAAGAGCCGACATGTTTCCATTAATCGCCGGTGTAATCCTGATGGTCCCGTGCCCACTGCAGTCGTAACTGACAATGTCGTTTGGTCAACATATGAACACTAGGCGTGTTCTGCTGCGGAGCTGCACGTTCAAAAACGTACGTTGAACGGTGTGCTGCGAAACACTCTTTTGTCCGCCATCATTGTGCTCTTTCGACAGAGAGGCCACAGATCAACATCTGTCCCACTTTACCGAGCAAAAAAGCCTCCGAACCACACGGTCAAAGAATTATGGATCACCGATAAAGTCGAAAGTGCGTCAGAGCGACAGTATGGTGAAAATTATGGTGATTCTCGTTACCCTAACGCATTACGCTCCTCCACAGCATACCGTCAGTGCACAGTATTACTGTTCGTTTTTGGAGCATCACTTGCAACCAGCTTTGCGAAAGAAGCGGCGACACTTTCTGCGCAACCCATTCACTTTGCACGACAATGCGCGGGCGCATACAGTCGGATTAGAGCAGCGAGGTCTGCGTGGACATCGCTCGCCCGACCATTGCCGCCACGCATCACTTGAGCCAGGCCACGGTTTTGGTGGATCGTCTGTCGCTCGTCCTCCGGACGACGCGTTTTGGCTCGCCGATAGTTCATGAGTCGGCTGTTCAAATGGCTCAAATGGCTCTGAGCATTATTGGACTTAACTTCTGAGGTCATCAGTCCCATAGACCTTAGAACTACTTAAACCTAACCAACCTAAGGATATCACACACATCCAAGCCCCAGGCAGGATTCGAAACTGCGACCGTAGCGGTCGCGCGGTTCCAGACTGAAGACTCTAGAAACGCTCGGCCACTCCGGCCAGCAGTCGGCTGTGTGTGTGTGTGTGTTTGTGTTTGTGTGTGTGTGTGTGTGTGTGTGTGTGTGTGTGTGTGTGTGTGTGTGTGCATCGACTCCCAATTTGTCTTCGTGCGTGCTTAGTTACTGTTGGGTACCGTTCAGGTCTTCGTCCAAGTTTTTGTCAGGTTGTGTGTGTAGTATGTGTGATTTTATTTGACAAGTTATTTTAAATGTTGTCGGCGTATTGGCTTTGAGAGGTCGGTCGTCTCATCGGCCGACAAGTGAATGGTTCTCCGAGCGCTTCTGGGCGCCTTCGATTACCATCTTGTGGAACTTGGGTCGGTCCTTTCCTGGTGCAGGGATGTCGTTTAGCCAGTGGGCGTGTTTCCTCTGTATGGTTGGGTCCGAGCCAGTATTTCCGCTGTCGTGTGTCTGGAAGTGAGACGCAGACGCACCATCAGTACAGTCGCGACGGAGCAGCAGTCGCGGACTGACCAGCAGGCAGTCGGCCGGTTGTTGCGGACGAGGGAAGTTAACTCCGCGCGGTGCAGTCGGCTGGGGCCGCTGGCAGCCCATGCGCAGTGTCGGAGCGTGTGTGGAGCTGTCCGATCGCTACGAGCTTCGTGGTTCACCGACCCAGGACGTCAAAGTTGAGTAGTGGTTTCAACTACCCAAGCCACGTCCTTTCATGTTGTGGTGGTTCGTTTCGGTGGTTTGCTGTTGAGGAGGTTTTCTTTCGAGCAACACCGAGTATTTCTACTGCTGAAATTTAGCGGTCATGCGGTGCAAATAACTATTTTGGTTGACTACAATTCGAGTGCACCAGTGGAATTTTCTGCCTTGTGTCCGTTAGTGTTCTGGTAACCTGCTCTGGGCACTGACTTAAATTCAGGCAGTGTTCTTTTGGGTGAAGTTAACTATATTACCGTGTTTCAAATTCAAGCGTACCAGCGGAATTTTTCTGCCTAGTGGCCGTTAATGTTCCGGTTACCTGCCATGGCCTCTAACGTAATTGCAGGCAGCGTCCTTTCCTCACCTGTTGTTGCTGTCCAGCATGGTGTGTGATTTTGACAGCTAATACATACTTCATTGTGGATTATCACGTTTGTAAACTTTACTGTCTGAGTTCTCATGTACTGATTGATGGGAAGCAAGTCGTTGTGTCAGACGGTCCATGGCTGTCCCCTGGTTGTTCCGACGGATCAATTGTAGTTAGGCTCACCACCTGTCTCGCCTAAGTGAACGAGGGCAGACCGACCTCCCTGGATGCTTCTGAGTGCCACCGGTGTTAAATAATCTGTTTTTAGCTGCTTAAAATTTAGGGCCTATGATTATTTTTTCTTTTTCCCTTAAAAATTTTGCAAAATTAATTCTTTATCTTTCAAGCTTAAACATTGCGGCCTTCCGCCTTTAAAAGATTATGGTAATATATTTTAAAATTTTGAAACTGAACTGTGGCCTTCAGCTATTGGTATTGCACCTTGCATATGTTTGTTCTATTTGCTTTGCCTTAAGGCTTTCCACTTAACCGTGATATGTTTTTTTTATTTATTTTTTTTATTTGCCTTTTAATTGCATTTTTATCTCGTTGGTTTTTAAGATTTCTTGCTTTTAAACATTCTGGCCTTCTGCCTTTAAAAGTCTATGGTAATATATTCTAAAATTTTGAAACTTAATTCTGGCCTTCAGCCTTTGGTATTGCACCTTGCATATGTTTGCCGTGATATTCGTTTCATTATTTTATTGCTGTCTTAATTGGATTTTTATCTTGTTGATTTGTTAAGATTTGTTGTTTGGACGCCTTCAGCTGTGAAAGAATTGCATTCGGTAAAGGTCCGGCTACGTGCCGCTCTGGATGTAAAAGTGTTATTAAATTACAATAAATTACAATTAGAATGTGAAACTGAACCCAATCTTATTTGGGCCTTTCCACAATCCCAATTAACTGTTTTGCCCAGCGGGTTTAGCGGGCACATCATAACTCTTTTGTATCGGTTGTGAATAAATAGTTGCCATTATTTAATTCAAACCCTCGTAGTTTCTTAGCAATGTAATCAACCTCGCTTTTTTCTTTGTTCTCCTGTTGTGCTATGCACATAAGCGGTGAAAATTGTAAATGTATCGTGTGCCTCTGAGACTTTTTTAATAAAATAGAAAGACCTCTGAGGTTAAAGTCTACTTTTCTTTTCAAGGAGTAGAGTTCTCTGTTTGAGATCCATCCAATTGAGGGGACGTTGCTTTTTGCTGTCAATAAGTGGAGAGGCTGGGAGCATGGTAGAGGGAATCGCAGTTGGGAATATCTGGCCCATATGTTTGTTTGTTGAGCGAAATGCTGGTTAACTGACTGCACGGGAAGGCCAAACCACATGCTAGGGACCTGTGTTGGTGAATACAGCATCGGCATTAATCCGACGTCGATCAGATTCATTTTTGCCAAAGCAGTGTAGTGTATAGAGTTACCAATAACGCTGATAGTTTGTACACCAAATATACCGACTATGCATCGACAGAAAATTCGCACTATGGAAGGAAGTCTAATGGACTGTATGTACAGCGAAAGTAGGAGAATTGTCACGACTACTGCGGGTGAATAGAGGACGACGCGAACATTGTAGTAATAGGAATATTTTCGTAGGATTCTCTAAGATCCTTTGTCGAGGAAGGAAGTCAGTGTTGAGCGATGATCGTTGAACATACGCGTATTATATGGTCACAGTCTTTCCTGAAAGGTGGGGCATATCAGCTTGTCCCTTGCAATATAGATAAGCATATGCGCAAACGAGTGGAACAACAGATTGAAAGTTTGAAAGTAGTTTTCTACGACGTACTACTCAGAAAGTAAACCTACTGAACGTAGTCCTAATCACTCTATTCACCTTATGAATTCTGCGCCGTGTACTCTTTTATAGATACGGAAACTACTAGAAGCAGCGTAGTTCCAAAAGTCCTTGAAATCTGTCAGCGCTTGACTGAGCCACTCACTCAGTTAGTCTACTTGCCCAGTGCACGCTGCAAAAACGACTGTTAACCCCGATAAAACTAAGTGTTCATAAAAACGTGAGTCGACGCTGTAGATGAGATACACCGTCACAATTGCAGAAAACCGACTATCATTCTGATAGGTACTTTCTTTCGTTTATTATTGTCATTACTATTATTGTTAGCCTCGTTGTACACCAGTACGCTCAGTTCCAACTGGCAGCACTGCCTTTCAATTCAAGGTATCAGTCCGTCTTTTCTACAAATTAATAAAATAAAATAAATTTCAAATATGAGTGGAGTGACATTAAAGTTTATAAATAAGTAAAATATACCTAGACACCTTCTCTCTCTCTCTCTCTCTCTCTCTCTCTATATATATATATATATATATATATATATATATATATATATATATATATATATATCCGAGCCTCAGGTACAGGGCGGGTCGCAGGTGGCGGATAGCGAACGATCCATCAGATATGGTGGACAGCTGCGAATAAGGGGAAACCCAAATAAGCAGTCCCGGACCGAGGCGGCAGCATCACGAGGGTGTGGGAGGGTGACTTTTGGCAAGGGTCACACTCATTCAAAAACCACAGAACCCGAAGACGTTGCTGTGTCATGGCGAGTAAGTGCCGCCATTACAATAAGCACTGTCAACACCCAAATCCAGGACGCGTCTGAAGTGGGAACCATCGGCATCCTGGTCAGTGTCTGTTCACACAATGTGCGGCTGGTCATAATGCGCCAGGAACTAACAATCCCTGGTTCTAAACACCCAGTGGAAACACTGGACCAACTTGATTACAAGCAAGTATGACTCGTGCAAGTAATACATCTACATCTACATCTACATTGATACTCCGCAAGCCACCCAACGGTGTGTGGCGGAGGGCACTTTACGTGCCACTGTCATTACCTCCCTTTCCTGTTCCAGTCGCGTATGGTTCGCGGGAAGAACGACTGTCTGAAAGCCTCCGTGCGCGCTCTAATCTCTCTAATTTTACATTCGTGATCTCCTCGGGAAGTATAAGTAGGGGGAAGCAATATATTCGATACCTCATCCAGAAACGCACCCTCTCGAAACCTGGCGAGCAAGCTACACCGCGATGCAGAGCGCCTCTCTTGCAGAGTCTGCCACTTGAGTTTATTGAACATCTCCGTAACGCTATCACGGTTACCAAATAACCCAGTGACGAAACGCGCCGCTCTTCTTTGGATCTTCTCTATCTCCTCCGTCAACCCGACCTGGTACGGATCCCACACTGATGAGCAATACTCAAGTATAGGTCGAACGAGTGTTTTGTAAGCCACCTCCTTTGTTGAGGGACTACATTTTCTAAGCACTCTCCCAATGAATCTCAACCTGGTACCCGCCTTACCAACAATTAGTTTTATATGATCATTCCACTTCAAATCGTTCCGTACGCATACTCCCAGATATTTTACAGAAGTAACTGCTACCAGTGTTTGTTCCGCTATCATATAATCATACAATAAAGGATCCTTCTTTCTATGTATTCGCAATACATTACATTTGTCTATGTTAAGGGTCAGTTGCCACTCCCTGCACCAAGTGCCTATCCGCTGCAGATCTTCCTGTATTTCGCTACAATTTTCTAATGCAGCAACTTCTCTGTATACTACAGCATCATCCGCGAAAAGCCGCATGGAACTTCCGACACTATCTACTAAGTCATTTATATATATTGTGAAAAGCAATGGTCCCATAACACTCCCCTGTGGCACGCCAGAGGTTACTTTAACGTCTGTAGACGTCTCTCCATTGATAACAACATGCTGTGTTCTGTTTGCTAAAAACTCTTCAATCCAGCCACACAGCTGGTCTGATATTCCGTAGGCTCTTACTTTGTTTATCAGGCGACAGTGCGGAACTGTATCGAACGCCTTCCGGAAGTCAAGAAAAATAGCATCTACCTGGGAGCCTGTATCTATTATTTTCTGGGTCTCATGAACAAATAAGGCGAGTTGGGTCTCACACGATCGCTGTTTCCGGAATCCATGTTGATTCCTACATAGTAGATTCTGGGTTTCCAGAAATGACATGATACGCGAGCAAAAAACATGTTCTAAAATTCTACAAGAGATCGACGTAAGAGATATAGGTCTGTAGTTTTGCGCATCTGCTCGACGACCCTTCTTGAAGACTGGGACTATCTGTGCTCTTTTCCAATCATTTGGAACCCTCCGTTCCTCTAGAGACTTGCGGTACACGGCTGTTAGAAGGGGGGCTAGTTCTTTCGCGTACTCTGTGTAGAATCGAATTGGTATCCCGTCAGGTCCAGTGGACTTTCCTCTATTGAGTGATTCCAGTTGCTTTTCTATTCCTTGGACACTTATTTCGATGTCAGCCATTTTTTCGTTTGTGCGAGGATTTAGAGACGGAACTGCAGTGCGGTCTTCCTCTGTGAAACAGCTTTGGAAAAAGGTGTTTAGTATTTCAGCTTTACGCGAGTCATCCTCTGTTTCAATGCCATCATCATCCCGTAGTGTCTGGATATGCTGTTTCGAGCCACTCACTGATTTAACGTAAGACCAGAACTTCCTAGGATTTTCTGTCAAGTCGGTACATAGAATTTTACTTTCGAATTCAATGAACGCTTCACGCATAGCCCTCCTTACGCTAACTTTGACATCGTTTAGCTTCTGTTTGTCTGAGAGGTTTTGGCTGCGTTTAAACTTGGAGTGGAGCTCTCTTTGCTTTCGCAGTAGTTTCCTAACTTTCTTGTTGTACCACGGTGGGTTTTTCCCGTCCCTCACAGTTTTACTCGGCACGTACCTGTCTAAAACGCATTTTACGATTGCCTTGAACTTTTTCCATAAACACTCAACATTGTCAGTGTCGGAACAGAAATTTTCGTTTTGATCTGTTAGGTAGTCTGAAATCTGCCTTCTATTACTCTTGCTAAACAGATAAACATTCCTCCCTTTTTTTATATTCCTATTAACTTCCATATTCAGGGATGCTGCAACGGCCTTATGATCACTGATTCCCTGCTCTGTACATACAGATTCGAAAAGTTCGGGTCTGTTTGTTATCAGTAGGTCCAATATGTTATCTCCACGAGTCGGTTCTCTGTTTAATTGCTCGAGGTAATTTTCGGATAGTGCACTCAGTATAATGTCACTCGATGCTCTGTCCCTACCACCCGTCCTAAACATCTGAGTGTCCCAGTCTATATCTGGTAAATTGAAATCTCCACCTAAGACTATAACATGCTGAGAAAATTTATGTGAAATGTATTCCAAATTTTCTCTCAGTTGTTCTGCCACTAATGCTGCTGAGTCGGGAGGTCGGTAAAAGGAGCCAATTATTAACCTAGTTCGGTTGTTTAGTGTAACCTCCACCCATAATAATTCACAGGAACTATCCACTTCTACTTCACTACAGGATAAACTACTACTAACAGCGATGAACACTCCACCACCGGTTGCATGCAATCTATCCTTTCTAAACACCGTCTGTACCTTTGTAAAAATTTCGGCAGAATTTATCTCTGGCTTAAGCCAGCTTTCTGTACCTATAACGATTTCAGCTTCGGTGCTTTCTATCAGCGCTTGAAGTTCCGGTACTTTACCAACGCAGCTTCGACAGTTGACAATTAGAATACCGATTGCTGCTTGTTCCCCGCATGTCCTGACTTTGCCCCGCACCCGTTGAGGCTGTTGCCCTTTCTGTACTTGCCCAAGGCCATCTAACCTAAAAAACCGCCCAGCCCACGCCACACAACCCCTGCTACCCGTGTAGCCGCTTGTTGCGTGTAGTGGACTCCTGACCTATCCAGCGGAACCAGAAACCCCACCACCCTATGGCGCAAGTCGAGGAATCTGCAGCCCACACGGTCGCAGAACCGTCTCAGCCTCTGATTCAGACCCTCCACTCGGCTCTGTACCAAAGGTCCGCAGTCAGTCCTGTCGACGATGCTGCAGATGGTGAGCTCTGCTTTCATCCCGCTAGCGAGACTGGCAGTCTTCACCAAATCAGATAGCCGCCGGAAGCCAAAGAGGATTTCCTCCGATCCATAGCGACACACATCATTGGTGCCGACATGAGCGACCACCTGCAGATGGGTGCACCCTGTACCCTTCATGGCATCCGGAAGGACCCTTTCCACATCTGGAATGACTCCCCCCGGTATGCACACGGAGTGCACATTGGTTTTCTTCCCCTGTCTTGCTGCCATTTCCCTAAGGGGCCCCATTACGCGCCTGACGTTGGAGCTCCCAACTACCAGTAAGCCCACCCTCTGCGACTGCCCGGATCTTGCAGACTGAGGGGCAACCTCTGGAACAGGACAAGCAGCCATGTCAGGCCGAAGATCAGTATCAGCCTGAGACAGAGCCTGAAACCGGTTCGTCAGACAAACTGGAGAGGCTTTCCGTTCAGCCCTCCGGAATGTCTTTCGCCCCCTGCCACACCTTGAAACGACCTCCCACTCTACCACAGGTGAGGGATCAGCCTCAATGCGGGCAGTATCCCGGGCAACCACAGTCGTAGTCCGATCAGGGGATGCGTGGGACGAGCTGGCCGTCCCCGACAAACCCCCATCCCGACCCCCACAGTGATGCCCATTGGCAACAGCCTCAAGCTGTGTGACCGAAGCCAACACTGCCTGAAGCTGGGAGCGAAGGGATGCCAACTCAGCCTGCATCCGAACACAGCAGTTGCAGTCCCTATCCATACTAAGAACTGTTTTTCTAAGAACGTGTGAACTAATCTACAGAGAGCGCAAACAAATCGACAAAATTTAAACGGTTATTAAAATACAAGATTGCCTAGTAAATGCAGTAATGCTGCTACTTGCGCACTGCTGACACTGCTCGGCGGCGGAAGGAGACTAAGCGAAATTACACTATTCAGGTACTAAAACACGATGCTACACTCTCAAATACTATAATACGCCCGAAATTTATGAATTAAACAATGCAAGTACCAAAAACACGCAAAGAAATTAAGAATTAAACTATGTAACAAATGAGTGAGCTAGGAGTATACGACTTGCTGCTCAGCTGCTTATCCAACGGCGGCAGGGAGCACACTGACTGCGACCAACCGACACTGGCCGTTCAAAACAAAACAGTAGACAAACGACTACGCGAATTTACACTATTCAGGCACTAAAACGCGATGCTACAACTCTCAAATACTATAATACGCCCGAAATTTATGAATTACACAATGCAAGTACCAAAAACACGCAAAGAAATTAAGAATTAAACTATGTAACAAATGAGTGAGCTAGGAGTATACGACTTGCTGCTCAGCTGCTTATCCAACGGCGGCAGGGAGCACACTGACTGCGACCAACCGACACTGGCCGTTCAAAACAAAACAGTAGACAAACGACTACGCGAATTTACACTATTCAGGTACTAAAACGCGATGCTACAACTCTCAAATACTATAATACGCCCGAAATTTATGAATTACACAATGCAAGTACCAAAAACACGCAAAGAAATTAAGAATTAAACTATGTAACAAATGAGTGAGCTAGGAGTATACGACTTGCTGCTCAGCTGCTTTTCCAACGGCGGCAGGGAGCACACTGACTGCGACCAACATTACCCCAGGTGGTAACCAATCCACCCATCAACAGATGGTAACCAGGAATTCGGATTCTGGGGAACCTGGACTTACACGATTACATCAGAGAAAGTCGGAGCTCTCTGGCAAACTTCCACTTAAAACACCTACATACATTGGAACCTTTAACATAAATACATTAATCCAACCAGGAAAACTTCTAAACCTTACAACAGAACTTGAAAAGCAAAAGATAGTAATACTAGCTTTACAGGAGACACGTTTTACAGATGAAGAAACATCAGATTATGGCAACTATCGCATCTTTAAGAGCGAGATGGATAAACGAATCGGAAGAGGAGCCCCCCATCTCGGGATGGCGTTTATCATACACAAGAGCGTGCTCAGCTCCATCAAGGAAGTTACTCCCGTAAATAATAGGATAATGACGATGCGCTTACAGTGTGCCAACAAAACATACACAATGGTTAATGTTCATGCTCCCACAAACGGAGACAACAAGAAAAACCCCATAGAAACAGAAAAGTTCTGGGAAAATTTGGAGAATATAATGGCCAAGATTCCAAAAGATGATACAAAAGTTCTACTCGGCGATTTTAATGCCCAAATTGGTAGAGAGAAAATCCACCAAAAAACCGTAGGCAAATATCCTGCACATAAATTTACCAATAAAAATGGTACAAGGCTCGTCGAACTATGTAAGTAGAATAACCTGAAGATAATGTCAACATCTCTAAGAAAATGTCCAAGAAAACAAAAGACATGGAGATCTCCTATACAACAAATTGGCGAGTTTCAAATAGATCATGTGGCGATTTCATACCCAGTACGAAAAGAAATTTACGACGTCCAAGTGCGCAGAGGAGCAAACATTGATTCAGACCATTACCTAACTAGAATTAAAATAAAGTTTACAGCACGAAGAAGTCATCAGAAGAAAACAGAAATACAGAAATATGACACCAAGAAGATTAAAGAATCTAAAGTAAAAGAAGAATGGGAGAAGAAAAAGGCAAACACATGGGAAGAATTTCATTCTAAAATCACGCGAATAGCTAAGGAAACTATTCCCTTGAAAAAGATATTCAAACACGCTTGGTGGGATTCAGACTGTGAAAATGCATTGGAAAGGAGAAAAAAGGCATTTCAAGAATATAACAGTAAAAAATCACAAGAAAGTCTACATTTATTTAACGAGGTTAGAAAACAGGTTTCAAAATCTATTAGGCAAGCAAAAAGGAAGTACACAAAGGCACAACTGGATGCCATAGAAGAAAATTTCCAAAACTATAATACAAGAGACTTTTACAGAACTTTCGCAGATAAAATACGAGGATATATCCCTCAAAATTTATGTTTCAGAAAACCAGATGGTAAATTAGCCCTAACAAACCAGGAAAACTGTCAAGTATTGGCTCAATATTTTTCTAACCTACTAAATTGCCCAGAACCTAGTTTAAGGTTTCCCAAAGAAACCACCAACACAGGAAGAAATCAAATGTCACACTAAAAACTTAAAAAATAATAGAACATCTGGCGAAGATGGCATTGTTGCAGAGCTATTAAAAAACCTAGGACCAAAGACGTTGCAAGAGCTCACAAAAATAATAACAAAAATATGGGAAACAGAAAAATTACCAGAGGATTGGAAATGTGCCCTTATTCACCCGTTACATAAAAAAGGAGACAGAACAAATGTCAATAACTACAGGGGAATCTCACTTTTACAAGTCACCTACAAAATTCTCTCAACATGCCTGCTGAAAAGAACACAAGAGCAGCTGGAACGCCAAATTGGTGATTAACAAGCAGGCTTCCGCCCCGGTCGCTCATGCATAGAACAAATATTTAATTTAAAGACAATATTAAAACACAAAGCAATTAGAAATGCCCCCATAATTTGTACATTTGTAGATTTTAAGAAAGCCTATGACTCAATTGACCGGCAATCTTTGTTTAACATTTTAGAGGAACTTGGACTTGACTCCAAAACACTAAGGCTTATCAAAGAATCACTGACAGACACTGTATCTAAAGTTAAATTCAGGGGAGAAATCTCTGAACCTTTTCTCATAAAAACTGGAGTACGTCAAGGTGACGGGCTATCTCCACTTCTGTTTAATATAGTCCTGGATAAAGTCATTAAGGAATGGGAAAAAGAATTAAAAAATCAATCCTACTGGAAACCAATCCATCTTGGTAGAACCAAAGACAACGTGGAGATATCTTGTTTAGCATTCGCGGACGACTTGGCCATACTTGCAGATGATGAAGAAATCGCCACCAAACAAATAGAGATCCTTAAAGAATGCGCGGATAAAGTAGGTTTAGAAATTTCGTTTCAAAAGACAGAATTTTTCTGTACGAAATTCCATATACACAGTTTGAACACAAAATATGGAAAAATAAATAGAGTAAAACATTTTAAATACCTAGGTGAAATTTTGGAGCCAACCGGAGGAGAGAAAGTTGCACAGAAGATCAGACAACAGAAAATGAAGAGAGCATATGGTATGACACATGAAATATACAATAAAAAATGCATCTCCTCTAACACAAAAATCAGACACTACTGCGCAGTAATTAAGCCAGCAGCACTATATGCTAGTGAAACGCTCACACTCCACACAAAATGTGATTTAGAAAAAATACTAAAAGAAGAACGCAAAATTATGAGAAAGATTTTAGGTCCAAAATTAACAGAAGAAGGATACCGGATACAATCAAGAAGAACCACAGAAACTATATCAAACCTGGCAGCAGACATAAGAAGGCGAAGATTAAAATTTTATGGACATGTCACTAGACTTCCCCCCCACACGACTCACCAACAGAATTCTCACTTACATAGAAAAAGTCAAATCAACAACACCATGGATTAGCCAAGTAAAATTAGATTTACAAAACGCAAATATTGAACTTAAATATGTCAAAGATAGAAAAACTTTTAGAAATAAGGTGGAAAAGTGGATTGTATTGTCGGAGAAGGAAGCACTAAAGAGACCAGGAACAAAATGGACAGAAGAAAGAAAAAGAAAACATGGAGAACGAATGAAAGAAGTATGGAAGAAACGACGTCAGAAAGCTTTGCGTGATCCTTCTGGGTCCATTCGCGATAAGTAAGTGTATATATACAAAGATGATGTGACTTACCGAACGAAAGCGCTGGCAGGTCGATAGACACACGAACACACACAAACATACACACAAAATTCAAGCTTTCGCAACAAACTGTTGCCTCATCAGGAAAGAGGGAAGGAGAGGGAAAGACGAAAGGATGTGGGTTTTAAGGGAGAGGGTAAGGAGTCATTCCAATCCCGGGAGCGGAAAGACTTACCTTAGGGGGAAAAAAGGACGGGTATACACTCGCACACACACACACACACACACACACACATATCCATCCACACACACACACACACATATATATATATATATATATATATATATATATATATATATATATATATATATACTTCCACAAGCAATTTATAGCTACTTGTATTCACTATTTTCAAGAGTGTCAACACATTGAAGGAGACCCTTGTTTCAGTTTTGCAAACACTGATTCCTGTCTGTGTCTAGGAAAACAAAACTGTATGTGATCGCCTTGCTGGGCCTGTCCATAGTCACAGTGTGTTGATGGAGTGACATAAACCGGGGAACGTGATGTCGGGGACACCAGCAGCTGAATTAGAATCTGACAACTGTCATTCCGAACCGTCTCTTGTTGCCTTTGGCAACGAAACGATGTTTCATATCTAACTTTTCAGTGTACTGTTATTTTTTCGGTATGTGTGGGTGGATTTATCTGTGCTACATGGCTACGAACAAATCTTCGGTCTCTCCCTGTTTGTTCGATTCGTTTCTGGCCGTGCCTGTCTAGAGCAACAAAGTGGCTCTGAGCACTATGGGGCTTAACTTCTGAGGTCATCAGTCCCCTAAAACTTAGAACTACTTAAACCTAACTAACCTAAGGACATCACACACATCCGAGTGGCCGGGCTGACTAGAGCAATTAGTCCACCTGCTGGAATGTATCTCTCTTTGCTGTGATATTCTCCACTTGCGCGGCCTTCTCATTTCACACAATCCTCGCATGCCCGTTAGCCCATACACATAGAAACTTCCTTTAAGAACTTCTCAGCGCGGAGAGCGCATCCTTTACTATCACGATACGGTCATCTTGGGTCACCATACTGTGTCTTAGTGCTCCTTCAGTAGCTAGGTTGTATGCCGTGGAAACTGACTCCTCTTTCGGTAGGCGAAATTTTTTTTTTCCTTCTTCCCTGTGCTAGCCGGTACCGAACAGATTGGGGGCACCGCCAGCTCTGCAGGCGCCGGTGGAGCAAGCTCCCCAGCCGGGAGGGCCTTGCCCAACCGGCGGACCTCACGTGCAGAGGCTC
The DNA here is from genome assembly GCF_021461385.2 of Schistocerca piceifrons. NCBI lineage: Eukaryota > Metazoa > Arthropoda > Insecta > Orthoptera > Acrididae > Schistocerca > Schistocerca piceifrons. Next base: position 595,503,160 of record NC_060138.1, on the reverse strand, counting down.
GCCGTGTCGCGTCGGGGTCGCGACCGGTTCCATCCGGGCGGTGGGCGTGGCGCGCTATCTGGACCGGCCATCGCGACACCGAGTCGTGACCGTGCCGTAATTAGCACCACCCGCCATCACAGAATTGGGCCCCCATTTGTCAAGCGGCTGCCGTTAAGTGTTTTGCCCTTCGATTAAATAAATGTAATAGAGTTTCAGTTACAGCAAAGTCGAATATTTCAGGGGTATTCCAGCTCTTCGCTGGAGACCACATGCGAAGGCAATAAAGATTCATCTGAGTCAACTGGCTCTCTCCTGTGATATACGACAGCGTTGACGGTCAAGGCTAAGAAACATTTTTTTTAATCAACTGAAGGAAATAAAGAGTTTTTTACAGTTTCTCAAAACGTTTCCCCTTCAGGCTGCTTTAAGGGGAGATAGAAGTTTTGCTAATTAATTTCGTTCACAGTCGTGTTATGTTCAGCCTAAGAAAAAAGTAAAAAGAAATAAACAGAAGCTACGCACCATTGAGAAATAATCCGAACGCGACAGAAGTCGGCAGATGTGATGCACATAGAGCGACAAACAAACAATTATAACATCAGAAAATTTGAGTGGTTTATTCAACAGAAAGAGCTTCACAAATTCAGTATGTCAATAGTGCGCTGGTCCATCTCTGTTCCTTATGCAAGCAGTTATTCAGCTTGGAATTGATTGATGGAATTAATGGACGTCCACTTGAGAGATAACATTACACATTCTGTCCAACTGGCGCTTTATATCGTCAAAATCCCAAAATGGTTGGAGGGCCCTGCCCATAATGGTCCAAACGTTCTCATTTGGGGAGAGATCCGCCAAACTTGCTGGTGAAGCTCGGGATTGTCAAACGCGAAGACAAGTAGCACAAACTCTCTTGTGTACGAACGAGCATAATCTTGCTGAAATGTATGCCCAGGATAGTTTGCCATGAAGGGCAACATTAAGGGACGCAGAACATCGACGACGTACCCCTGTGCTGTAAGGGGGCCGCGGATGACGACCGAAAGGGTCCGGCTATAAAAAGAAGTTTTGAATGTTGGGCTCCATAAGGTTCCCTTTCTGTGCAGCGACCGTGGAATATAAAATTATAAAGAATGTAGCAACCAGCCACAGAAACATAATTTATTTACCTTGTTGTGAATGGATTTCGAATGATATCAGTCATCATCGGTGCATTTTTCTAACCGATACATGCCATAAGTAGAAGTACTGTCCTTAACAGATTCATGATAGAAATCTGCCAAGGGCAGTACTTCTACTTATGGCATGTATCGGTTAGAAAAATGCACCGATGATGACTGATATCATTCGAAATCCATTCGCAACAAGATAAATAATTTATGTTTCTGCGACTGGTTGCTACATTCTTTATAATTTTATAAAAAGAAGTAGCTTCCCAGACCATAACTCTTGCTTGTCAGTGTCAATAAAATTCACCAACAGCAGTATACTTTAAGATATTATTGTATTTTATTTTGAAAGCAACCAGTTTCGTCATTTCATTATGCCATCTTCAGGCCCCATACGCTTCCATCCAAATAAACGGACTTGTCGTACAGTGCCAGAAATTACTGGATATCGTGAATTCCAATCGTTATACAATTGCTTCATACAAAGACATCTTCACGATATCAAGTGATTTATGGCGCCATACTACAAGTCCTTTTATTTGGATAGAAAGATATGGGGACTAAAGATGGCATAATGAAATGCCGAAACTGCTTGCTTTCAGAATAAAATAAAATAATATCTTAAAGTGTACGGCTGTTGGTGAATTTTATTGACATTGACAATTACTTACCAGCCGATGACCAACAGAGATATCTGCTGCTTATAGAGCCGTATGGCGGGCGGCAATCAAGTTGGTATCCCATTGCTCTACAGGGCTTCTCCATGCACATATTCGCTGGTCATAGGGCTCAGATCGAAGCTGGACTCATCATTAAAAACATTTCTACTCCAACCAATTACTCCGGATATCGATGGCACACCATCCAGAAACCAGAATTGATGTTCTGGAGTGCCATTTCTGTCAATAGCAGAGCCCCTTTGGTTATCATCCGCAGCATCCTTATAGCACAGCGGTACGTCGACCGACATTCCACACCCCGTTTTGATGCACTTCATGGCGAGCAATCCTGGGCTTACATTTCAGCAAGACAATTGCCGCCCGCATACAGTGACAGTTTCTACTGCTTTTCTTCTTGCTTGCCAAATCGTACCTTGGCCTACGAGGCCGTCGGATCTCCCCAGGGCCCTCCAACCTTCTCAGGATTTCGACGATCTAACTAGCCAACTGGATGGAATATGGCACCATTTCACTCAGGAAGACGTCCAACAACGCTGTCAATCAATGCCAAGCCGAATGAGTGCTTGCACGAGGACCGGCGGTGGATCAATGCATTACTGACTTGCTCCATTTGTGAATCACTTTCTCTTGAAAAAATCATCCAATTTTTCTGAAACTGTAATCATTTTTTGTTTGTATATGCACATCACGTTACCGATTTCCGTCCATTCGGGTAATTATTTCGTGGTGAGCCTTTTATCTGTGAGAGTATACCCCAACGACCTGAAAAAGCTAGATTCACGACCATACGATTCGGGAGGACGACGGGTCAAACACGCTTCCGGCCATCCTCATTTAGGTTTTCCGTGATTTCCCTAAATCACATCAGACAAGGCCACGGCCACGGCCGACTTCCAGCCCAATTCTTACCTAATCCCATGGGACTAATGACCTCGCTGTTTGGCCCTCTCCCCCCAAATCAAGCAACCAACCAACGACCGCACGCAAAGTAATTGTCTACAGGGTATTTGCTTCTTGTATGTTTCATATTGATCAAATAAATATTCCAACTAGACAAACATCAGTGTTACAAGCCGTTAAAAAATTATTAACGCGGATTTTACCGAAATTTTCAGTCGTAAAATAATTGTCTCTGTGACCGAGGAAGTTATTTCGCGCTAGAACAGAGTCGTTCCACCTGCATGTCTGGTGCTACAAAAAAAATTTGTAAAATCCAGATTTATTCAATAAAAGGAAAATAGGTGAGATAAAAGTATCAGCGTGCAGAAGGTATTAGTGTGTGACCATGTATTTCCTGATATATTTGAAATAATTACAAAAAATCGGATTTAGGTTTGTTTGACCTATATGTATGTTCTGAGCCTAAATGAATGGTGAAATCAGTAAAAATGGCTTTTCATTATCTCGCTGCTTATTTGCAGTATTATTGTTATAGACAGGACAATATAAAATATTTGTCCCACGTACGATGAATCATCCAGACACGGTTATTGTTAAGCAACAAATCTCAAAGAAAAGTCACCGATTCGAAAACCGCGTGAGTTGTGAAGTTTCGTTGTTGCAGTTAAGGAATATCGAACAAGAATCGTTGTTTTAAGGCGGAAAATATTTTGTAAAATATGTGACTGCTGTTCATAAATAAATTACTTTGAAGCAAAATTTCAAACTTAATGCCCTTGGAACTACAGTGACCGACAGCGGTCACTGTGTTATAAAATAAAACAGTCTCAATTGCATTTATTTACTGTTAATGACGTTAGCCATAGACCATCATGAGACAATATTCAAGTCAGTGATCAGGTGGGATTCGAAGTAATACCGTACCTTATTCGTCATACGTTGAACAGAGCTCTACTCAGACGCTACTCAGACACTCTATTAAATAAACGCAACTGTGACAGTTTTGCTTTATAATTTGATACTTCCTATTATGTGAACGATTAGCGAACGTAACTGTGTACGTAAGAATGGAAATATTCTGTAGGAACAACAGTTTTTATAGTTAAACTTTTCCGTTAAGGACATTGTAAAACATGTGTTAATGGAATATAAATACAGATAACTGCGGCCAGTCACTTATAAAATATCTATTAATTTCCGTAAACTAGTTTATATATGTAACTTCAATTGGCCTTACCTGAAGATAAGCAAAAAAAATATTTCACAAGTGACTGGTGGCCGTTATCTGTATTTATATTCTAGTTTATTACGAACTTGCCGTAGTTTGTCCGGGATTTAATGAAGGTCATGAATGAAACTTTATTTACACATTATCATTTCTTTATGCGAACAGTACGAAACCTATTGTGCTTCTGATGAGTTTTTAAAGTTATGTGACAGGTTCAGTAATTATTTTTACGCATGATCACAGAATAATATTTCATAGCATATTATATGTTTTGGTTTCCTTGTACGTATAGTGTGCATGCTCCGCGCTACACGCAGCAGGACTATGACTATACGCGTTTCCTTTTCACAGACTGAAGCTAAGCTGTGTTGCCGTCTGGGGTCTGGTGTTGAAATTCGGGCAGCCGTCCTTCTCCACAGCCTTGTGCACGGCTATCGTAAAGTTAGTGTTTGTAAATCTCCCGGGTCAGGGATAACCACGCAGTCAGATCGTGAACGTGTAACGAAACTGCCGAGTGTGCTCGGAAGGCTTACCTTCACTAGTGTCACTTTTATTACAGCTTATCTAACTTTAGCACGTTTTAGGACTACGTAATGGGCTCTGCTCTCAATTGCTGGCACGAGTGTAAATTAAACTAGTGGCCGTTCGCTCGGTATACCTGCCGGGGAAGTACAGTCCTGCTCGGTACCCACGTAAGATAAGTGCTTGCTGTTATTGCTGCTGTCAGATGCGCATCGCCATCAGAGCAGCTATTCGCAGTCGAATGACGTTATCATAATTATAGTGTGACAGAGAGGATCGCCGTTATTTTGCAACAACGACGCAAAAAACTACGCTCAAGATCCGACCGCTGTAACACATTTTCACGATAGTAGAAATATCTCAACTACAAAACCCATTCTCGATGAGCTTCAACAGCGATCTACATTGATTTCATCGTCTGAACTTCTTTCGTAGTATTTTCTCTTACTCCGTAGTTTCTCACATGTTTTGTAGATCATATCTGCGATATCTCTCCATGATCTGCAACGTGTCAGTACATTAATAAATAGGATACATTCTCTCTGTCAAAACATGGCTACACCCCGGCCATTTACATTTAGAGTTTTAACCTACAGCAAAATATGATAAATATAAACTAACCACTTACTTGCTGCCATTGGAGTAGCAGGAGGTGCAAAGTAGAGATATTTTCAGTTTGTTTGTAAAACTTTCATTACATTTCACCTCCTTAAATTCATAAGGGATGCCGTCAAATATTTTTATGACTGCGTATTTTGTTCCATTTTGCTCAAAAGTAAAGTTATGGATAGTGAAGGCAATTTTTGTACTTTGTGTTATATTCATGACAGCTGTTGTTATTGATTGTGCCTGATTCTTCACAACAATGTCCATAAGAGCAGTTATGTATTGTGAAGTAGTTGTTAACGTGAACGCCATATACTACCCGCAGAGAACATTTCTATACAATCAGTACTTTGTACCTACGTATGGAATTGCCCAGAAAAGTATTCCTCATCACAACACTGATTTTCTAATAAGTCCATCACCATGATAGATAGTTCACGAAAATGTTGCTCAGGTATTTGAGAAGATCCACAATATTTCAGTAACTGACCACAGTCCTTTAAAAGAAGGAACGGAGAATAAAGCTTAACGTCCCGTCGATGGCTAGGCCACTAGTGACGGGACGTAAATCCAGCTGAGGGAAAAATGAGGAAGGGACTCGACCTTGCCCTTTTGAGGTAGACCATTCCGTAATTTTCTGCAAACACTTTAAGGAAACTAGGGATATACCTGAATCTGATCTGACGTAGCACGGGGATTTTAACCAGTACCCTCCAGAATGCGAGTCTTGTATTAACGACTGAACTATACCTTTAAGTTAAGGTCAAGTGGCCAAGTGAAATATTAAGACACTGATCCATACTCAGTGAAAACAAGATTCAATTTTTCATACAAACACCCTAATTCTAATTTCCTTTAACACGATAACGACTATATTTTTTCCTGATAGTTGTCTATAGCTTCTGCCATGCCTACAATGAGTCCTGTGTTGACAGGGCATTGACTTCAGGAACTTCAAGAATATTTCGACGCCGCAGAACTTTCTTTAGGTAGTATTTTAAACATAGTCATATTATACACGGTAAGCAACATTAAGTTCGTCATAACGCAGGTATACGAGGTAGATAGTGATATTTATGACCAAATTGTTGAAGGATACCGTGGGAAAGACGCCATCAGAATTTTTTTGCAGCACAAATATTTATCCTGGTATCGGGGCGCCACATTTGCAGCCACAATCTACCAAGCGTTGTGGTATAGGTATGGGATCGTAGACGACCCAGATGATGTTCTGACGTATTCAGTCTCACGCATCATGAATTATCAAAGACATTTTCAGCAGATTTGCAAAGAGCTGTGGAATTTGCAAGGCAATTTATGAGCTGACATTGATATGTGTCCTGCTTAAATACGGCTATGTCGTGACTATACCAGTTGTTGCAGACTTCCACTAACGTAATGTGGAAGTGTCAAAGTGGTCTAAGTGAAAAATAGTGGCTATTGAGCATCATTACAAAATCGAGCGCCGGAAACTTTACTGTAGGCTATCGGGGATGCGTAACATCTAATAAAAATTGAATTTACGGAGCTGACGAACTTGCTTCTGTAGTTAGCCCCGTCAACCAAGATAAAAGCAAAATTTATCGTTAAAGATAACTCTTTCCCACTGTGCATTGCTCATGGACAATCGTCGTCTGTGATGACGATGGTGCATGTGAAGTAATTGTAGCAGCTGGCATTACTCACGCTTGTTTGATGATGATGATGATATCAGTGATGATGGAGGGGGGGATGGAAAAGGGAAGAAACTATTGATGTCAGCTGCATCGGGAGTTTATGCGGAATCGACGGCGACGAGCGAAAATATGTGCCGGACGGTGTCTCGAACCTATGATCTCCTGCTTGTTAGACAGTAGCGTCAGATACTGTGCCATCCGGACACTGTGTTTATCACAATTGCGCGGACCATATTGGCACGTGTCTCGGCCGACCTACATTCCCATCCAGTGCCATCAATCCGCAGTCCCTTCCATGTTCACCACGCTCGCTTCTTTGAGATTCCCGCTGGGGTCGGACGTAACTGCGCGTCCAGATTGAATCTTGCGTATTAACTGCACGTCTAGGAGAACATATTATATGAATGCGTGTTGTCTGGAGGAGGATGGGGGGGGGGAGATTAGTGTTTAATGTCGCGTCGACGACAAGGTCATTAGAGACGGAGCAGAATTTTGGATTAGGGACGGATGGGGAAGGAAGTCCGCCAAGCCCTGTCAAAGAAACCATCCCGGCATTTGCTCAAAATGGTTCAAAAGATCATCAGTCCCCTAGACTTAGAACTACTTAAACCTAACTAACCTAAGGACATCACACACATCCATGCCCGAGGCAGCATTCGAACGTGCGACCATAGCACCGGCATTTGCCTGAAGCGATTTAGGGAAATCACGGAAAATCTAAATCAACATGGCTTGACGCGGGTTTGAACCGTCATCCTCTAGAACGCCAGTCCAATGTCTACATCTACATCTACATTTATACTCCGCAAGCCACCCAACGGTGTGTGGCGGAGGGCACTTTACGTGCCACTGTCATTACCTCCCTTTCCTGTTCCAGTCGCGTATGGTTCGCGGGAAGAACCACTGTCTGAAAGCCTCCGTGCGCGCTCTAATCTCTCTAATTTTACATTCGTGATCTCCTCGGGAGGTATAAGTAGGGGGAAGCAATATATTCGATACCTCATCCAGAAACGCACCCTCTCGAAACCGGGCGAGCAGGCTACACCGCGATGCAGAGCGCCTCTCTTGCAGAGTCTGCCACTTGAGTTTGTTAAACATCTCCGTAACGCTATCACGGTTACCAAATAACCCTGTGATGAAACGCGCCGCTCTTCTTTGGATCTTCTCTATCTCCTCCGTCAACCCGATCTGGTACGGATCCCACACTGATGAGCAATACTCAAGTATAGGTCGAACGAGCGTTTTGTAAGCCACCTCCTTTGTTGATGGACTACATTTCTAAGGACTCTACCAATGAATCTCAACCTGGTACCCGCCTTACCAACAATTAATTTTATATGATCATTCCACTTCAAATCGTTCCGCACGCATACTCCCAGATATTTTACAGAAGTAATTGCTACCAGTGTTTGTTCCGCTATCATATAATCATACAATAAAGGATCCTACTTTCTATGTATTCGCAATACATTACATTTGTCTATGTTAAGGGTCAGTTGCCACTCCCTGCACCAAGTGCCTATCCGCTGCAGATCTTCCTGCATTTCGCTACAATTTTCTAATGCTGAAACTTCTCTGTATACTACAGCATCATCCGCGAAAAGCCGCATGGAACTTCCGACACTATCTACTAGGTCATTTATATATATTGTGAAAAGCAATGGTCCCATAACTCTCCCCTGTGGCACGCCAGAGGTTACTTTAACGTCTGTAGACGTCTCTCCATTGATAACAACATGCTGTGTTCTGTTTGCTAAAAACTCTTCAATCCAGCCACACAGCTGGTCTGATATTACGTAGGCTCTTACTTTGTTTATCAGGCGACACTGCGGAACTGTATCGAACGCCTTCCGGAAGTCAAGAAAAATAGCAGCTACCTGGGAGCCTGTATCTAATATTTTCTGTGTCTCATGAACAAATAAAGCGAGTTGGGTCTCACACGATTGCTGTTTCCGGAATCCATGTCGATTCCTACATAGTAGATTCTGGGTTTCCAAAAACGACATGATACTCGAGCAAAAAACATGTTCTAAAATTCTACAACAGATCGACGTCAGAGATATAGGTCTATAGTTTTGCGCATCTGCTCGACGCCCCTTCTTGAAGACTGGGAGTACCTGTGCTCTTTTCCAATCATTTGGAACCTTCCGTTCCTCTAGAGACTTGCGGTACACGGCTGTTAGAAGGGGGGCAAGTTCTTTCGCGTACTCTGTGTAGAATCGAACTGGTATCCCGTCAGGTCCAGTGGACTTTCCTCTGTTGAGTGATTCCAGTTGCTTTTCTATTCCTTGGACACTTATTTCGATGTCAGCCATTTTTTCGTTTGTGCGAGGATTTATTGAAGGAACTGCAGTGCGGTCTTCCTCTGTGAAACAGCTTTGGAAAAAAGTGTTTAGTTTTTCAGCTTTACGCGTGTCATCCTCTGTTTCAATGCCATCATCATCCCGGAGGGTCTGGATATGCTGTTTCGAGCCACTTACTCATTTAACGTAAGACCAGAACTTCCTAGGATTTTGTGTCAAGTCGGTACATAGAATTTTACTTTCGAATTTACTGAACGCTTCACGCATAGCCCTCTTTACGCTAACTTTGACATTGTTTAGCTTCTGTTTGTCTGAGAGGTTTTGGTTGCGTTTAAACTTGGAGTGAAGCTCTCTTTGCTTTCGCAGTAGTTTCCTAACTTTGTTGTTGTACCACGGTGGGTTTTTCCTGTCCCTCACAGTTTTACTCGGCACGTACCTGTCTAAAACGCATTTTACGATTGCCTTGAACTTTTTCCATAAACACTCAACATTGTCAGTGTCGGAACAGAAATTTTCGTTTTGATCTGTTAGGTAGTCTGAAATCAGCTTTCTATTACTCTTGCTAAACAGATAAACCTTCCTCCCTTTTTTTATATTCCTATTTACTTCCATATTCAGGGATGCTGCAACGGCCTTATGATCACTGATTCCCTGTTCTGCGCTTACAGAGTCGAAAAGTTCGGGTCTGTTTGTTATCAGTAGGTCCAAGATGTTATCTCCACGAGTCGGTTCTCTGTTTAATTGCTCGAGGTAATTTTCGGATGTGCACTCAGTATAATGTCACTCGATGCTCTGTCCCTACCACCCGTCCTAAACATCTGAGTGTCCCAGTCTATATCTGGTAAATTGAAATCTCCACCTAAGACTATAACATGCTGAGAAAATTTATGTGAAATGTATTCCAAATTTTCTCTCACAAGGGGAGGCCGCCAATTGTGAAATTCAGATTCGATTCATACTGCGCATAATAAAAGCTCATGGCCAGAGGTGTAATGTGGCAAAGCACCAAGATGCACTTCTCAGCCGTTGTCGAGAAAATCGACAGTTAAAAGAAACTGTTGCAGTGAAATACTCTCTACGATTAGTAATTCTTCCACAGCATCGTGGCGCAGTGGTAAGCGCTCTGGTTTGTAATCCGAAGGTCGCCGATGCAATTTTTTTTTTTTTTTTAGTATTTGTTTTTTGTAATTCAAATGTGTACACACACATACACACACACACACACACACACACACACACACACACACACACACATATATATATATAATTCCCGGCAATCAGTTGCAACAATGATGAATATAATAAGTTGTTGAATGTCGTTTGTCGTGGAAAAACTGGCGACTTCGAACATCATTATGTTTTCCGCAAACAAAGTTGTATTTCACAAATGTTATTAATTGTCTTCATAATGTTAACCACGTATAGTTAACGGAAGACGTAGAAACGATATTCCGAAACGAATACGTATAGCGTAAGTCAAACGTTCGAATTAGAATAGAGACCCCACGGACACAAATTCGCTGTGGCAGGTATGAAATATAAACTCCGTTACTCGCTCGTTACACTTGAAGGACAGATGTTGAATGGGCCGAAACGAGCCGCCGCATAACAGCGTAGTTGCCTGCTAACTTCGAAAGACGGTAGATGCGGTCCCTAGCGCAACTTACAACATCGTCGAAAATCAGTGCGGACGGGAGAGCTTTGGTATACCCCGTTAAAAAAAACGGAAAAATGGAGGCGGTACAATTGGAGAGCGATCCGCCTTCACCAACATGCATAAGCAATTCATTAATATGCCTCGGGCATGGATGTGTTGTTTTGTCCTTAGGTTAGTTAGGTTTAAGTAGTTCTGAGTTCTATGGGACTGATGACCATAGATGTTAAGTCCCATGGTGTTCAGAGCCATTTGAATTACAAAAAACTAATAATAAAAAAAACTGCATGGCGCGAGATTCGATCCGGCGACCTTCGGATTACGAACCCAAGCGCTTACCGCTGCGCCACGACGCTGGGACAAGTTATTAATCGTAGAGAGTATTTCACCGCAACGGTTTCTTTTAACTGTCGATTTTCTCGACAACGGCTGAGAAGTGCATCTTGGTGCTTTGCCACATTACACCTCTGGCCATGAGCTTTTATTATGCGCAGTATGAATCGAATCTGAATTTCACAATTGGCGGTCTCCCCTTGTCAGTTGTTCTGCCACTAATGCTGCTGAGTCGGGAGGTCGGTAAAAGGAGCCAATTATTAACCTAGCTCGGTTGTTGAGTGTAACCTCCACCCATAATAATTCACAGGAACTATCCACTTCTACTTCACTACAGGATAAACTACTACTAACAGCGACGAACACTCCACCACCGGTTGCATGCAATCTATCCTTTCTAAACACCGTCTGTACCTTTGTAAAAATTTCGGCAGAATTTATCTCTGCTAATCAATGCGCCATCCCGCTCAGTGCATTCATATAAGTGATGTTTTAAGTTTACGGCGTTGAACAGCGAAGCTATTTGCACCATTATGTTTGCCCCTCATTCCATCGGTCCTGCTTGCAGTGTTTTGTGTGTTACATGACACTCGTGTCGTGCAGGCAACATGCTAGTAAACTTCTCTTTAGGCTGCGAGAAGGGTAAAGTTTTCATTACCTGTGCGATAAGCAGAAACTGACGTGTCTCCATAGTCCTATGTCACCTTTCGAACGCATCTGACTGTTCAATCTGTTGACGCACTCATCACTATGGCATTTGTGCTCGACGATATTGAGGTTTTTAACAGGCGATCTAATTCACTGTCAAGTGGCCCACCGATCAGAAGCCTGAATAACCAGCAGGCCGCTGCGAGGCGTGCAGGAGGAGAGTAAATGAGGTTCTGGAAGGTACCGCAAGGGATGTGGAGCTATGCAGACTCCAGTGGCGCGGCCAGCTGCAATGGGTTTATAGGTTGAGGATCCATGACGCGAAGATCCCGATGGAAGTGATGCTACAGAGTCTCGGTTCAGTGCCCAAGGGAGTACGGTAAACTGACCCTGTTGCCTTGTCCAGGTAGTAGATACAGTCGTATCGGGGAAAACCACACTGAACGTGGTCCCCAAGGATATATGCTTATTTCTATTGACCAATGGGTCTTTCAGAATGACGATATCACCCCAGGAATGTCATTAAAACATTCCCAAGTTTTCCATGTGACCGATGGAGTATAAAACGTGACTCATCTGAAAAGTCCATCTGCCGCGGTAACGGCGTCGAAGTTCCAGCATTCGGTGCCGATGAGCAGCTTTCAGCATGGGTGCATCAAATCAGGCGTCTGCTGCGGAGGCCCATACGCAGCAAGGTTCGCTGATCGGTCATTGAGAAGACACTGTTGGTAGCCCCTTGTTTCATCTGGGCGGTCAGTTGCTCAACAGCTGTTTGCCCGTACACATCTCAGCAGTACTTGTTCACCCTTGTCATCTACAATCGGCGGTGCACCACATGTGCAAAACGCCATTTTTCCATACGCAGTACAGTTTACCATGGCGGGACGCGAACCGTTTAAAAGCTTTGTCATTTTGGAAATGGTTCCACCTTTGGCCAGAAAGCCAATGATCGTGCCTTTTTATACGGCAGATAATTGGATCCGTTTACGCATTACGACAACGACTGCACTGTTTACTGCATCCCCCGTCCTGCTAGTGCAAACCTGCCGTTTGTGACCGGCTGTTGCACGTTGACGCCGAACGTAGTCACATTAATGTAACTGGACCGTGTATAGATCAGGCATGTTGTGACGTTACTATGTAGACTGATGGGTCCACAGCTTTGGTGGAGAAGTGATGAGCATGTGGGAAGCCCACTGTGAATATCATGCAGGATGCCGTGGTACAACATACAAGTTTCAATCATTACGTTTGAGTTCCAATCGTGCTCTAGGCACTATGGGACTTAACATCTGATGTCGTCAGTCCCCTAGACTTAGAATTACTTAAACCTAACTAACCGCCGACCTTGGTGGACGAGCTGTTCTAGGCGCTACAGTATGGAACTGAGAGACCGCTACGGTCGCAGATTCGAATCCTGCCTTGGGGATGGATGTGTGTGATGTCCTTAGGGTAGTTAGGTTTAAGTAGTTCTAAGTTCTAGGGGGACTGATGACCTCAGAAGTTAAGTCCCATAGTGCTCAGAGGCTTTTGAACCATTTTTGAACATAAGTAACCCAAGGAGATCACACACATTCATGCCCGAGGCAGGATTCGAACCTGCGACCGTAGCAGCAGCGTGATTCCGGACTGAAGCGCCTATAACCGCTCGGCCACAACGGCCGGAACGTTTGATTTCGTCGGGATTCAAGTCTTTTCAGAACATTGAGAAATCGCCGTCTGTCCATCACTCTTAAATATGTAGTTTTTTTTATGGATGAAAATTACACAATCCAGTAACAATACTGTAAGTCTGAGTCATCACAGAAAGTTGTACCAGATCAGGAGACACAAGCATATCATTGTCTTCCCAGTAACACTTTCTTTTTTTTTTTTTTTTTTTTTTGCTGTTTTCAAGAATCGCGAAAGATACGGTTTAATTATGATTCACGTTTTACGGAAGAGCCTCCTGCAGCTGAAATGAAAAGCAAAGTGATTCGAAACTATTAGCTTACTTTAGTGCAGTATTGTCCAGTTTTTGTGAAATTTCACTAAAAACCATCTGCGACCTATATGGTATTGTCGTAAGTAGAGTTGCATCCGCAAAGACAAATGATGTTCAAATGTTCAAATGTGTGTGAAATTTTATGGGACTAACTGCTAAAGTCATCAGTCCCTAAGCTTACACACTACTTAACCTAAATTATCCTAAGGACAAAGACACACACCCATGCCCAAGGGAGGACTCGAACCTCCGCCGGGACCAGCCGCGCAGTCCATGACTGCAGCGCCTGAGACCGCGCGGCTAAAAAGCCAAATGATAAAATGGTAAGCTGCGCACTAAGCGGTTACATAAAAAATTAATAACAGTAGTCGAGCTACAAAAGTCGTAAAGCCGGCCTCGGTGGTCTAGCGGTTCTAGGCGCTCAGTCCGGAACCGCGCGACTGCTACGGTCGCAGGTTCGAATCCTGCCTCGGGCATGGATGTGTGTGATGTCCTTAGGTCAGTTAGGTTTAAGTAGTTCTAAGTTCTAGGGGACTAATGACCACAGATGTTAAGTCCCATAGTGCTCAGAGCCATTTGAACCATTTGCACCAAAGTCGTGAATATAAGAACCATATTTTTTGCTTGTTTAGGTTTTGAAAGCGATTCGTGTTACAGCAGTTGTACTGGGAGAGACTTAGCGGCGTAAAACTGAGCAAGAAGTCGCCCAGAAGTAAGAGCACCGGTCCTGTGTATGGGCGCAGCTGGCTGCCGCAACCGTGTGAAACCCAAGCTCGCGGCCTGTGGTCGGCGTTATGTGCAGTCTAATGGCTGCTGCTGGAGACTGATGGAGCGCTCGAGGCGACACAGGACTGCAATTAAAGACTCGCTCAACCACCCGTCTGCGGTTTCCCCTTTCGGCTGACAGAGAGCTGTGGTTTCTAAATTCCTTTGTTGCGAGAATAGTAATTGCAGGTTCTCAATGAATTATTCATCTTCTTCCCTCTCCCTTTGCAAACTAACTGTTTTCTTGCGCTCTGCTAATGCTAATAGCCGGTTTACCCTGTGCCTCACTAATGTAAAACTGTGACGTTGTTGGTCGGGAAATCCCTTGGGACTGCAGTAGACCACCTGCGCATTACATGGTGGTTCTGTTGAGAGGAATGAATTTCATGTTTCAAGTGTAATTTTTCTGTTCAGACGACTGCGATGCATGAGTGTAAGGAATATTCTTTGTTTACCTAATAATGTGAGTTTGAAACACAGTGGCGCCACGTAAGTTACTCCTCTCAGACAGCATCAACTGGACACAAAAATCCACCAGTAGTCATTATTAATATTATTATTAATTGTTACCTATTGCTGCATTTCTTTTGACCCTTTATGTAGCACTCAGAAATTCGAGAACTTGAAAAACTAAAACATGCACAAAAATATAAGCTTCTCAAAACTTAAATGATATTCAACACACTGGAAGAAGAACAGAAGTAAAAATAAACAGAAGAGTAGATGAAAGAAGTACTTTTTCATACCGTCTTGGACGGAATGGAGTCTCAAGAAAAAATATTCGGTATTTCTTTTCCCAACGGGAGACAGTGCAGTACCAGTTCCTTAGTTTCTACCTTATCCTCTGACAGTATGCTGTCTCGCCCACTGAGACAGTAGCCACTAGCCCTACGGAACAATGAAAATAAATACGGGACACCAGCACACTGTCTGGTGAACGTTTTCTTTATCAGCGTACGAGACTAAATTCTGAACGTGATGTGTAGGCGGTATATAAACGGATATCTTTGGAATCTGAACCAAGAAATGGGAAATTCGGCTGAAGTTTAAAAGTTAAGATTCAGGTTTCTGGCCAAGTACAGAACGCATATGTTGTTGTTTGTTGTTGTGGTCTTCAGTCCTGAGACTGGTTTGATGCAGCTCTCCATGCTACTCTATCCTGTGCAAGCTTTTTCATCTCCCAGTACCTACTGCAACCTACATCCTTCTGAATCTGCTTAGTGTATTCATCTCTTGGTCTCCCTCTACGATTTTTACCCTCCACGCTGCCCTCCAATACTAAATTGGTGATCCCTTGATGCCTCAGAACATGTCCTACCAACCGATCCCTTCTTCTGGTCAAGTTGTGCCGCAAACTTCTCTTCTCCCCAATCCTATCTACCCATCTAATCTTCAGCATTCTTCTGTAGCACCACATTTCGAAAGCTTCTATTCTCTTCTTGTCCAAACTACTTATCGTCCATGTTTCACTTCCATACATGGCTACACTCCATACGAATACTTTCAGAAATGACTTCCTGACACTTAAATCAATACTGGATGTTAACAAATTTCCCTTCTTCAGAAACGCTTTCCTTGCCATTGCCAGCCTACATTTTATATCCTCTCTACTTCGACCATCATCAGTTATTTATGTACATCGAAAAAAATGGCTCTGAGCACTATGGGACTTAACAGCCATGGTCATCAGTCCCCTGGAACTTAGAACTACTGAAACGTAACTAACCTAAGGACATCACACAACACCCAGTCATCACGAGGCATAGAAAATCCCTGACCCCGGCGGGAATCGAACTCGGGAACCCGGGTGTGGGAAACGAGAACGCTACCGCACGACCACGAGCTGCGGACATATGTACATCGAGTCCACATCGAAAAGTTACATGGCTGCTCAGGGCAAAGAGATGTTCAGTGAAGTGGTTAAGGACGGTTCACGTCGTGGCGCTCCGATGCGCCGAGAGAAGTTTTGTGCAAAGGTAAGTTCAAAATGGTTCAAATGGCTCTGAGCACTATGGTACTTAACATCTGAGGTCATCGTCCCCTAGAACTTAGAACTACTTAAACCTAACCAACCTAAGGACATCACACACATCCATGCCCGAGGCAGGATTCGAACCTGCGATCGTAGCGGTTTCGCGTTTCCAGACTGAAGCGCCTAGAACCGCTCGGCCACGCAATGGTAAGTCACTTTCATCGTATACAGTGACTATGTACCAACCAGAATTGCGCAGAGCCTACAGTGAAAGTTGCAGTGCTTGAGTTCTAGTCGTCTCCTGTTTGTTGTGGAGATTCCTTGGGGCACATGCTTATCTTTTACGACAGTGTCATACGTGAGTGTGCGGGAACACTGTATTCCTGCCTTCCCAATCAGTAAATGTGCAGCATGTATCAACCGGAAAGATATGTACGCGACCCGAGGAAAATGGTTTAACAGCAGAAACATACCGTTTGTATATTGCGCGACTCTTCACAAAGACATTAAATTCAATAAACATAGATTAGATATTTTATAAACGAAGTACGTATAAGGCGTAATCTCACTTTTACCTATTCGTCTTTTCAGTTATGCAACAATTCTTTTCAAAAGAATCTTGGTGCACGCAATGCTTTATGAGGAACTGCCTGAGGTAATGATTTCCTTACTGGATCTCCTGAAACACAGATCGTTGGAGTTTAATATCCAGTGCGTCGTTGGGTACTGAAGGATTTTCCAGACAACTGAACGACTGTGATCGAAGTCTGACTGCAATGGAAGATAGGAAGATAATAACGCCTCGAAATTGTTGGAAATGGAGCACGATCTTCGATTGAAGAAGGAAATCAGTCGTAGTATTTTCAAATGAACCATCCTAGCATTCTCCGTAACCATCTTAAACGAATTTCGAAAATCTTATGACAAAGGCTAGTGGGGATCTGAACCGTGGTTTTTCAGATATGATACCACTTCGTTTGGTGGACCATAATGCAAATGTGTCAACACAGCAGCCAGTACTACTGATATTGTTAACAAACAGGAAGCAACAACTGGTTTTTAATGCAGGTGATGTCCGACAGTTTTGATCTGTTCGGGAATTTCAAACACCATACACATTACTGCAGAGTGGAAAATCCATCCTTGGGACAATCTTTAGGTTAGTCTGTAGCTAAATCGTTATCCCCTGATACTCTTTCATTCCGGAGTTTTAATCCAGCTAGCTATGCAGGATAGTTCGAAGTTAGAAAAGTAGGAATACGATCCTGGCGCAGTTTAAGTTGTGGAAACCTGTTGTGAGTCGTATATGCGTAGCTCAGCTGGTCTGAGCAAAAGTTCCTGATTCAAATACGGCTCCAGAACACCGCTTTGATCTGTCGGGTTGTTTTGTTCACACTGCACTCCCATCGTTCTATGAGGAGTTAATGTGTGTTTCAAAAAGCAGAGAAACAAAACAGGTAAGTGTCAAGAATCATCATACACCAAATGTAATTGAAATTTGTTCTCTTTAAAATGTATTTCGAGTTCATCATTCGACTTAGTACTTCTGAACATCTAAAAAAATAATAAGGGCACAGTTATCTACAAGTTGATGATGGCTGGAAAAATAGGATCTAAATTTCTTAAGAAGGTGTAGATATCTATTTGCCTTCTACATGGAAGTTGGAAGTGAGATGTGGAAAAACTAATTAAAAGTACGAATTACATGTCATTTCATAAGTTCATAATGGGAAGCAGACACAATTTATGGACAGATAAAGCCATCCGTGAAGTTACAAGCAAAAGTGGTAACATTAAGAGTGCAATATGATATCCGCTGTTAAATGCAGAGGAGAGAGCAGATAGGTACTGCAATATCTCTTTATATTCTACTAATTATCCCTGCACAATTCTATGAGTGAATTACGTTTCCTACTTGACCATCTATATACTCACAGAATCGATGCGCAAAATAGTACAGTACCAGTACTATTGCATGAGCGCATAATTACTCTTTGTAATATTCTCTTTGGTGTGTTGAGAGGACTTCTAGGATCTTCTCCGTGCCGAATAGCCGCATTGAATAATTGTAATTTTGCTATCGAGATTACTGGAAGAAAGAGATTGAAAATACATTGTATTCTACTCAAGAAAATATGTACTGCACATTTACATCAAAGGTGTGTAAGGAATTTCATTATATATCTACTCTATAATTGGTACAAGGTGTCGTGTCGTTGGTAATCAGAAGGGAACTTCCGATGAATTGGAAACGAAACTGCAATTATTAGATCCAAGAGCTCCATTATTTCATCGAATAACTAAACTCTATCAAAGCAAACTTTCCGCTTGATCTGAGGTTTCCCAACTGACTACGCAATGCAAGAAAACCAAGACATTTTATTTACACAGGATTGCAGATCGCTTCGAATCATCGAGACTGCGGACAAGGAGAGTCATCGTCCGATTCTGATTAAACAAGTAAAGCTTAATTGTAACTTTCTTGAGCGACTGTGATGACTGTGATATGGCTGCTTATGAATGAGATCATTAATAAAGTATTAATAACTAACTTTCCTCCTCACCAGCAACCAGTATAAACACAATATTAGTAAAAATTATATTGGCGACTGTGATGACTGTGATATGGCAGTGAATGAATGAGATCATTAATAAAATACTAATAACTAACTTTCCTCCTCACCAGCAACCAATATAAACACAATATTAATTAAAATTATAGTACAAAGAGTACATTGAGGGCCTCTATGAGGAGGAAGCTCGTTTGATGACGTCACAGAAGAAGACACGGTAGTCAATATAGAAGAGATAGGGGATCCAGTAGTAGAATCAGAATTTTGAAAGAGCTTTGGAAGACTTATGATTGAACAAATCAGGAGAGACAGATCACATTCCATCAGAATTCCTAAAATTGATAGGACAGATACCATTCCATTAGAATTTCTAAAATCATTGGGGAAAGTGGTAACGAAAAGACTGTTCGCATCGGTGTGCAGAATGTATGAATGTGCCGATATACCATCAGACTTTGGGAAAACATCAACCGCACAATTCCGAAGATACCAAGAGTTTACTAGTGCGAGAACTATCGCACAAACAGATTTAAAAGCCCAGGCATCCAAGTTGCTGACAAGAATAATATACACAACAATGGAAAAAATTGAGACTTTGTTAGATGACGATAAG
Source organism: Schistocerca piceifrons (assembly GCF_021461385.2). NCBI lineage: Eukaryota > Metazoa > Arthropoda > Insecta > Orthoptera > Acrididae > Schistocerca > Schistocerca piceifrons. The sequence continues at coordinate 595,483,555 of NC_060138.1, read as the reverse complement.
TTTGGCTTTAGGAAAGGTAAATGCACCAGAGAGGGATTTCTAACGTTGCGGTTGATAGTGGAAGCAAGATTTAATAAATGTGTGAAATGTATTTGCAGCGGCTTATAGGGACTACCATCAGCTGTATAATGGAATGACGACAGTGAAAATTTGTGCCGGACCGGGACTCGAACCCGGATTTCCCGCTTATCGTGAGCGGTCGCCTTACCATTTTTTTCCATTTTGTTTCTTGTATTTGGTCACATGACATCCGTCGAAGTTTGTTGTTGATCCGTTCGGTCAGTTTTTTTACTACAGACACCAGCCAGCTCTCTGACCGAACACGCTGAGCTACCGTGCCGGCAGCCACTTGGCACTCAGAAAACACCTCACGTCCACATCTGAACGTCCATATATCGTCAGATTATGTGTCTACTAACTGTGCTCGTGCATTCATCTTGTAATTACGGTACTGAGCGGATATGCCCAAAGGAACATTGCACCGTGTTTCGGAATAACGCAGGTAGTGCAATAGCGTATTTATCCAGCATGCGACGTTCAAGTAACATGTCTCTAATGTATGGAGATATGCATAATGGATGTACGAGTACATGTTGCAGACAAACGGTTGGTGGCATGTTGAACTTTAGGTATAGCCGTGAGTCGCACTCGCATAGCATAGCCAAATCATAAAACGACCGCTCGCGATAAGCGGGAAATCTCGGTTCGAGACTCCGTCCGTCACAAATTTTCACTGTCGGCATTGCATTATACGTCCGAAAGGCACAGTGCAACGTAATTCGGAACAAAAAAGACGCTGGAATATCGTAAAATCAAGAAATATTCATAGGATTTGTCGACTTGGAAAAAGCGTTCAACAATGCAAATGGTGCAAGATGTTCGAAATTCTGAGAAAAATAGAGGTAAGCAATAGGGAAAGACGGGTGATATACAGGAAAGGGCTAAATAAAAGTGGCCCGCGCGAGTGAACACGATTGGATGTGAATTTGTGGTAGCATTAACGGAGGAGGAAAAGATCTACGAGATGGAGGAACTGCCTAAACAGCCCTCCGAACTTTGGAGGACATTTACACAGTCTTCACGCCTGACAGAGTTCTTAGTAGAGGTCAGTCTGGTCGCGGCCCTAGCTGCCCACCTAAATCACCTGATCTGCAAATGTGCGATTATTTTGTGTGGGGAGTCCTCTAGTTCAAGCTGTATCGCAACAACCATCATACTCTTCAAGAACTGCAGCAGAGCATTTCGGATGGGATTGCAGCAGTTCCAATAGTCCAGCTTCACTCCACCTTCAGCAAATTGCTAATCAGAGCCCAACAGTGCTAAAAGATGAATGATGGTGACTTTCAACATCTGCTACAAATTGATGCTGTAGCTCCTTTCCTCAGCAGTTTTTGTTTGTACCCTGGAACTCTATTCTGTGGGCCACTTCAATTTGCCCCACTCTGTACAGTCTGTACAAGAACGAAAAGAGAATATTAAGATTGGAAGACCAAGAACGAAGCATTCGGATTAAAAAGGGTGAAAGACAGGGATGCAATCAACCAACGACGGAAGTAAAAGAAAGGTTCAAGAGTAGGATTAAAATTCAAAACGAAAGATTCTCAATGGTAAGATTCGCTGAAGGCATTGCTAGCCCCAGTGAAAGTGAAGAATTGCAAGTCTTGCTGAATGGAATGAACAGACTTATGAGTACAGAACATGGGCTGAAAGTAAACGGAAGAAAGACGATAGTGATGAGAAGTAGCAGAAATGAGAACAGCGAGTAACTTAACATCAGTATTGGTGATCGCAAAGTAGAAGAAGTTATGGAATTCTGCAAAATAAACCATGACGGACGGAGCAAGGAAGAAATAAGTAGACGAGTAGTGGCAAAAATGGCATTCCTGGCCAAGAGAAGTCTACTAGTATCGAACATAGACCTTATTTCGAGGAAGAAATTTCTGCCTGTACGTTTGGAGCGTAGCGTTGTATGGTAGTGAAACAAGGATTGTGCGAAAACCGTAACAAAAGAGAATCGAAGCATTTGGGATGCGGTGCTACAGAAGAATGATGAAAATTAGGTGGACTGATAAGGCAAGGGATGAGGAGGTTCTCTGGAGAATAAGCGTGGGAAGGAATTACGGAAAACACTGACAAGAAGTAAGGTAGGATGATAAGATATATGTTAAGACATGAGGAAATAGCTTCCCAGGTACTATAGGGAGCTGTAGAGCGTAAAAACCGTGGAGCAAGACAGAGTTTGGAATACATTCAGTAAATATTTGAGGACGTAGCTTGCAAGTGATACCCTGATATGAAGAGTTCTCTGTTGGCACAGGAGAGAAATTTGTGGCTGCATCAAACCAGTCAGAAGGCTGGTAACTCAAAAGAAAGCCTGTTATAAGCAAATAACAGCCTTCTACAATTTAACAGTGTTTAAAATGTACCACATCGATGTGAAGGCAGTGCGGGTGCCTATGTTCGCTCTAATTCAAATCCGAAGGTATCAAGTACGTCAGATGATACTGGCAAAAGATAGGCACAGTCTTTCTTCTACAAATAAATGTGTCTAATAAGAAATTGTTTATGTGAGTATAGCATTACAATGTGCTCAGGTAATTACTAAACTACTGTCTGCATGTTTCTTCTTGGCTGGTTTACACACTATTAATGCATGTTTTTCTAAAGACTACAATATCAAATCTTTAAGCAGGCAAATTGTATTCACAGCCACTATTATTTTCGTACTGGATTGATGGAACTTAGTTCTAAACAGTTCCTAGTTCTTTTCTTCTTTCATGTAAATTTCTTATTATCGGTAAAAACTGACATGCGCAGTCATTTCAAAAACTTTTGTAAAACTAAGTGCAGTGTTTTTGAGGAGAAAAATCGTAGAGAAACGTAGAAAATCAGGTTCTAATCCCAGTCTGGCACGGAGTTTCGTTTGTCCCTTCATACACATTTTGTGTTATCGTTATCATCAAAACTGTTATTACGCTGCTGGAAAAAAATTAGGACGCGGACGCTGACTATGGCATCCAGTCGATCGTACAGATGGCGAATACTGTCTGAGATACATTGTGCCATGCCTGCTCGAACTGTTCAAGTAATTTTGAAAGAGATGTTGGTTAACGATTTGCACGTGTCGCTTTTCATCCCATCATATTTCACAAGTGCTCGATTGGAGACAAGGCCAGAGGTCGTGCTGGTCAGTGAAGCTGCTGTACTTCTTGCAGAACACGATGAATGTCAATGTGTGGGGAGCATTATCCTGTTCGAACAACACATCAACTTCCTGTTGCAATAAAGGCAAAAGAAGCGGTCTAACGACATTCTGCACGAACCGAGTGCTGGTTAGTATCCCCTCCACAAAAACCAAAGATGAACGAGAGTTGTAGCTTATCGCACCCCAGATCATGACAGCTGGGGTGGTGCCAGTGTGTCTTGGACGAACGCACTATTCGAGACAGCGCCCATCAAATCTGCTTCATACGTACAAACAACCATCATTTGCGTGCAGGCAAAATTTGCTTTCATCGCTGTAGACATCGGCGCACCATTTCATCTTTCAAGTGATCCTGTGACGACACCAGTCAAGCCGTGCACGCCAGTGTTGAGCTTCTGCGTAAGACGTGCTTGTCTCATTGCCAATAATCAGTTCATAACAGTTCGTGTTGACATGTCTGGCCTCACAAGCTCTCTTACCTATGTTGTGGCAGCTGTACGATCTGCCACAGACACTTACTCTTACAATATGGCGATTCTAAAAGGGCGTCTATGCTGCGTGGGTGTCCACTGATACCCCCATCGTTGCACAACTGATGCAGCACGTCCAGTTTGTGTGGGAAATGATCATTCCGCCACTTGGAAGTCCACAATATGTCCCATCAAACTCGCTCAGGTGCCTTTAGGATTCGCGAGTAAGTCTCTGTAGCATGGTTGCCTGCTACTTCCACATATTTGCACTACATTGAGCCATTTGGCTGTGAGCATTCTCTATTAAAGGGCAAGCGCAGATGGCACTATGTTAGCTACGTACCACGCTATCTGTTGATGGACGACGTTGAAACCATTATCAGTACATCTGCTATCCCTCTAGTGGCATACGCCATCATCAGATCAAAATAAAAGTCCTATTTCCAGGTGTACTATTTTATCGGCAGTGTATTATTACACTATGTGATCAAAAGTATCCGGACACCCCCAAAAACATACGTTTTTCATATTAGGTGCATTGTGCTGCCACCCACCGCAACCTCAGTAGTCATTAGACATCGTGAGAGAGCAGAATGGGACGCTCCACTAAACTCACAGCCTTCGAACGTGGTCAGATGATTGGGTATTACTTGTGTCATACATCTGCACGCGAGATTTCCACACTCCAGAACATCCCTAGGTCTACTGTTTCCGATGTGATAGTGAAGTGGGAACGGGACATGTACAGCACAAAAGCGTACATGCCGACCTCGTCTGTTGACTGACAGAGATCACCGACAGTTGAAGAGGTGTGTAATGTGTGATAGGCAGACATCTATCCAGACCATAACACAGGAATTCCAGACTGCATCCGTATCCACTGCAAGTACTATGACAGTTAGGCGGGAGGTGCGAAAACTAGGATTTCTTGGTCGAGCGGTTGCTCATAAGCCACACATCACACCGGTAAATGCCCAACGACGCCTCGCTTGGTACAAGGAGCGTAAACATTGGACGACTGAACGGTGGAAAAACGTCGTACGAAGTGACGAATCGCGGTACACAATGTGGCGATCCGATGGCAGGGTGTGGGTACGGCGAATGCCCGGTGAACGTCATCAGCCAGCGTGTGTAGTGCCAGCAGTACAGTTCGGAGGCGGTGGTGTTATGGTGTGGTGGCGTTTTTCATGGCGTGGGCTTGCACCCCATGTTGTTTTGCGTGACACTATCATAGCAGAGGCCTACATTGATGTTTTAAGCACCTTCGTGCTTCCCACTGTTGAAGAGCAATTCGGGGATGGCGATTGCGTCTTTCAACACGATCGAGCACATGTTCATTATACACGGCCTATGGCGGAGTATATACACGACAATAACATCCCTGTAATGGACTGGCCTGCACAGTGTCCTGACCTGAATTCTATAGAACACTTTTGGGATGTTTTGGAGCTCCGACTTGTGCCAGGCCTCACCGACCGACATCGATACCTCTCCTCAGTGCTGCACTCCGTGAATAATCGGCCGCCATTCCCCAAGAAACCTTCCAGCACCTGACTGAACGTATGCCTGCGAGAGTGGAAACCGTCATCAAGGCTAAGGGTGGACCAATGTCATATTGAATTCCAGCATTACCGATGAAGGGCGACAAGAACATGTTCAGCCAGGTGTCTGGATACTTATGATCATATAGCGTATTTTTATTATTATGTGCAGTCACGTACTATTGATAACGTGATGTTAGCTCACTAACGGTATGCGGCTGTTTTAACAGACGTATTCTTGTCAGGTGACGAAGATGCTTAAAAAAAATAAATTACTACCAACAGTAATAAGAACATCACGTATAGAAACCATTTTTCCTTATCTTTATATGGGAGACGCCTTACCACGAAATACAGTGTGTGATTGTGGAAGGCGAGCGCTTGGAAACCGGGAGGAATGTATATTCCGCGCACAGGTGGGGCGTGCGCTTTATGAGAGAATGCAGGGGGGCGAGCGCTGGTTTGGTAAGCGGCTAAGCGTGACCACCGCGCCAAGTCGGTCGCGCGGCCGACGCATCCACAATCGCGCGACGCGGCGTGCAATATTGCTCGCTCGCTCACTAGGTCCTCAATTTCGCCATGTTTGGAGATGTAATCCTAAGTCGTGGTCTTCGCCAGGGTCTATCTCTAGGCCTTTTCTTGTACACTGCCCTCCTCACATTTAATTCCAGATTGCTTCTTGGATATGCTAATGGAAGACATAAAGTTAGCGGGAAATTCAAAATCAGCGGGGAAAATTCAAATTTTTCCCTCTGGCTACGAAGCATTCTAGGTAGAGAGACGCAGTTGCCATTGACCGAGTACTAGAGAATAGCTCTAACCAGTCTCGTCAATAAGTGCTGTAACTACAGAGGATCTTTTGGCTGATAGTCTAGCACCAGAGAGTTGCTCCTGCCAGGTCTGTGGGTCCCAGACAATGGTGTTCCCCTCTAGCCACGACACTGCCTGATACAAAGTGAAGACCCGGAAGGCAATGTAATATTGAACACGTACGCACCATCAGCGGGCATGTAAGTGATTAGAGCTGCATTTCTCCGAGACAATTAGAACAGCCGCAGCCCATTCGTTGTGGGACAGCGTTTTCTGCACTTGACACAGTTGAAAAGGGCTTTCATTCTTGGTTTCCATTTCGCCGGCTGGTCGAATCCTACCCATATTTGTGGGCATTATGATGTGACCGTCACACGATGTCGGACTTCATGGCAACGTGTGGATAGACATACTCTTCGTCAAGGTTCTGGTTGACCGTCACAAGGCAGGATCACCTAACTGTGCTCTAAGCGTATCGTAACCCCTTCTCATCGGCGGAGACTACGCAGCTACCGTCTCGTGTGTAGGCTGCAGTCAGCACCTCAACAAAAACGGCTGTGTTTGGAGTGGTGCAATGACCAGGAAGCACGGACTGCTGACGAATGTGTACCATTCTGTTCACCAATGAAACGCGGTTCTGCATTACCCTGGATGACCATCGTCGACGTGTGTAGTGTCGACCTGGGTAGAGGTCTCACTCATCCAATATTTTGTGGAGGCACAGCGGTGTTACTAGTGGTGTTATGATGCGAGGAACCATCGCATATGTCTTCAGATCTCGGATGGTAGCGACTGAGGAAAATACGACGCTCAACTGTACGTCACGGACACCCCATGTTCTCATGTGTTACCCTCCATGTGACAGTCTCCTCGTGCCACTTTTCGACATGGGACGCTTCTCTATGAACTGTCTGCATGACGCTGAAGTAGTCCCATGGTCAGCATGAGGCGTAGCGCCGTATAACGATCCTGCCTTGGAGGCAGTTAAGTGGCAGATGTGTCTCAGAGCTGGATAGTGACAGATGGTGACACGAGACTGGACGCACACGTAGTTTATGTATCAGCTGATAGAGGACAATATGGGATAGGGGGACTGTGATTTTAGTTTCGATTGTGCCCACTAGAGTGCACTAAAGTAACAGAATGTTTTTCATAAACTGTTCTAGTATTTTCATAAAGTGTTATTATGTCTTTTTGTGTATGTAAAATGTTATAAATGTGTTTTAGCAGTGTGAATGATGCGTGAGTGTAGTTTAAGGTTAATATGAAGATAATTGTTTAACGAGTTATGTAGTGGGATTTAGTGTGGGAACATTTCGAAGAAGTATGGATGTGAACAAAGGGGATTTTCGTAGAAGAGATTTGTAAAGTAAGTTTATGGTAAAGGGAAAGTTAATTGAGACATAAAAAATAATAGTAAATAACTTTATGCATAAGCAAATCTTCAACATATTAGATAATTACGTCGGTAAAAAGTGCAGTCGTTAGGTTTACATTTTGCGATTGGCTGTTGACGAAAAGCGCGGACTGACGCGAGAGAGTGTTGTTTTGCTATTGGCTCTTGAGTAAACTGACCAATGGTAAAGCAATACTCTTCGCACGCCTTTCTTTGCTGATAGAGAAGACTTAGAGTATTCTAGGGTAGGGTCGAAGCCTAGCCATGAAACAGTTCGGACGTGTGTAGTAGTAGTTCCGATGGAAACTATAAGTTGCCCGATCTAGCAGTGTTTCATGCATCAAAAGTGGTGGAAAGTGACGGACGGCATAATTATTCCGAAGTGTGTGTAGAAATTTCGGAATATTTAAGTGAATTTTGTGACGAGAAAAGACATACATTCCGCGTGGCGTATTGAGCAGGTCGGTGGCTAAAACCTGTGACTGCATTTGGTACCGACAGACTTAATATTTGGCGAGCATTCTCAACCAAAAAGAATCAGTATTTTTGTAGCCATTACGTTTTCGGGAAATGCAACGCCATAAACTTACTAACGTGAGTGAAAGGTATTGTGAGTGACTGTGTTAAGACTAGCACGGGCTTGGCAGTGATATTTGTTCACCAAAGTTTCTGAATGTATTAATTGAGGACAAAATTTCCAATCTTTCATTTCGTGTTTCTCCCGAAACGTAGATTAGTGAACGCAGTAACGAACAAAACAAATTATAAAAAAATGAGTCGTTTAACGAGCGATGTTTCGCATAACGAGTGACGACGATTTAGTGTGACGTCACCACCGTTGGCGCGTGGTGAGGGAAACGTTCAACAGCATGAACACCTTTCGTACCGGCAGCGGCATGTGAATAACGTCTTTAGGACGTCCTGCAACTTGGGTTTAGCGCTCTTTCTGCTACTATCTTAGTCACAAGCTGATGAAAAATCGTCTCAGAGCGTTATTCCGTGCCAATCCAAGCGCCGATTTGAAAATTAAACCGCTGTTATGTTTACAGAAAAAATTGGACAATCTTATATTGAATCACTTCTTAGGGAATAACACATTAGAATGTCTTCTTTATAATTAATACACTGCCTGTGAATTTACGACACAGTAATGACAGATAATGTCATGTGTCGCTAGCTATACTCCGCCGATAATAGATCGTGACGGATATCTTACTGGCTTTAAGATACACCATATCTACAACTATTCCGCTTACTTCTCCATCACGGCGCGTTATGCCATACATTAATTTTGCACCGTATGGAAGAGGATGTAGATGAAGATGAAATGGGAGATATGACACTGCGTGAAGAGTTTGACAGAGCACTGAAAGACCTGAGTCGAAACAAGGCCCCGGGAGTAGACAACATTCCATTAGAACTACTGACAGCCTTGGGAGAGCCAGTCCTGACAAAACTCTACCATCTGGTGAGCAAGATATATGAGACAGGCGAAATACCCTCAGACTTCAAGAAGAATATAATAATTATAATCCCAAAGAATGCAGGTGTTGACAGATGCGACAATTACAGAACTACCAGTTTAATAAGTCACGGCTGCACAATGCTAACGCGAATTCTTTACAGACGAATGGAAAAACTAGTAGAAGCCGACCTCGGGGAAGATCAGTTTGGATTCCGTAGAAATATTGGAACACGTGAGGCAATACTGACCCTACGACTTATCTTACAAGCTAGATTAAGGAAAGGCAAACCTACGTTTCTACCATTTGTAGACTTAGAGAAAGCTTTTGACAATGTTGACTGGAATACTCTCTTTCAAATTCTGAAAGTGTCAGGGGTAAAATACAGGGAGCGAAAGGCTATTTACAATTTGTACAGAAACTAGATGGCAGTTATAATAGTCGAGAGACACGAAAGGGAAGCAGTGGTTGGGAAGGGAGTGAGACAGGGTTGTAGCCTCTCCCCGATGTTATTCAATCTGTATATTGTGCAAGCAGTAAAGGAAACAAAAGAAAAATTCGGAGCAAAACGATGATAATGGAATGTAGTACAATTAAGTCGGTTGATGCTGAGGGAATTAGATTAGGAAATGAGGCACTTAAAGTAGTAAAGGAGTTTTGCTATTTGGGGAGCAAAATAACTGATGATGGTCGATGTAGAGAGGATATAAAATGTAGACTGGCAATGGCAAGGAAAGCGTTTCTGAAGAAGAGAAATTTGTTAACATCGAGTATAGATTTAAGTGTCAGGAAGTCTTTTCTGAAAGTATTTGCATTAAGTGTAGCCATGTATGGAAGTGAAACATGGACGATAAATAGTTTGGACAAGAAGAGAATAGAAGCTTTCGAAATGTGGTGCTACAGAAGAATGCTGAAGATTAGATGGGTAGATCACATAACTAATAAGGAAGTATTGAATAGGATAGGGGAGAAGAAAAGTTCGTGGCACAACTTGACCAGAAGAAGGGATCGGTTGGTAGGACATGTTCTGAGGCATCAAGGGATCACCAATTTAGTATTGGAGGGCAGCGTGGAGGGTAAAAATCGTAGAGGGAGGCCAAGAGATGAATACACTAAGCAGATGCAGAAGGATGTAGGTTGCAGTAGGTACTGGGGGATGAAGAACCTTGCACAGGATAGAGTAGCATGGAGAGCTGCATCAAACCAGACTGAAGACCACAACAACAACAACATATTGAGCAAGCAGTGAAGGAAACAAAAGAAAAATTCGGAGTAGGTATTAAAATCCATGAAGAAGGAATAAAAACTTTGAGGTTCGCCGATGACATTGTAATTCTGTCAGAGACAGCAAAGGACTTGGAAGAGCAGTTGAACGGAATGGACAGTGTCTTCAAAGGAAGATATATGATGGACATCAACAAAAGCAAAACGAGGATAAAGGGATGTAGTCGAATTCAGTCGGGTGTTGCTGAGGGAATTAGATTAGGAAATGAGACACTTAAAGTAGTAAAGGAGTTATGCTATTTGGGGAGCAAAATAACTGATGATGGTCGAAGTAGAGAGGATATAAAATGTAGACTGGCAATGGCAAAGTAAACGTTTCTGAAGAAGAGAAATATGTTAACATCGAGTATAGATTTAAGTGTCAGGAAGTTGTTTCTGAAAGTATTTGTATGGAGTGTAGCCATGTATGGAAGTGAAACATGGACGATAAACCGTTTGGACAAGAAGAGAATAGAAGCTTTTGAAATGTGGTGCTACAGAAGAATGCTGAAGATTAGATGGGTAGATCACACAACTAATGAGAAGGTATTGAATAGGATTGGGGAGAAGAGAAATTTGTGGCACAACTCGACTAGAAGAAGGGATCGGTTGGTAGGACATGTTATGAGGCATCAAGGGATCACCAATTTAGTATTGGAGGGCAGCGTGGATGGTAAAAATCGTAGAGGGAGACCAAGAGATGTATACACTAAGCAGATTCAGAAGAATGTAGGGTGCAGTGGTTTCTGGGAGATGAAGAAGCTTGCACAGCATAGAGTAGCATGGAGAGCTCCATCAAACCAGTCTCAGGACTGAAGACCACAACAACAACATGGGAAACGTAAGTTAAATTTAGAGTGAATGCAATCTGCTACTCAGTTACATTCCAGACAGGGTGTAAGATTTTCGACTTCGACAATTTATGAAGTGAGGTAAACAAAACAAACACTGACTGGACCAGCATTGGGATAAGCACTACGCAGTTTGTATAAACGTGAGAGAATGTGAATCGTAACTGTTATGGCTTACCTAGCTGGTTAGCAATAGCGTGATCGTTTTCTCTGGTCGTCGTATTCAACAATCATCTAACCTATACCGTATAGCCCCTAACAAACGAAAGGAAAACTACTGTAACACACTGTAGAAATCGACGAAGACCGAATGGGAAACGGCTCCAAAGAGAACACAAGTGCGGAAACCCATGTTCGCTCGCGTAGAACGTCTCGCGAAATTTGTCGTTCCCCTGCTTATCGCGTCGGCAGCTTCACAGGCAGTTTCTTCTGGCTAGCTTGCTCCGCCGGTTCCCTACAAAATGGACGCAGTGAGCGCGAACATAAATCAGACTGTAATTACCCGACCGGCTGCCTTCGCTGGATGCTGCATACATTCGCCACACATAATTCGTTTTCAATCGCCAGCAAGGACTGATTGTTTCTTCAGCAACCCACGACGATACGTTCACCTATAATTAAGTGAATTTTGTGGTTTTTCTTTGCTTTTGGACAAATCTTAAATCATTAACTGTTGTACAATTAAAAGGCGTACATGTTACTGAAACGAGCTTAACACCATGGTTACGAAACTGTAATATGATTCCTAGAAAGACAAAAATGATGAGACTGTGACTAAATCATCAGAAAGTTCTAAAAACTGTCCGCATGTGTCAAACCCAGAGTTTTCTTCCAGCCAATCCTACACTTTGTAACAATCAAAATTGTCTTTTAGAGTAAGTTTCCAGCAGGACCACGTAAGGGATAAGTATCTATCTTCAGTGTCATCTACAGCTACATCATCACATCGAAGTGCTTGGGAGACTATTTCTCGACCATTTCACTCTCGAATAGCACTTGGGAAAATGGCAACCTAAATGTTTCCGTGCGAATTCTGAATTATTTTATTTTATTACGATGATCTTTTCTCCCTATGTAGGTACGAGTCGACAAAATACTTTCGCATTCGGAAGAGTAAGATGGAGACAGAAATTTTGAGAAAAGAGCTCGCCACAATGAATAACGCGTTTGTTTCAATGATTGTAACCCTAGCTCGCATATCATATCTGTGACACTCTCTCCCCATTTCACGGTAATACAAAATAACCTGCCTTTCTTTGAACTTTTTCGATGTGCTCTGCTAATTCCACATCGCGCAATAATACTGTAGCAAAGGACGGACAAATGATATCCGTGAAGCACCTGTCCTGCTCAACAACGTAGCAAATTAAGTGAACCGACACTCTTTGAACATGAATAAACATCTGCCGTCTTAAAACGTCTGTGTTGGAAGACAATATGCTTCAGCTACAGCTCATAAAATCATTTACTGAATTAAAATATGGTGGGACAGAACAGCAACTCTTATTTTAAAAAATTTGTAAGTGCATTCAGCAAACAAATAATAATCTACAATGATAATTTTGATGCAGCGACTGTAATAAATGTGTCTTCCGGTATGTTCCAAGAAAGAAACAAGAGTGTGATATTTCAGTGCAGGGTTTACCTCAAAGTCAACAGACATGCCTTACAATACACGCAGTAATCAATATCATATTTCGTAGATTTTCCAATTCTGAGATTCTTTTACAGTAGGTTTTTTCAGTCTTTTCTCTTTCTTCTTTTATTTTCTGTATCAGTCGTTAACTTATCGAAACCATGTGGACAGTAAAATGAAAGAAACTTGCACCAAGAAGTTCGCTCCAAAAAGACGGAATGAGGACGTAAACTACACGCATTATCGGATTGAACGTTAATGTTGATAACAGATTAATGCAGATTCGAGTCCGTGACGGTATATTTGATAAGAATTAATAGTTACCAATTATTCCAGGTGTCTCTTTACCATTACTTTCTGTTTAAGTTCATGCATTCATGATCTTGTTTCCCAGGAAGTGGTATTAAGGTGGTGTAATGATTTACATCTAACTACGAAATTGATGTGCATTTTTTCCTACTATATTAAAAGTTGCCCGAAGAAATAAAATCATAATTATATTGCAGCAACGACACAAAGAGTATGGAAACCACGCTCTCTTTCCCAGGGAATTATAAATGAGAAATACACATTCCAGGCACATTAATGTGACCATCGTTCGATGTCAACGTGCAATAAATACTCACAGACAGCGGGTGGCAACACTGGCAATGGAGGGTACATAAGGCGTATCAGGAAGACGCAGAAGACAGTTGTCATAATGTGAAAACAGTGCATGAACCCTACGTCCAAATTGGCATGATGATTAGCTCTCGGGCCAAGGTTGGAGTCATTTCCGGACCAGCCAAGTTTGTTCACGTGCCGTCGTGGTTAATGGATACCGTACATGACAAATTGGCGCTATCGCCGAGGCAACTGCGGTTGCTAGTAGACATGCAACGAGCGGCTGAGCGCCCAGATGAGCCAAGAGGCTACCAACAGTGTCTCCTGAACGATCGTTCAACGAACGTTGGTGCGCAAGAGCCTCCACAGCGGGCGCCTGATTCATGCACCCATGCTGATTGCTGTTCATCCACGACGAAGGTTGGAATTTGCACGCCAACATGCAACTGGAAGTCCAGCAAGTGCTGATAACGTTTTATGTTCCATCAGACAAATGGCCTAAACCCTGCAAAAATTATGGAAATATTCCTGAGCCGCGACTTCCTGCGATGGTCTTGGCGGGATAGTTTCTCTGTCGAAGTTACGCGCTTTGCGGCGTTCTGGTTGGCTAGCGCGCTCCATTTATGACAGCCGCGAGGTGAGTGGGTTGGGCGCAGTGACGGAGACTCGGTCGGGGCAATGATGGACAGTCGGTCGCGGCAGTGACAGAGAGACAGCGCACGGAGCATCGCGAGAAGTCAGTCGGCGCTTGGTGTACTGCAAGGACGCACGGTGTTGACAATCCGGTGCCTGGGTCTGGCGGCGAGTGGGACTGGAGTGCGGAAGCAGTCACCGGTCAACACAGGCTCTGTTCGAGAGTCGTGTCTGTCTCGAATCCTGACGAGCGCGCGGGGGTTTACCCTGGCGTGCATGTAAACAGCGAGCTCCTGGACCAACTTTAAATAATGAGCCATTTTGTGGTGGAACTTTTGGATGTGACTGCTCCGTGTAGCCACTTTGATTTTCACCAGTCATTCCTTAATCTACCTGGACGTGGGTCCGGCATACTTGGTACTGCAAGTCCATGTAACTGCGCTGTGCCCTGGTTCCGTTGTAATTATCTTGGATTACAAGTGTGACCGATATTCGGCGATTCCTTTTCTATTACTGTTGTTGATATGTTAAGTGGCAATTTTATGAATCAAAGTAAATTCTCTGTATAAAACTTCAGCCGCTAATTTAGATTGGAATTGCAATCTTCTTCCTTGTTGGCAACTATTGGAAAATTGTGAATTTGTGGTAAGGACTGTGGCACCAAACTGCTGAGGTCATCGGTCCCTAGGCTTATGCACTGCTTAATCCAACTTAAACTAACTTACGCTAAGGACAACACGCACACCCATGCCCGACGGAGGACTCGAACCTCCGACGGGGGGAGCCGCGTGCACCGTGATAAGACGCCTCAGAGCGCACGGCTACCCCACGCGGCCTGTTGGCAACTATAATGGTAACAATTTTGCGTCGTCAAACGGTGCTTTGGTATTTAAGGCTGTGTGCGGATCGTCTGGCCATTATCACCTTGATCTAGTGGTGGTTTATAAAATTATCAAGTGAAATTTCACATCATTGCAGATTATATAATGACCTGTTGTTTTAATAGTAACTGCGGTTTTCACACTATAACGTTTAACATCTCTTCCTTCATTTGACGCTGCCCAGTGCTTGACTGTTGCTTTCATTATTTTAGTGAACTGTGTATTAATACTGGGTCTGTGTGTTCTGGAAGCCGTTATTGGTGTGCGGAGTCCCTCCTGCCTATTGTTCTCACTTGAGCTCTAGAGCACGGATTTCAGAAGCGTAGCCAATGTGAACGCCAAACGTCGAGAATGTTCTGATTGCTGTGTAGATCTTTCAGGCCATCATAACATTATATTGCCGAATGTTTCCCATAACAGTTAATTCACTTATTTATGAGATCATGCTATTTGACTATTTTTAAAACCTAATAGCTTTTAGAAATTGTTGTTTCTCATATTCACAAGGCCTAATAATTGACTTAATTTTGCAACTAGTGAGCTCAGTTAAGTTAAAGTTATATTTGTGCAAAGTAATTTTTTATTAATTTAAAATTGGGGCCACAAGGCGGTTTACCTTTTGAAATTTTTTTGAATTGTCCTCATTGCTTTTATACAGTTGAATAATCGTCGCAGATCACCGCAGTCTGCAAAAGCTAACTAATCATTGTGTTGTTACCAGTGCTCCGTTTTAATTAACGTGCTGAAAATAAATTTTTGTGTCCTCAAATGAGGTCAGCATTCCATTTCAGCAGCCCATGTACCCTGCTTACCAATCCTATACCTTACCAGTTCCAGGCCGGAGGAAGGAACACTATGATGTGCGGAATGTTTTCGTGACATTCTCTGCGTGATCTCGTCATTCTTGAAGGCGCCATATATCCACAAAAGTATACAGTTATCGTTTCGGACCGTGTCCACCACCACATGTAGCTTTTTTTCTCCTCGGCACGACGGTATGTACCAGGAGGACAATGTAATGTGACACACAGTTCGCCCGGTATGTTTCTGGTGCGAAGAGCACCAAGGTAAGGTTACCGTACTCCCCCGGTCACCAAACTCCCTGAATTTAAAAGCAGTCGAGTATCTGTGATACCACCTGCATCGGGCTGTTGGCGCTATGGATCCTCGACCGAGAAACGTAGCGCAGCTGGTCATGGCCCTGGAGTCGGCAAAGATCCTCACCCCTGTCTGTACCTTCCAGAAGCTCACTGACTCTCCCTCAGCGGTCAGCGCTACAAAAGGTGGTTACTCAGCATTCTGACAGGTCAGTGTGTAAGTAGGCTGTTTATGTTTTCTGTATGTAAGTAGGCTGTTTATGTTTTCTCTATGTAAGTAGGCTGTTTATGTTTTCTCTATGTAAGTAGGCTGTTTATGTTTTCTCTATGTAAGTAGGCTGTTTATGTTTTCTTATTGGCAACGTTACGTAGCGCTCAATATGAAAATCACTGGCTGTGCTGTGTGCAGTCTGTGGCTAGTTTGCATTGTTGTCTGCCATTGTAGTGTTGGGCAGCGGCAGCTGGCTGTGAACAGCGCGTAACGTTGCGCAGTTGGAGGTGAGCCGCCAGCAGTGGTGGATGTGGGGAGAGAGATGGCGGAGGTTTGCAGTTTGTCATGAACTGATATATATATATTATGATTTGTGATGATATTAAGGTAAATACATTGTTTGCTCTCTATTAATATCTTTCATTTGCTAACTACCCCTATCAGTAGTTAGTGCCTTCAGTAGTTTGAATCTTTTATTTAGCTGGCAGTAGTGGCGCTCGCTGTATTGCAGTAGCTTGAGCAGCGAAGATTTTTGTGAGGTAAGTGATTTGTGAAAGGTATAGTTTAATGTTTGTCAGGGCCATTCTTTAGTAGGGAGTTTTGAAAGTCAGATTGCGTTGCGCTAAAAATATTGTGTGTCAGTTTAAGGACAGTCATGTATAATTGTTCTAAGGGGACGTTTCAAGTGTATCTCTACGTGCGTATTTTGATGCTGCTGCAACTCATACATCTCATTCCATTTGAATGCCTGACACATTAGATATGTTCCCTATATCGCCATACATATTTAGTGTATTTATATCATAAAATATTTCGTACCAACAAATCGCTAACTGAAGAACATGAACATATTCTATGCAACAGACAGTGTTCGTCTTTCACCTAACTATCCCCTTTCTCAGCATCCATTTTAAGTATAGCGTTTCTACGGAATGCAAATACCGATTTCAAAGAAAGAAATGAATACACATCAAGAGCAATACTCTTAAGACATTGCTACTAAACTTAAAGAAATATCTTAAACAAACTGTTAACATAATGGACTTGTATTCGGAAGGGCGACGGTTCAGACTCACCTCCAGTTATCCAAAACCAGGATGATTCCTTTGAAAGGTCATAGCCGATTTCCTCCCCCTTTCCCTAAACAAAAGCAATCGGAACGTGTGCTCCATCTGTATTGATCTTATTGCCGCCGGTAGCTGAACCTTAACCTTTCTTTCTTAAGCAAACTGTATGTTGCAGCCATCAAAATGACTCTACAAAATGCAGGACACAGCCAGAGTCGCACACTATGTAATCAAATTGTTTAGAATCTGATTATTCTCATCCTGTGACTTTATCTTTAAAAAAATAGAATATTTGGAAATTACACGCAGTTATTCACCTGGATAAACAGTACTTTTTTCGTAGCTTACTATGTGTTTCACCTCAACGTAGTGTGCGTATGTCACAGATTAGAGACCTGCATACAGAAAAAGTTGTTGTTTAGTGATGATGCTTGACAGTTTCACTGTAGCAGCATAAAAGTAACCGTAAATCGACACAACTAGTGGTCTTTGTCCTAACAATTGAAGGGATGAGTTTATCCTGCTCACCTCTTTAATGGCATCCGTAAGGTACCATATTCGTATTCTTGAAGAACGGCATTGAATCCACAACTGCACAATTTTAGTTACATTTCACATTTTCGCTGCACTGCAACACCCTTTAGGAGACCAACTCTCTTATCCATCACCACCAAGCTGTTTACTTCTTCTATTCCTGTCATAATTGAGCTGTTTCACTCTCTCCAGTAAGCTGCGCAGCGGTAAGGAACTAAGTAATCCATTACAGCATGGCAGGCACCTTCTGCAGGGAGTTTTATTAACTGGAGCAAGATTCATCAGTACGCAAACTTGAAAGCAGTGCTCAAGGACCTCTTTTTGCCGAAGAGGACTTTTCAAAGACTGTGATGGGAAATCAGGCATTTTTCTTCGTGAACGTATTGCGAACTGTACAACACTAGTATATATGTGTAGTGATACAATGAACGACATAAAATTTGTTTTAACTTTGTAGAAAGTCTAAAATGAAAGTCTTTCAGTTGAAATTACCCATATAACAAGTCAATGACAAAATACCTATAAATTTATTTGGTGTACGTTTGTTCTATGAAACGTGACCTAACTTTCTTTGTTGTCCATCTCATGTTAATTTCTCCATCTTTGAATACCCATTACAGATATTCCCTATTTCTATGCCTGTTATTATTTTCTGTTTACCTCATACTTCTCACATTGTCTCCAGTGATCGTTCATTAGATGCATGAACTCCTCTCTTAATTTTTAACGCTGAATGTCTAACGCATAAAATTTATTCTTCCCCAACTTTTTCACTGCTCTAGCTGCATAAACCTACTAGTTACGTGATCTACAGTTACAACATCAGGAACTTCTAGAACTTCTGAAATTACTTGTAAAGAGAAACACTAATTCATCTACATCTACATCTACGTGATTGTTCTGCTATTCACAATAAAGTGCTTGGCAGAGGGTTCAATGAACCACCTTCATGCTGTCTCTCTACCGTTCCACTCTCGAACGGCACGCGGGAAAAACGAGCACTTCAATTTCTCCGTGTGGGCCCTGCTTTCTCTTATTTTATCGTGATGATCATTTGTCCCTATGTAGGTGGGTGCCAACAGAATGTTTTCGTAATCGGAGGAGAAAACTGGTGATTTAAATTTCATGAGAAGATCCCATCGCAACGAAATACGCCTTTGTTCTAATCGTTGCCACTCAAATTCACGTATCATGTCTGTGACGCTATCTCCCCTATTTCGCGATAATACAAAACGAGCTGCCCTTCTTTGTACTTTTTTGATGTCATCCGTTAGTCCCACATGATGCGGATCCCACACCGCACAGCAGTACTCCAGAATAGGGTGGACAAGCGTAGTGTAAGCAGTCTCTTTGGTAGATCAGTTGCACCTTCTAAGTGCCAATGAATCGCAGTCTCCGGTTTGCTCTACCCACAATTTTATCTATGTGATCGTTCCAATTTAGGTTATTTGTAATTGTAATCCCTAAGTATTTAGTTGAATTTACAGCCCTCAGATTTGTGTAACTTATCGCGTAATTGAAATTTAGCTGGTTTCTTTTAGTTCTCATGTGAATAACTTCGCACTTTTCTTTATTCAGGGTCAATTGCCACTTTCGCACCATACAGATAGATATCTTATCTAAATCATTTTGCATGTCGTTTTGATCATCTGATGACTTTACAAGATGGCAAATGACAGCATCATCTGCAAACAATGTAAGATGGCTACTCACCTTGTCTCCTATGTCGTTAATATAGATTAGGAACAATAGAGGGCCTATAAGACTTCCTTGGGGAACGCCGGATATTACTTCTGTTTTTCTCGATGACTTTCCGTCTGTTACTACGAACTGTGACCTTTCTGACAGGAAATCACGAATCCAGTCGCACAACTGAGGCGATACTCCGTAGGCATGCAGTTTGATTAGAAGACGCTTGTGAGGAACGGTGTCGAAAGCCTTCTGGAAATCTAAAAATGTGGAATCAATGTGACATCCCCTGCCGATAGCACTTATTACTTCATGAGAACGATATTTTCTGAATCCGTGCTGACTATATGTTAGTAAATCGTTTTCTTCGAGCTACTTCATAATGTTCGAATACAGTATATGTTCTAAAACCGTACTGCAAATCGACGTTAGTGATATAGGCCTGTAATTCAGCAGATTACTCCTACTTCCCTTTTTGGGTATTGGTATGACTTGAGCAATTTTCCTGTCTTTAGGTGCATATCTTTCTGCGAGCGAGTGGTTGTATATAATTGCTAAATATGGAGCTATTTTATCAGCATACTCTGAGAGAAACCTGACTGGTATACAATCTGGACCGGAGTCCTTGCCTTTATTAAGTGGCAATATGTGCTAAACGGTCAAGTAGAGAAAGATTAATGGTTCAAATGGCTCTGACAACTATGGAACTTAACATCTGAGGTCCTCAGTCCCCTAGAACTATTTAAACCAAACCAACCTAAGAACATCACACATATCCATGCCCGAGGCAGGATTCGAACCTGCTACCGTAGCGGTCGCGCGGTTCCAGACTGAAGCGCCTAGTACCGCTCCACCACTGCCGCCGGCAAAGAAAGATAAGGTTCCGAAACTTCTCAGCAGATTAAAACTGTATTCCGAACCGGTAATCGAATATGAAACAAAGTTTAAAATGTCACTAAGTTTCAAATAAGTGTACATTCCACTGCAGCGTGACAATTCATTTTTGAAATAAAAATCTAATTACCCTAATTCATCTTGAATGAAAACGGAAATGGTTAAAACGAAGAAGATACTCCAACTATATTGCGAAAAACAGTGGCTGATAGTGGCTCTCTCGCTTTCTTGGTATAAGAAAGAAGTGCAACCCACACTGCTGTTACAAAACAACGCAAAAGTAAGGAAATATGACTGATGCATTTCTATTCCCCTCCCGGAAACTATTGTGACAGAGCACACTATCCACGAAAATAATGAATAAGCAATCACCTCTAAAAGCCGACTAATGTGTTTTCAGGGGCCATTTACGCAACCTCATAAGTGCTCTTTCCTATGCTACGCACACATGGCTTAATGAATCACAGAGGCTGCTTTTGAAAGGTTACATTCAAAGACAGCCAGTACCAGGCACTCTGAGTGCTTGTCACGCGGTACACAAAGAACCGAAAGCTACTGCTGATGCGAAGAGGTGGGAGATGAACTCTGCGTTGCAGAGGGAACTCCTTAAGGGATTACAAAAAAAAGGAAGTCAACCGAACAGCACCTGTCATATATGTACGACACCGTTCAAAATATTACGTACCAATTTCGTTATTGAAATAATTGTCTAAAACAACTGTAATTATAATTATTCTAACCAGTCAGGTAACTTAATGAAGTTACTCCTTGAAAATTTGTGGAAGAATAAGATTCTACACATTGTAGAATATCTTAATTCACTTTTTCCTTATAGGAAATCAGTTTCTTAAATGTGCCATGCTACTGGTCCAGCAAAGATTTTTTTAATCTAGTACTGAGTGAGGTGGCACAGTGGTAAGAGATTGGATTGCTCTTTGGGAAGACTAGAATTAAAATCTCCACCAGCCATCCACATTTTAGTATTATATGGATTAACTATATCACTTACGATGAATGCCGAGATGGCTTCTTTAAAAAAAGGATGCCCGATTCCCCGCGCCATCCTTGTCCCTATTAGAGAATGTTGTTCGTCTATAATGACATCGACATGGACAGGGCATTAAATCCTAATCTTTCTTCCTTCTGTCAACCAAACGCTAATTAATTCATGCCATTTATCTTCTCTTTCAGCTACCGATCCGTTACAGATCGTTGATGGTACACGAGGCACATTTTTCCTTTTATATTAACCTCTAATAATTAATAATGTATAACATTTACATAAAAGACGGAGACGGTGTTTTAACTGCCTGCATAAAACGATGCTATACTTCTGAAATTTGTAGGATAATTGGAGCACTGGCAAATATTGTAAACACTTACCAAGCTGAAGGAATCAGGTAATATTGTAATACTCAGTAACACCTCCCATTCACAGAATAACCTTTTATAGTCCCATACATACAATATATGAAGATCAGATACAGACATAAAAAATAAAGCAAAATAACAAATAGCCTCCCTTCGCCTTGTGTTACTCAGGCGTAAATTTAGATCACTTCATACGATGTCTTGCTAATACCAAGAAACTAGGTGCACGATATATTTTACACACAAGATGGACAAAGCGTAAAGGAAGGAAATTATCACGAAACAAACAAACGTAAAAAGAAAATAATTGTTATTGGTACAAATACTCGAGTGTTGTACAGTTGGTAGAAACGTTGAACTTGGATGGTCTCCAGCAATAATGAACGCCGTAAGTCATAATGTAAATTGAATACGATAATAGGAACACATCTTGTCCAGAAATACCCTCGAAGTGTTTACACGCAAATATTTAACATTATGCTTTTCATAAAGCGTTATCGAAAAGGACGAAACACCAGCACAACGTATTACCTCTTGACGTTTATCTCAGGACCCTCGGTCGGCTTTTAATGATTTTTCAGATTCCTGATCCCCAGGCAGAAGCAAATAGGCAATATATTAACAAGTGGCCACGAAAGCCTTAAAAATTTTGTAGCTGTACAAATGATTGTCTACATTCCTTCCAGATATTTCCATCGCAATTTTAACCATTTGTATAAAATAATGCTGTACATCAATAACATACGTAACTTAAAATTCCATAAGACAAAGGAAAAAATGTTTGATTCCTACGTGCAGCGTAGACAGATGTGTGGTCCATGTGTACACAGAGTTCCAGTATATTTCTGTTCCAAGATCATAGATAATACGGCCCAAATACTGTGGCATCTTAATCGCTTCAAGTGTCCAATGGAAAACAGAAAATCATATTACTTTATTACACACACGCTGCTGATAATACATCCTATGAGATATTTTTTCCAAGGGCATATACTTCTGCATATAATCAATTCCTATTTATACGTTTCTACGTTGCCAAACAGTTACATGAACATTGCTCTCCAGATATCCCACTAGATACCGTAGATATCCCACTAAACGCCGTCTGTGTGGCAGCACCATAAGTTCAGGCACAGTGCTTACGTTTGGCAGATTTCAGTTTTTTTTTTTAAACCAACCCTACCTTATGCAGAGAAGGTGAGTCAGCGTATGAATATATACCTGTTTTCTTTAAGAGAGGATCTTCACACAAAATTAAAACAGGGAATAATTATAACTCTCCTTTCACGGAAACCTTGCAAAAATTAATCGTGCGCAGAATCACGTTATTATGAAGGGAATAAGAAGTTATGTTATTTTAGGTCATTTTAAGACATTAAGTGACGAGAGGGCCAAACATTGAAGTGTAATCTGCAAACTCGTTAGCACGTATCCTTCTTAATCTACAAGCTCATTATCATACATTTCAAACTATTGCCGAAATCTTCCGTTATAATTTTGTTTCAGAAATCGGTCTTAGGACATATGGCAGTCGAACAGGTTAGCGCCCGAGGATGGCTATTACCCCCGAGCCTGTGGAGGCTGCAACGAAAGATGGAGGGGGGGGGGGGGGAGGAGGGTGGTTTGATGGCCTGTAGCCCTATTTCCTGGTTAGATTGGTAACATTAGTTTTAGTCGATGAACACATTTTCTCATGAGCTGCATTATGTTGCTCCTGTCTACAAAGCGAGAACCGTTGCATCGTATGTTCAAAGTGTCGGACATAAAACGAAAATAATTTATGATTAGCGCCATGTCGCAGGAAACCGTAAATTCTGTTTTTATAATAAACAAATAAATACTGTCTGGATCAGTTCTTTTATTACCGACTACACCGACCACCGGTTTCAATCTGCGCTGCAGATCATATTCAGGTACGTCGAGTTGGAACAGAAAATGCCCGAACGTAATTCTAACGTAAAAGTTGCCTTTAGGACTAAAAGTGCGTTGGAGTACATGGCTCATCGTAACATTTCATGAGGAAAGAGTAAGTATTTACATTCCTGTGTTTGTTAGATAACGCGTCAAAAGAACTACCTCGGACAGACAGGACAAACATTTAAAATGCGCTTTAATGAACATACGCTTACACAAAGTAAAGCTGCGCCGGGTATGCAATTATCAACATACAAAGGCGATATGACTAGCATTGACAATAAAATTGAGATTTTTCTTGGGGAAACAGAGGGCCGTGCCTTGACGTGCTTGAGGAATTTGAAATGTATACCGCAAAAAGAAAAGAATCTGACAAGAATCTTAACGAACAGAATGAATTTTCCCATAATATTTACTTCATCGTAAATAAAGTCCTCCAGTAAATACGCAGTGCCTGGTGTTTCTCCTCGGTCCAAAAGTATGAATCTATTTATGTTGCTGTCTAGCCGAGGTGGAAAGTAACCGGCGCAGACTGCAGCCTGTGATACACAAACACATTACTGCAGTGCTCGTCACTCAACCAGCTGTGGTCGGTGACACACACTATCGGCCACTCTTTTATATCTCTCACATTATTTCCATTAAACGCTTTTGTAATTTGTAGTACTTATAAAAAAAACTATAATTCTTTTTTTTGTAATTGTAATCCCCCGTCTCCCGCTTTTTACCTTACAGTAGTGGTCCTCAGTATATTTGTATTCTCCATCATTAAAATGAAGGCCAATTCTTAAATCTATATTTTAAAGTATACAAAAAATGGTGCAAATGGCTCTGAGCACTATGGGACTTAACATCTGAGGTCATCATTCCCCTAGAACTTAGAACTACTTAAACCTAACTAACCTAAGGACATCACACACATCCATGCCCGAGGCAAGATTCGAACCTGCGACCGTAGCGGTCGCGCGGTTCCAGACTGAAGCGCCTAGAACCGCTCAGCCACACCGGCCGGCTAAATTATACAAATGAGAACGAAAATGTACGATGCACACTGTACTGTGAGGTTTTTTTTGCAACTGTTTTTATCTTTTTTTATTTGACGTATCATACATACGAAGATCTGTTTCATGAATATGTCTTTTAATCTCTGAGGAGGTGATGGAGGAGTGTCTTCGATGCTGTTGTAATATATTAGCCTATGAAATAGACACATGTCACGTGCCTATACAAAATTTTTGAGCCTGTGACATACGCAGCCTTTGCACTTTACGTTAGTTGACATACTGCACTTTGCGGCGCCAGGTATTTGTGGGCAGTCATAATATTCTGCTTTTAAATGTGCAGCCTCTGGTAGTCATGTTTGCAATGTCACTTGTTTTCATTTTCATTATTGTTTCCTCTTTTTCCTGTTCCAACTAGACTTGAAAATGATCTGCAGAGCACATTGAAACCAATAGTCAGTAATAGAAGAAGTGTTGCAGACAGTGTTAGTTTCTTTACTAATAGCTGTACCCCGCCACACTTTGCTTGAAAGGAAAAAGAAAGTACACGTTTCTAATACATGTGGAACTGGATATACGTCATAATCTCCTCCTATCCCCTGTCTCTGTCCATCATCCCTTCCCCCTTTCGTTTTCCATCTCCTCCCCCTTTCTCTGTCCATCTTCTCGCTCCCCCTCTTTCTCTCTCGTTCTCTCTCCATCTGCTCCTGCCTCCTCACTATCTCCCTCTCTCGATCCATCACCTCCTCCCCCATTCTTTGTCCATCTTCCACCTCCCCCTCCATCTCCTCCTGCCCCTCTCCCAGCCCATCTTCTCCTTCCCGTTTTCTATGCACATTCCCTCTGTCCACTTTTCTTCACCCCTCTCTCCGTCTTTGAGCCTTGTTTATGTTATTGCAAATTGTGATTCTGTACATACAAGTTCTCTCTTTGTTAATGACGTTCCACTATTGTATATTTTATAAATACATTTATATATTAAAATGTATACAGGGTGTTACAAAAAGGTACGGCCAAACTTTCAGGAAACATCGCTCACACACAAAGAAAGAAAATATGTTATGTGGACATGTGTCCGGAAACGATTACTTTCCATGTTAGAGCTCATTTCATTACTTCTCTTCAAATCACATTAATCATGGAATGGAAACACACAGCAACAGAACGTACCAGCGTGACTTCAAACACTTTGTTACAGGAAATGTTCAAAATGTCCTCCGTTAGCGAGGATACATGCATTCACCCTCCGTCGCATGGAATCCCTGATGCGCTGATGCAGCCCTGGAGAACGGCGTATCGTATCACAGCCGTCCACAATACGAGCACGAAAGTCTACCGGTGTTGCGTAGACAAGAGCTATCCAATGCTCCCATAAATGAAAGTGAAGAGGGTTGAGGTCAGGAGAGCGTGGAGGCCATGGAATTGGTCCGCCTCTACCAATCCATCGGTCACCGAATCTGTTGTTGAGAAGCGTAGGAACACTTCGACTGAAATGTGCAGCAGCTCCATCGTGCGTGAACCACATGTTGTGTCGTACTTGTAAAGGCACATGTTCTAGCAGCACAGGTAGAGTATCCCGTACGAAATCATGATAACGTGCTCCATTGAGCGTAGGTGGATGAAACTAAAATGAGCTCTAACATGGAAATTAAGCGTTTCCGGACACATGTCCACATAACATCTTTTCTTTATTTGTGTGTGAGGAATGTTTCCTGAAAGTTTGGCCGTACCTTTTTGTAACACCCTGTATAGTCTATATGTGTCTAAATGTGTATTACAGTAACGTGTGAGAATCTGAAGCAAATCGGAAAAGGACATTCTGGAATTTTTTGTATCAATGTTTTTCCCTTTTGTGTGTGTATGTGTGTGTGTTAAAAATATACATATATTAAATAACTAGCTACCTAAAAATAGGCCATATTAGAATTTAATGTTGTGTCAACATTTCAAAACAATCGGTCAAGAACATTCGGAGATGAAAGATTTTGAACAAACCAACATTTACTTTTTATAACTTTCGAAGCAAACGCTCAAGAACTTCCGTTTTGAACAAACGAAGATTTAGACTATAATTTATGTATATTCAATATTTTTAGGATGAAGTATAGAATCAACTTTAAGCCAAACACCTACAAATATTCACTATTTTTTAAGGAGGAAGTAGAAGAAATTGTGCTTCACTTGTATGCGAAGTTTATGTGGGCAATCCGCTGATAAAAGATTCTAATAGTAGTTAATTACATGGCTGGCATATTTAGAACTTGCAAGAAGAAAAGTATGGGGACAGTTTCGCTCGGAGTGTTTCTCCCTATTACTACGTGCGTATCAGTGATGAAAATGAAATATTAGCTTTTCGCGGTAATAATGAAGATTAAAGAAGATTAGTATTTTTAAATCCGATTGACTACAAAGTAATTAGAGACACAGAACAAAATTGGGTTGGAAAAACTGGCATTCGTCTTAATCTGTTTAGGAACACTGTGAAACACCTGCGTTTGGGTGTCCCAACTTGGATTTCACGCCAGGTCCTACGTAATGTACGTCCAGTGGACAACATGTTTTCCAGTTTTTACAGATTTTCCGTAATATAGCCATCACTAACTGTCTCTGCAACAGATAACTTCAGTAGTTTCCTTCAGTGTAAAACTGATCAGACTAATTTTTCAGTGGAAAACCGAAAACATTTAAACAACCTCGACGAAAACTCATGTACTCTTCTCAAGCATCTAAATTCTTCTAAGCACAATACGCTGATGTAATGAGCATTTGATTACATATTTATACGAAGCTCGTATATTTAGTGTGCCATAAGTTGGGTAGATTATTAGGACACTAATTCCACGTCTAAAATCCCGACCTTATGAATACTTCTTCGTTAAGATGTATTTTGCAAGTGCAATATTACGTTTTACGTAAGGTATGATTTGTAAAACTGTGGTGTGCTAGTGTTGATTTTAAATATGTATCTTCTACATTAAACTGTCCCTCCTTTCGTTTGTTGACAAAGCTATTTGGTACAACTACATTTATATGCGATTTAGTTATGGTCCTTGCATCGATACAGGGACTAGAGAGATGTCTTATGAGACAACATCGATGGTAGCTCTTAAAGCCAAAGTGTCACCTGCTTATTCAGATTTATGTAAAATACATCCGTGCATTACAATCGTTTTATTTATGGCTGCATTTGCAAGTCGAAAGTAGCGGTGTTACGCAATGGATGTGTTGTGATCTACATACTGATAGCATGACTGCCTCATAATTCTCTCATACTCAGAACCTGTAAAGCATCTGCTCGCCATCTGTGAGAATTCTTATCAGCACAAATTCTGTTCTTTTCCCGGAAGAGTTACGTTCCTTACCAGACTCCTGTTTCTGAATCGGAGGGAGGACTCTGCATTGTTTGCCTCACTTGGAGTAAGCCTGTTCACCGTTTTTTTCTTCTTTACTATGGCACCTTTTTACTTCTACAGAGCGAATGATTCTCACATCACACGAAAAAATGAACACGTTTTGTCGTCAGTATGTTCAATCATTTGATGCAATCCACAATGTATTCTCGTTCTGTTTACCTCCTCATCGGTATGTGCCTACTGTACGCTTAATACTTAATAATATGTTTTATACGCCGTTATCCAAATCGTGCCTCTAATTTATCCACTATACCGCTGCTTCCATTTGCAAACGACGTAATCCTGCAGCCTATACTCTACCAGTGTAGCAAGCAGCATATTTTCGTAAAGAAGCGTCGTTGCTCTTACATGTCTTTAGCTGTGTACAATTATGAGACTTCTTTTAATATTTAATCATATTTTTATGTACATTCTACTTTTAAACTGTTCATTTATTTATCCGATTTCTTAGTTGTTTTTACTCATTTTGTGACTCTTTTTTCTTGGGTATGCGCGCTGAAGACATAGCTTCCTTATACATCATCCCAAACAATTACAGCTAGGTTCGCACAGTAAAGTGTTCTCATCTACTCTTTATAGCGTCTCTTCATTTTGCGCTTTCTCTCTTTCACTTACTTAAATATGTATATTTATACAAAGATATATTTCATGCACAAAATTTCAAATGTTACCAATGTCTTCTGATTTTCCTATTATCCACAACACACTCACAGTCAAAGCGGCGATCCGTCCAGGCTTCCTACAGTACTTTATGTCAGTATTTGGAACATTAAAATTTACTTTTGAAAGAAGTCTGCGACCATTTTGTATTTTTCTTCAACCAGATAAGAACCCCCTGAGCTACAAAAACAGTGCGAATTACCATTAACAATTTATTCTCGAATTGTTCTGCAGAGAGTTGTATGCTAAGACGTTTATGTATATTCTGATGATCAAGAAATGCTATTTCTCCTTGCGTTACTTACCAGATTTCAGGGATGGCAATATAATCGCCTCCTGGTTTTCAGTAGGCCTTCTAAAACTCGAGCTTCACATTTTAAGTAGTCCAAGAAGACACGTGAGTAAATGCGGGGAAAACACCCACTTGAAAATTATGGAAAAAGGAAGTCTTCCCTGCTTCTTAATTACGAAGCAAGTAGAATCAGTACTGAGCGAGGAAAACTTGTTTCAGACGGATTAGAGATATATCGACCAGTAGCTCGGGTTGATCAGGCTCAGACGAGAGGAAAGGATTTGACTGCATACCTTGCTCTCGCACTTGTGAACTGATTATACTTGTGTTCTCTAAATTTAGGAGGAACCAGTGAGAATCGTTTGTTATCCCTACCTTTAGCGAACTAAGTTGAAGTTCTGCGACTAATCGTCTGCTAACTGACGAGACGTATGGGATTTGTGAGTGTTCTGTCCCATGGATTTCGAGCTCACTTAACGAATGTTCCACAAATATGGAGCAAACGATCGGCAGCGCTCTTTTTTAGGAAACTATTCCGACGCCCATTGAAGTTATTTAGGGAAGCCCTAACAGTGAATAAATTATTACAAAAAGTAAATTCAGACTTTAAATATCATGAGATGTGGAATTTTTAGTCAGTAGCAGAGGACGCCACTGTGTGTCATATTGGAATTCGAACGTATATTCCAGCCTGCAGATAAAGAATCCGTCGACGCATCACGAAACGACTCGAGACTTTAATTCGTCGCTAGTTGAGCTTACGTGAAGCTTCGAGTTGTGAGGCGTGTTAGAATAGTGTAGCTGGTAGCGCAGTGCCCAGCAAATATTGTAACTTAAAATGCCTTGCGTATTCATAGTTCCCCCATCAGATAACTGAACCAGACACGGTATAACAAAAACAAAAACTTCTAGTTTGGCAACTTGAAAGATGCGTTAAATCTGCCCCGTGTTTTACAGTAGTAAGTCATCGGAGAAAGCCTAATTTTCTCTAACGGCTGCTTATCTTAACAAAAAAAAACAAAAAAAAACAGCAACATAATGCTCCATATTATCTTTTCTCTATCATCAGTGGTTCATCCATTGCATTTCGCCGTAGAGCGCTTTTTCGATAATAACAAGCTAGATTAGATATTTTTGGAGGAAACGGTGCCAATACTGGCACCGAGCTAATTCGACAATGTTTTGTGAAAGTCACCATGGCATCAAGTCGTTGTTTCTCTTGAATGCTATGACTTGAATTGATTAGTACACATTTTTTGATACACTGATTAATGTAACAGCTTTTGTAACTGCAATTAAACAATGTGACGCAGATCCTCATTATTTAATGATTTTCAGAAAAAGATCTTACTTCCTGCAATTGATTGTCAACTCTGTATACATTCCTGACAGAATCACTTCATGCTTTCTGCTCATAACTAAGCGTACACAATCCCCTTGTATTAGTCACTCCTCTAATATGTCGATCCGTTTCTCTTTCAAGTCCTCATGTAGATTCTGTCCAATATGTCACTTAGAACGCTAAACAACGTAGATCAGATCAGTCGTGAGAACAGCATGGTGTCATGAGAGTTGGATACATGCAGCAAAGAAAACGACCTGGAGTGCTACTTGCAATAAACAGTCCCCATTCGTACTCTCTTTTGTCCCCGTCGTCCTGTTCGTCGCCTGCATTGTCAAATAGCGTTGACGGCAGCTCTTTTTGTACAGTCAAGAAACAGGAAAGAGAGTGTCACGGATATGAGACGCGAGTTGGGGTGGCAATCATTAAAACAAAGTCGTTTTCATTGCGGCGAGATCTTTTCACGAATTTTCAATCGCCAGCTATCTCCTTGGAATGCGACAGATTTTCTTGGCGTCCACGAACCTAGGAACAAATGATCATCGTAATAATATAACAAAAGTCACAGCTCACATTGTGAGAGATTTAAGTGTTAAATCATTTTTCCCACGCGCTTTTCGGTAGTGGAACTGTAGACATATAGTTTGAAAGTAGCTCGATGAACCGTCTGCCAGGTACTCAATTGTGTATTGCAGAGCAGTGAAGTAGATGTAAATGAAGATTATAGTAGATAAGTGCCGTATAGCAAGAGCATCATTGACAGGAAGAGTCTTTATACTCTGTCAAAAACGTATCATTATTAGCATTCGTCGGTCAACTTTGGTTTTTCCGAAAAGGTTTGTGATACTTTTTTTGGCAGAGTTGGGAGGGGGTGATAATGTTCTGACTGGTTTGCTACGGCCCGCCACGATTTCCTCTCCTGTGCCAACTCGTTTATCTCCGAGCAGCTCTTACACCCAGCGTCCTAAATTTTCTGTTGGATGAATTCCAATGTTCTACAGTTTTTGTCCACTATAGCTCCGCCAAGTACCATACAGCTTATTCCCTGCTGTATTAACACGTGTCCCATCATCCTGTCCCTTCTTCTTATCAGTGTTTTACATATGTTCCTTTCCTCGCCACTTCTGTTGAGAATCTCCTGATTCCTTATCATAACACCAGATTTTCAACATCTTCTGTGGCGCCACATCTCAGACGCTTCGTTTCTATTATTTTCTGGTGTTCTCACAGTCCATGACTCACTATCATACAATTCTGTGCTCCAAACGTGTATTCTCAGTAATGTCTCCCTCAAACTAAGGCCTAAACTTGATATTAGAAGTCTTTCAGCGATAAAATCATTATTTGCCTGTATCGCTTCTAGATTCGTCCCTCATGCGTAATTTTGCTCCCAAGCTAGTAGAATTCTTTCACTTCGTCTACGTCATGGTTGCAATTTTGGTGTTAAGTCTGTCGCTAATCTCGTTTCTGCTACTCTTCGTTAGCCTTATGTTGTTTTTCGCTTCGACTCATTCCATATTCTGTCTTAATAGAGTATTCTGTTCAACAGGTCCTGTAATACTGCAGCGGCGCGGTTACGTTCGTCCATTACCTGCACCTACCTGTGAATTCGTTGCAGCAGATCACCGGTAGGAAAGCCGAGCAGAAACTTACCGTACTGCAACTCGGCTCTGAGCACTATGGGACTTAACATCTATGGTCATCAGTCCCCTAGAACTTAGAACTGCTTAAACCTAACTAACCTAAGGACATCACACAACACCCAGCCATCACGAGGCAGAGAAAATCCCTGACCCTGCCGGGAATCGAACCCGGGCACCCGGGCGTGGGAAGCGAGAACGCTACCGCACGACCACGAGCTGCGGGCTACTGCAACTCGCACCAGGCTGAATACAACGTAACTATTCTGAGAATCGGGAAAAGGTCTTAATTTTGAAAGAAAGGTGGAAATACTGGCAAAACTTCGTAGTATTCTGAACCTTGAGATGTACACGTTCACTGCCAAGCCCGTGCTAGTCTTAACACAGTCGTGCACAAACCATTTCTTTCACGTTAGTGAGTTTATGGTAATGTATTTCCCGAAATCTGAACAGCTACTCAGTACGGATTGTTCTTAAATGAAAATGCTCGCCATAATTCACTCAAGTTTTTAGTCACCGATCTGCTCAATATGCCAAGCGGAATTACTGTCTTTTCTCGTACACAAAATTACTTAAAAATCCGTTCTTTCTAAAAAACACAAAGAAATAAATATGCCTTCACTTCGAAACAAAAAAATTGGCTCTGAGCACTATGGGACTTAACTTCTGAGGTCATCAGTCCCCTATAACCTAGAACTACTTAAACCTAACTAAACTAAGAACATCACACACATCCATGCCCGAGGCAGGATTCGAACCTGCGACCGTAGCACCAGCGCGGTTCCAGACTGTAGCGCCTAGAACCGCTCGGCCACCACGGCCAGTTCACTTTAAACACTTTTGAAATATGTAGTACAACTAAAACCAGCAAATTATAACTTTCTTCGAGCTTATACTATACATACACGACAGTGCCATTGAAAGGCTGGGCTCCGACTACCTTAGATTGCTGTAAGATTTCTATTATCTCCAAGAGAAAAGACTCGTGAAGAATACTCCATTCCGATTGGCAGTTTTCTTTAAGTCCAATACAAAAAAAAAATTATTCTCCCGCGTTAGTCTACGCTTTTTATGACTAACCAGTCAACAAATAACACACTTTCTAACGGTATTTTTCCCAGAAATAAATATTTAAATTCTAATATTTTGTTTATACTTTACGTTATTAAGTACTTTCATTTGCACTCGAATTAGCTTCCCTTTTACCATAAACTTACTTAACATATTATGATACAAAATTCCCCGTCGTCTGCATTCACACTGTCCGGAACCGCGTTTCTGCTACGGTCGCAGGTTCGAATCCTGCCTCGGGCATGGATGTGCGTGATGTCCTTAGATTAGTTAGGTTTAAGTAGTTCTAAGTCTAGGGGACTGATGACCTCAGATGTAAGTCCCATGGTTCTCAGAGCCATTTGAACCATTTTTGCATTCACACTGTCTTACGACTTTCTCACACTAGTTCGTACAGCGTTCATCAGTAGAACAATGTTCTACATGTTTACTTTAGACCGCATTAACGTATCATTCACACTAGTAAAAGCATATACAGAACTGTACAAACATAAAATAAACAATAAAGCCGGCTGGTCCTGGCGGAGGTTCGAGTCCTCCCTCGGGCATGGGTGTGTGTGTTTGTCCTTAGGATAATTCAACTTAAGTAGTGTGTAAGGTTAGGGACTAATGACCTTAGCAGTTAAGTCCCATGAGATTTCACACACATTTGAATATTTTTTTAACACTAAAGCCTTCGAGAAATAAACAGAAGAACTCACAAAAACATTCTCTTGAGGTATTTCTTGAATGTCCCTGTGCACTATTGGACTCTGGTAGTCAAAATTCTTAACTACATTCTAGTTCTTTCTGTTGACTCTTGTCCGCTACTGTCCTCTAGCAGAACAAAATTGGAACTACATACTCGACTTAACAGGCTTCATACCATCTGTCACTTTGCATGCATGAGTCATTCTACCGATACACAGGCTCTAGACAGGAGCGATGTAAGGTGCCACGCCTCAGTACATCCTGGTTTTTACTGAGTATAGCAATATCAACCGGGAATCTTATAATTAATATTCGTTCACTCCGAATTTTAAGTAAGCTCCTGAGCAATTCCCTTAAGTTCCTCATTACTCCTTCGACTGTTATTTACCCCTGATTATTGGTATATATCCAAGCGACTGTTTCAAACCACCACATCCTTCCCCTCCCCGTGCAACTAGCTGCAGATAGTGCCGTTGAACTAAGGTTGTTCATCGACGTAGGCCAAGTAGTGAACGCCGCCTTGCATTCTTTGATATGAGCAACAGCTTAAGGAAGGCACAGCAGACGTGCTGGACGGACGTGGATTCCGTGTTGCGGCTCTCGTTGCCTCTGGCGCTGTCCTTGCCCACGACGCCCCCGAGCGAGGCCAGGCATTACCGGCGGCGCCGTGTAACGGGAGGTAACGTTACTCCGCAGCCACGAGCTCCTCGCGTTACGCGTTCCGCCTGCGCCTAGAACAGTGGCGGGCAAGGTCGGCGGTCAGCGCCACCTGCTGTCACGATGGCGCACGCTTCTTCAGGTCGGGAGCGCGACACGCGACCACGAGCCACAAGTGGCGTAGCGACGGACGTTGCCTGCCACACAGTAGCAGTCTTGTCGCACTACTTGAGAAGACTGTCTCTAACTGTTAACAAGATGATTAAAAAAAACCTATCAAATTTCTCCAAACATTTTTGTGCATGATTCTGCGACGTCCTTCATAATTCAGATCGATTCCGTATTTCCGGATTTCCGGAATGCTTTTGACACTGTACCACACAAGCGGCTCGTATTGAAATAGCGTGCTTATGGAATATCGTCTCAGTTATGTGACTGGATCTGTGATTTCCTGTGTGAGAGGTCTCAGTTCGTAGTAATTAACCGAGAGTCTAAAACAGAAGTGATTTCTGGCGTTCCCCAAGGTAGTGTTACAGGCCCTTTGCTGTTCCTGATCTATATAAACGATTTGGGAGACAATATGAGCAGCCGTCTTTGCTTGTTTGCAGATGATACTGTCGTTTATCGACTAATAAAGTCATCAGAAGATCAAAACAAACTGCAAAACAATGTAGAAAAAATATCTGAATGGTGCGAAAAGTAGCAGTTGACCCTGAACATCGAAAAGTGTGAGGTCATCCACATGAGTGCTAAAAGGAACTCGTTAAACTTCGGTTACACGATAAATCAGTCTAATCTAAAAGCCGTAAATTCAACTAAATACCTAGGTATTACAATTACGAACAACTTAAACTGAATGAAAATGTTGTGGGGAAGGCGAACCAAAGACTGCGTTTTATTGGTAGGACACTTAGAAAATGTAACAGATCTACTAAGGAGACTGCCTACACTACGCTTGTCCGTCCTCTTTTAGAATACTGCTGCGCGGTGTGGGATCATTACCAGATAGGACTGACGGAGTGCATCGAAAAAGTTCAAAGAATGGCAGCACGTTTTGTATTATCCAGAAATATGGGAGAAAGTGTCACAGAAATGATAGAGGATTTGGGCTGGAAATCGTTAAAAGAATGGCGTTTTTTCATTGCGACGGAATCTTCTGACGAAATTCCAATCACCAACTTTCTCCTCCGAATGCGAAAATATTTTGTTGACACCGACCTACATAGGGAG
Organism: Schistocerca piceifrons; assembly: GCF_021461385.2. NCBI lineage: Eukaryota > Metazoa > Arthropoda > Insecta > Orthoptera > Acrididae > Schistocerca > Schistocerca piceifrons. Next base: position 595,448,030 of record NC_060138.1, on the reverse strand, counting down.
GAACGATCACCACGATAAAATAAGGGAAATCAGAGGTCGTACGGAAAGATATAGGTGGTCAATCTTTCCGCGCGCTATGCGAGATTGGAATAATAGAGAATTGTGAAGGTGGTTCGATGAACTCTCTGCCAGGCACTTAAATGTGATTTGCACAGTAATCATGTAGATGTATACGTGGATGTAGAACGGTGATTAGTAATAATGCACATCCTTGGAACGGTGGAAAATCCTATCCACCAGGAAAATTTCAAGAATCATAACTTCCTCATGGCTAACGTGAAACTTAGTACTCACCCGCTAACTGAAGAAAACGTCGCAAGACAAGATCGCTAAAACAGCGTTTTATTGGATTACCAGTTTCGACAGAGTTATTCTGCCATCATCGTATATGATATTCTGACATTTGACATACCGATGCACAGTGGTCTTCATCTTAGTGGGAAGAGTATACCGATTGTGAGTACCGAGCTACTATCGATATAAACTCGCATAAGCGACTGCGCCGTCACCTGGCTAGGAATGACTGCTAGTCAGACACACACGGTGCATGAAGTATCTGTGAGCGTGCTGCCCGTGTGTAGAATGGAGAAGGCGCGCAATCTATCTGAATTTGAACGGTAGTAGGTGGTGATGGCCCGGAGACTCGCCACGCATATTTTGGAAGCTGCATGACTAGTCGGGAGTATCTTCAACATGTGGTGAAACCAAGGTAAAACCACGTACGGACGTCGTGGGGTTGGGTGGCCACCCCTCATTACAGAAGTCGGACGTCGTAGGCTGGGCAGATTAGTAAAATAGGGCAAGCGGCGAATTGTGGCGCAAGTAACATCAGACTTTAATGCTGGGCGGAGTACAAGTGTGTCTGAACAACACTCCTAACGATGGGCCTCCGCAGCTGACATCCCATGTATGCGCCAACGTCAGCACTATGACATCGGCAACTAAGACTGGAATGGGCACTTGACCAGCGGCACTGGATGTTGGCGCAGTGGCAGAGCGCTGTATGGTCTGACGAATCCCAATACCTTCTTCATGATTACGACGGGAGAGCGCGAATTCGTCTTCTTCCAGGGGAACAACTCCGTGACACCTGTACAGCCGTGCGGAGACAAACTGCAGGTGGCTCCATGGGTCCATTGGTCGTCAAAATCGATGGTTCCAGTGGAGTTCTTGCAAGGCACCATGACGGCCAGGGAGTATCATACGCTGGTTGCAGACCACGTACACCCATTCACGATGATCACGTTTCCCGACGGCAGTAGCATTTTTCAACAAGATATTGCTCCATGTCACAAGGCCAGAAGTGTGATGGAGTACGTCGAGGAACAGAGTGGAGAGTTCCAATTGATGTGCTGTACTCTTTCGCCCTCAACTATTCTCAACTTGCCAGATTTGAACCCAACCAAACACTTCTAGGCGCTTCAGTCTGGAACCGCGCTACCGCTACGGTCTGATGATATCTGTAGTGTCGGTAGCTGGGCCGACACCGTGAAGTTGAAGGCTGAAAAGGAAGGCTAGACTAACGCTGTAGCCGATAGTGCACGCAAGGCTAAAGCAGACGGGCGTGAAGTCTGGAACATGAGAACTTATAAATGAATAAGAAGAAAAGTATGTAGATGCTTAGTACTTATCTTTTATTGAGGCCTTGGAATACATCTCTCTTGAATACTCGTAAGCTATAGGCACTGATACAAATGGCGCCTTGCTAGTTCGTTGCCATTAACTTAGCTGATGGCTATTCTGTCTCTCGGCTAATGAGAGAGAAAGGCTTCGTACAACTGGGCGGTAGCTAGGTTCTCGTACAACTGGGCGGTAGCTAGGTTCTCGTACAACTGGGCCGAGTCCTCTCTCGTATCACGAGACCTGCCTTGGTGGTGGCGCTAGGTCTGCGATCACAGTGGCGACACACGGGTCCGACCTGTACTACATGGACCGCGGCCGATTTAAGCTACCACCTAGCAAGTGTGGTGTCTGGCGGTGACACCACAATATCTGTAACTGCCTGCCGCAAATCCTCGTCCGACAGGAATGGTGGACCTTTCAGGGTGTTTCAGGGGACCGAAGGTGCGATAATAGCATGGGGAGAGATCAGGGTTACTTGGTAGCTGCCCGAGTGTCTCCCATTTGAGTTAGTCTAACTACTGCGTTACGACATTTGCGAGATGGGTACGTGCGTTATCGAGAAGCAGAATCACTACTCACAAGAGTGGTTTCTGACAGACATGTTGCCCCATACACATTCTTAATTCTCCGTTGAATGTCTATCGGTGTTCGTCCTTCGGCAGCCAAGAAAAGACTAACAGCACACTGGCCCTGCTTGGATGCATTTGGTAATAACGTCGCCATAGTTCACGTTTCTGCATTTACCACACGCACGTCTTAAGGACACGAATGCCACGCTAAACCCTTGCTTACATGTCGGCGCTCATATATCCGCAACGGAGTCGCTCCACGTAGCATTTACGCTGCAGTAACGCCCTCAAACGGAAACTTATTGATAGCCCCTTGTATCACGCTCGTCAAACCACCGTAGTAGCCGGTCGGAGTGGCCGAGCAGTTCTAGGCGCTGCAGTCTGGAACTGCGCGACCGCTTCGTCGCAGGTTCGAATCCTGCCTCGGGCATGGATGTGTGTGATGTCCTTAGGTTAGTTAGGTTAAAGTAGTTCTAAGTTCTAGGGGACTGATGACCTCAGAAGTTAAGTCCCATAGTGCTCAGAGCCATTTGAACCATTTTTGAACCACCGTAGTGCGATTGTGGCTAGTTCTCATGCTGCAGATGCCATTGCCGTTGGGGAAGTTACCAAGCTTGAAAGGGTGTAATAATGTTCGCAATGCCCACAGTTATCACTGTACCTTCGATTACTAGCACACGTGTCTTGTAAGCCCGGATGAATGTTCCCCATACCATAATACTGCCCCCCATAGGACTGAATGACGGCGTATCTGTACATGATGTGACAAGAAATGTGTGTCATCCTACCAGGCGACACTTTTCCATTGATCTACGGTTCAATCTGAGTCACCCCTTGCCCACTGTAATCGTAATTGACGATGTTGTTGAATTAGCATGGAACGCGTTACGGGCCAACTGCTCATGAAAAATAAAAAGCGCTAGATGTAATCTGAAACACTCTTGCCTGCGACAGCAACGTACTCTGGCATCGGATCTGCCACAGATCTGCTGGCCGGAGTGGCCGAGCGGTTCTAGGCGCTACAGTCCGGAACCGCGCGACCGCTACGGTCGCAGGTTCGAATCCTGCCTCGGGCATGGCTGTTTGTGATGTCCTTAGGTTTAAGTAGTTCTAAGTTCTAGGGGACTGATGACCTCCGGAGTTAAGTCCCATAGTGCTCAGAACCATTTGCCACAGATCTCAGCCTAATCTGGTTTACAGAGTGGGCATGCCTGCGACCTCCACGTTCTGTAATGGAGCATATATCCGCAAGACAGTACAACGTGAACAACCGACCAGCTTCGCCCTTTGCGAGATGTTCCTCTCAAAACGCCGGGCTATATCAATCTGCCAACTGTCAAGGTCGGCTATGTCATTGGGTTTCCCATTTGCCGCCCGTAAAGTCACTAGAATAACTTCCCAGTCATCTCTCCTTCGCTTATAAATTTTCCATATCACTTCATATGGCTGCAAACGCCATCTTGCGTTAGACATTGATCATAATGTTTTGGTTTATCACCATATGTGGTCTATATGGTGAAATAGTTTAAGAGAGAAACAGTTATATTAAATTTTAGTTTCTCAAAGCAGCCTTGGAGCATCAACGGTCGCTTATTAAGGCCTTCGTATTGCCTGAAAATGATGGTCTACTACACCCTCCCCCCCCCTCCCCCTCCCGCATGGCGTCTTAGATAATCTATTGTGTGTTACCTTACTGTGTGTTGCCGTATCTGCAACATGGACTGGGTACTTACAAACGCTGTAATATGTACGAATTCTATTATCTGTCATCCACCTAAGCTGAGGTTAATCAAAGCCTGCTTGTTTAATGCGCATGTTTAGGTGCTTGCTGGACCTACACCTACTCCCATTTATGGCGTGTATCTGATCCTCCATAAAGATGTACTACAGCAACTTTTATTGCTGGTTGTTTGGGTTTTTTACACTGGGTCATAGCAGATGGGATATAGTCATGTAGGGGAACCTCGGATTTGTCGAGTATTTCCTCATGTAACCAAGCTTCCTGTCTTTTCTTCTTCTTCTTCTTCTTCTTCTTCGAGTACACATGGAGCGATGTTGTTTAGAGTTGGAAGCCAGTACTCTCGTTGCGGTTTTAGAAAGCTTGTAATCGTACTGGTTCTTGTATTGAGTTGGGTGCTGAGCTTCCTAGTATGGTTGCTGTTTATCCACGTAGGAGTAAAATATTCTAAAACGTGGAACTACGAAGACATTCCGTCATTTTTCAGCTATGCAACCAGGATATCTTTAGTCTTGATGATTAGTAATAATGGGAGCCCGTAAATTGATAGAACACCATTTGCGCTAGAAAAAGTCAAGAACTGTAACTACCACATTGCTGATGTGGAACTTTGTGCCCCGCCTTACAATTAGCATAATCACTTCTCATGAGCAAAACAGCACTGATTATACAAGTCACCACAATTTTCGCAAGTACCTTTCTGGGCATTCTTCTACTACGTTTATTTATAAAAATGTATGCAGGGACTCATTCTTCAGCGAATATCGAGAAGATCATTCGCTACGATAGAGTGACGTTCTCACTTAGCTGTTATAGTTCTGTTACATTGAGAATTTCAGCTTTTGGAAGCATAATACGTATCGTATTCGGGACATCATAACAAATGCTTTACTTTTTACACATATGAAACTAACAAAATTATTAGTTGCTTTTCACTTTCAGTGACAATGGCCCCACAGTTGTACAGACCGTTTTCTTAACTACATAATTGTCTTTAATAACGCAACAACTCGAAATCGTTACAGTCGCTATTATGCATTACTGAGTTCATTTAATGCTTGCTGCAATCGCTTTTCTCAAAAACTTGGAGAAGAAGAATTTTGTAACAGCAGCGGTAACGACGGAAACAATGAAGCAATAATAAGCTGCAGCAAGGGACCGCAGATGACCATCTGTATACATTAAAAAAATCTGCTATCTGTATGTAGACGGAGGTTAACAATTCAGCGACTTGGTACAGCGAATATTAATTTACATTACAGGAAGGGAGACAGCAGGCTTTGAGCAGCGAAACTGAAATAAACGGGCAGATTCGATTACAGCATTAATTAGTTACGATTGTTTGAATGTAACTCATAGTGAATATCTTTTAATTTTTAAGATGGGGGATTGCGAACTTCATTTCTTTCCAAGCAGCACTTGAATATATCTCATCAGTACCCGATTAGGAGGATAATGGAAGATCATTGAGAGTAGCACAGCGACTAAATGGCAGATTGTTTACTTCACCCGAGGACATTGCAGACTTGCCTGCACGAGTCCTACTTAAGTTTTCTACCAGTATACTGTCTTGTTAAGCACTTAAAAATTCGCAGTGGATACTGACACCTTTATTAAGGGAGCAAGACCTAAAAGTAAATGAAATTCGTAGTGTCGGACCATTAAATTTCAAGAGAAAAAATTATCTCCATTGAACAGAGAAGCTTTTTCCGGTTAAGAGCCTCTGAAGAGATTAATAAGGTAAATTACAGGGTGTCGCACTAAATGATCCAACATTTGTTTCAGTAACAAAAGATTTCCATTCTGGAAACATCCCCCAGGCTGTGGCTAAGCCATGTCTCCGCAACATCCTTTCTTTCAGGAGTGCTAGTTCTGCAAGGTTCGCAGGAGAGCTTCTGTATAGTTTGGAAGGTAGGAGACGAGGTACTGGCAGAAGTAAAGCTGTGAGGACGGGACGTGAGTCGTGCTTGGGTAGCTCAGTTGGTAGAGCACTTGCCCGCGAACGGCAAAGGTACCGAGTTCGAGTCTCGGTCCGGCACACAGTTTTAATCTGCCAGGAAGTTTCAACAAAATATTTCTTTCAGTCGAAATACAACCTGTAAACAACGTACCTGAAGATTATTTATTTCATCTGATAACCTGCTCAGTATGATCACCATCGCGTCTACCAACACCTTCAACAGGAACTCCTACGTTCTGAATTACTGGGCGACACAATCGCGGTTACCTAGTTACGCGCCTCAGTTATCAGCACCCTCATTTCCATTAACGTACGACGATGCTTAGGGAAAATATTTCCGTTTTGGAATCGCCAAAGACAGAAATCAGTCGGATTCAAACTACCACTTTTCCGAGGGCAGTTTTGTCCACATGCGAAACGATTAGGAAATTGGTCTGAAATGACATTTGACTTAAAAATATGATGCATGAAATCTAAGACAACATTAGTTGTGTATGGTTTGACTCTGCTGCATGAGCCAATGGTTTTTTGATTGAAATTCTTTTCCAAGAAGCTGAGCATCAAAATTATTACGTAGCATGTTTTGATAAAACTCATTGTTCACTGTACATTCAAAAAATGAAGGCCCTATTATCCGATGACTCGAGGTGGCGTGATGTACCTTTTCATTAAGCATGTTTGGATTCTCGGAAGCCCAAAAGCGCACATTTTGTTTATTAACAACGTCATCAAGATGAAAGTACGCCTCACCTGAAAACCAAACATTGTGCAACAATTTGCCTTCATTCACAGCCCATTCAGCGACGGTCATTCTTCAATGTTTGTTGTCCGTCGTGTAATTAAGCAACACTGTTATTTAGTACGGATAAAAATGGTTCAAATGGCTCTGAGCACTATGGGACTCAACTGCTGTGGTCATAAGTCCCCTAGAATTTAGAACTACTTAAACCTAACTAACCTAAGGACATCACACACATCCATGCCCGAGGCAGGATTCGAACCTGCGACCGTAACGGTCGTGCGGTTCAGGATAAAAATGCAAATTCGCTCTACAGATCGTCTACAAATCGCAACCCGTGCCGCTGTTTTCCTTATTGGTCTTCTCGGTCTTCACAGTAATGCTGCTCTGACAGCTTCGACAGTCTGTGAACAGCGAACATTGGCAGCTCGTTCGCATTTCCTCTCAAACACTGAACCACCGCTATTAAATGTTCTGTAAAACCGACTTATTGTATTAAATGAGGGCGACGATTGAGTTTTAAAATTTGCTTGAAACCGTCTTTGTGACAGCAGCCACTTTTCGTTTCATGAAAATATAACACAGTTTTAATGCGCTGTTCAGTAGACAGTCTTCCTATGTCACCCATCTTGGAACGATACAAAAAAATAAGTGCACGCGGAAATAAAAGAAACTACACACAATAACAACTGATAACCGAAAAAACTAATTACAAAACAAATGTTGGATCATATCGTGCGCCACCCTGTATTTGAGAGCCGGCCACAGTGGCCGAGCGGTTCTAGGCGCTTCAGTCTGAAAACGCGAGCCCGCTACGGTCGCAGGCTCGAATTCTGCCTCGGGCATGGATGTGTGAGATGTCCTTAGGTTAGTTAGATTTAGGTAGTTCTAACTTCTAGGGGACTGATAACCTCAGCTGTTAAGTCCCATAGCGCTCAGAGCCATTTGAACCATTTTGTATTTGAGACGAGCAGTATGTTGTGTGACTTGTAGACAGCGAAGTTCCATCTTTGATGTATTTTCCCAACGTCTTACGGTCGCCGTTAGTCGTAAGGAAGCAGAGAAGATAAGGTATAACGTCCCGTCGACATCGACGTTATTAGAGAGGGAGCAAAATCTCGGAGTGTTTCAAGGATTGGGTAGGAAATTTGGCCGTTCCCTCTGAAAGGAAGTTGCCTGAAGTGATTTAAGGATATCACGGAAAACTTAAATCTGGATGGGCGGACGCAGATTTGAACCCTTGTCCTCCCGAAGGCGAGAGCAGTGTGTTAACCGCTGCGCAGTCTCGCTGTTAGTTATATGTCAGTGTGGATAGAGCAACCTCGGATATCGCGGTTGTTCGTAACAGAGAAATTTCTTGGAAGAATGATCGTCCTGAAATGACCATCCCAAAAAAATGGGTCAAATGGCTTTGAGCATTATGGGACTTACTTCTTAGGTCATAAGTCCCCTAGATTAGAAGAGCCTAGAATCGCTTGGCCACTTCGGCCGGCCTGACCATTCCAACCATCACTTGATTCATCTGTAGTGATTTAGGACAACGGCAGAAAATCGTAACCCTTTTGGTGTATTTGTCCACTGTAATGGACGTTTTTATTTTCAGTCGATATACGCATTGTAAAAGCTTTGTAAGGCACTGGGCATATCGTACTATGCAGATGACGTTCAACGAGTCTGCATTCTAGTGTCATTTTTTCACCAATGTTTGAAGTTCCAAGGCATGCACAAAGTGTCGGTCATGTAATGATTATGATGCAATGATTGTGGCTGAGTGTGGCTCCTTAGCCTTTTAGAGTTGTATACTTTTTTCTCCGAAGTGTTCAACAAAGTTCTGGAATTTTCCCTTTTGAAAGAAGTTTCCATGATTTCAAAACTAATTATAATCATAATAAGAGCTGTCATGTCAAAGTTTCAAATCACCGTCAATGACAGTGTATAAAGTGTCTATAGTAATCCTTATTTGCCGGCCGCAGTGGCCATGCGGTTCTAGGCGCTTCAGTCTGGGACCGCGCGACCGCTACGGTCGCAGGTTCGACTCCTGCCTCGGACATGGATGTGTGTGATGTCCTTAGGTTAGTTAGGTTTAATTAGTTTTAAGTTCTAGGGGACTGATGACCTCAGAAGTTAAGTCCCATAGAGCCATTTGAACCATTTGAATCCTTATTTCTGGTTTCCTAAGACAATTAACCTTTTGTTTGTGTAGTGGTTTTAAGTGTTTATTCTCATTCTTGCAATGGTTTATTGTTAGCAATTACTTGGAACTGAAAAACTCGGTGTCGAAGAGATTTTTAGTAATTCTGGAACATGGTGATATCTCTGGTATTGAAGAACTTGAAGACAATAACAGTTTTTCTTCAGAGCTTGACAACAATGATAACTTTTCCTGGAAAATGATGATTTCGGGGAAGATTTAAATGAAGGTAATCATAACGGTGAGCCTGATTTTGATGCACTTTCTATTCATATTTTGGAAGAACATAATTCTGTCTGAAGTATTCGAAAGAATGCTCTGTTGTAGAAGCACACTGCAGAATCGTGGATTATGGCACGACAACGGACTGTAAAGAAGAAAGGTATACCTTCAAGTAAAGAACCCCACTATACAGTATGTGCTTGCAAAGCGTAGAAATAAATCGATACTGGTAGAGGAGATTAGATATGATTCTGTGAATCATTTTTACCTCGCAGAAATTGCCATCTAGATGCAAAAACGTATGGTGCAAAGCTAAAACACACAAAAAAGTGTCACCAGCATTGTTTCACTTTTGTAAGACTTTATCTAATAAATTTTCATAACTATTTTACATGCACATTATTTAAATGTTCTGTCCCTTTAAAAAGAGATGTCACAATAATTTTAGATATGAAAAGAACAGGATAAAAAATTCTGAAAACTGTGAAAAATATACCTTTAAGTCCCAGTGTCCTTTGTAGTGGACGATCTGTAACTTGGATAGTCCAAAATGTTCCCAGGAGGAAAAAAGAATGAGTGAAAGGGTTAAGTAGGACAGCCGTACTGAGCCTGACTCGTATCTTTCTTAATACATTTTAGATATTCCAAGCAAGCACGCTGCGTTTGACACAAGGTGAGAGCTTTATGTTGAACGAATGCTCCTAGTCTCCACATGTGGCAGAGACTGCACGAGTGAGTGACGTGGTCGGACACGGCTAAGCGGCCAGCTGTGTTGAGACGTTTGCGAGCGGCAGTTGAGTCCGCTGCCACGGGCCAGCGGCGCAGACAGCTGGGCCTCTTTAATATTAATACCGCGGCCGGCAGCGATTTTATTTGCGTCAGTGCTCCGTCCGCGCTCCCGCTTGACGTCCAGGCGTCCGTGACATTATGGGGCCTCTCAGCCGCGCAGTGGGCCGCGGCGGGTCAACAACAAACTGCCGCGTTAGCTGCAAAGTGTCGGCCAAACAGCTATCCACCGGCTGAGGCTGGCAGTCACGACAGGTTGGAAATTTGAATCCTTAAACGTGTGAGAACCACATTCCAACCATCTCTGCCGCATACAACGGAACTCTTCATTCTTCTACCTGTTAGACTCGAAAAAACGGTCTTTAGTAATAATGACTATTCGACCCCCTGCCATGACAGTTACGTCGCTTGCAATCGTGCATCGTCACTCCGGTCTGGAGAACCACACTAAAGCTAACACAACGCAGCACTGCACATTTCTGAACCTGATCTTCGGTCAGACACTGAAGTGAGGCATTATTTTCGCGGAGGTGTTGACAGCGATAGATCACTTTCATCTGGAATGCAACTCTGACAAAGCAACTCTCCAATAAAACACTGTTCCGCCCCACACCGAACCCAGAGTTATTATGCGGTTCGGCTCCCGGTGGACCTACCAGGGAACGTCTCACACCAGACGAGTGTAACCCGTATGTTTACGTGGTAGAGCTATGGTAGTGTACGCGTACGAGGAGAACTTTGCGCAGCAATCGCCGACATAGTGTAACTGAGGCGGAATAGTGGGAACCAGACCGCATTCGTCGAGGCAGAGGGAAAACCGCCTAAAAACCATCCACAGGCTGGCCGGTTCACCGGACCTCGACACAAATCCGCCGGGCGGATTCGTGCCGGGGACCGACGCTCCTTCCCACCCGGTAAGCCTGTAAGTAGGCTGTTTAGGTTTTTATGTTGGTAACGCCACGTAGCGCTCTGTATGAAAATCACTGGCTGTGCTGTGTGCAGTCTGTGGCTGGTTAGCATTGTTGTAATATTCGCTATTGTAGTGTTGGGCAGTTGGCTGTTAACAGCGCGTAGCGTTGCGCAGTTGGAGGTGAGTCGTCAGCAGTGGTGGATGTGGGGAGAAAGATGGCGGAGTTTTGAGAGCGGATGATCTGGACGTGTGTCCATCAGAGTCAGTAAACTTGTAAGACTGGATGCCATGAACTGCTATATATATTATGACTTTTGAACACTATTAAGGTAAATACATCGTTTGTTCTCTATCAAAATCTTTCATTTGCTAACTATGCCTATCAGTAGTTAGTGCCTTCAGTAGTTTGAATCTTTTATTTAGCTGGCAGTAGTGGCGCTCGCTGTATTGCAGTAGTTCGAGTAACAATTTGGAAACGGAGGACTGGTCTTATTTCTAATCTTTTACTGGGACAAAGGTGTTCAATGTTCTACATAAAATAAAAATTGTGTGCTTGTGTGTGTGTGTGTGTGTGTGTGTGTGTGTCTTGCTAATGAAGAACCAAAGAGCACGGGTACAAATCACAAGACGGTGCACATCCAAGTGCGCGACTATTTGCGCAGAGCACGCTTAGGCGAACGCTTTATTGCGCGACAGTAAGTTTGTTGATGGAACATTATGCAAGAAGATATTGTTATTCCGCGGTTATTTGGAATATATTGTATTAATGGAGTTTACTGAAAGGGGAGAATACGCTCTCGACATCAGACACTATCTGCTTCCACGAAACAACGTCAGCTGCCTAGAAGAACTTTCATCATCTGACTTAACATGGTACGATATGGTAAGAAAACTTTCGACAAGTTTCATATTGCAATGGAGGTCTGTTGAGTTCGCACTGTATAGTACTCCGAATAATGCGTATATCATCCAGCAAGCGTCGTTGATTGAAACGATGTGAAAACGTTAGACGCTCTCCGTTGCCTAAGAACCTTGAACAGAAAATTATAGCTACCTTAAACTTAAAAGTCCCTCTATACGTTTGTTTTTACTATACTCTTGTCATTTCAAATTCTGCGATAGTGCAGAACTCTTGCAAGCAGATTTTGCTAAAGGATATACATAACAGGAAAAAGAAAATGTTCCTCGTTATCAGAAAATGTTTCTAATCTGACTACTCGTGCCAGAAACCAGTACTCAAACCTAAATATCTTAGCAAGAAACAGCATTCGGTGAATCATTCCAAAACACCAACACGTTGGTGAAACAACTATTGTTTCACAAAACTAAAACGTGGTTCAGAGAATGGAAAAGAAACTATTCGAAGAAACGACTAATAACGTTAATAAATGCGCTCTATGAGTGTCTCACTGGAGAAAAAAAAAAACTCGAGGTTATACGAAGCGACAGTACGGGACATACCGGACAGGCTGAGCGTTCTCCTTGCACCCCATTAACAACTGCTAAGACAACCCGTCGGACAGGTATCACGCCCACTTTGTCGTTCATTGTCAAGCCGCGGTGGCATTCAGATTCAGATCCAGGACTGCAAAACATCTACTCAAGCTCACCAGCAGGTTCCAGCCGTCCGTCTATCAAAAGGTAGACTGTAGTACAACATCCCGTCCACACAAATGCCGTTAGAGATGGAGTACAAGCTCGGATTGACTGTCTGGGATCAGAAAAATACAGTGAAAGGAACTGCCGCTACATCCATCTTAACAAACATGAGGAAATCACCGAGGATCTGCATCACGATGTAGGCGAAGGATTTGAACTCTGTGACTAAATCACTACTGTACATCGCCCAGGCCGTCCATCGAGGTGTCGTGGAATAAAGGTGGCAAGTGCATCCAGCTCAAACATTGTAGCTGAACTGTTCTGTGGACAATCACTGGAACTCACCTAGCACTGTCACAGAAACTGATGTTGCTCTTCTATTACAATCGCTTTATCTGAGAAAACGACTGATCCTTTGTGATTCGGTCTTCGGATTAAATAGCTATAAAAACCTCTCTGCTCGCAGGAATTGACGGAAACAATGCAGACGATCCGGTTACGACGATCTGCAGGCTACGTAGCGTAGTCCCTTGGCTTGATGTTGCCTAGAAAGTATTCAGGAGTTACCATAAATAGATACTTCCATTCCATATACAGATATCGTACACCCGTCCTTCCTTTAAAGTTCAGAAGTATGTTTGTTTGTGTGTGTGTGTGTGTGTGTGTGTGTGTGTGTGTGTGTGTGTGTGCGTGTGTGTGTGCTACTCTGAATACTACATTTTATTTGGGAAATGTGTTTGTGTGATTCATGAAGTGTTGTTGCAAACAGTGTTTTGTTGCACAGTATCGTGTAAATCATTCCTCCAAAACTCTTTCCTGGAACGAAAGCTGTCTATGAACAGATTTTTTTCCCTCGCTCCATGATAGACGACAAAGAAAGTTGGACGATAACGCACTGCACTTTTTTAATCGTAGACCGCATCGTGTACGCTACTTCCCCTTCTGAACAACCTCTGACAATGAAACTTTCAACGACCTCGCAACTTCTAATCGATTATTCGCATCGTCGACATACAACGTACTATAGCGATGTAGCGATCCAGCCCAGCGGCATGTACTTTAAGGTGCAGTTTGCTCCGAGGCCGGCAGGTATTGACTGCGAACAATAGTGACAGCACAAGGGATTTCAGTAGCCTTAGCAAGCAATAATTTACAAATTCTGGTTCGGCAGGTGGAAGTGATATTACAATCTGTACCAAGACTAAACTAGGTTATTTACATTCTCAAGGAGACTTTTCGAGAATGCTAAACGCCGCCTTAAGGGTAAAAAACATGTGGAATATCGGGCGGGACGCATTTATGATCAGTCGCCCAGCTATTCTGGTTCTGCAGGTTATTACGAGGGCCCTGCAGCGAAATTGAGTTAATGGGACACAAGCAGTTACTATTTAAAAAAAAAAAAAAAAAAGAGAGAGAGAGAGAGAGAGAGAGAGCGACCAAAAGTAGTTGGTGCGTCAATCTTAGTTAAGTGATGATCGACAGAGATCTATTCACTGCAATGATTGTGTCTGACGCAACAATAAGGCCGTTCATATTCTCTATGACAAAGATGACTGAATGGTAAGGAAGGCCGTAGACAGTCTGAGTACTAATAACAATGACGTAGAGCATACGCTCATTCTTGTCATTATTGCTAACCTTTGACAACGGCAGGTATCATTCTGATCTGTTTAAGAATGCAGATGATTCAATCTGTGAGCAAACACTGCTGACATAAAACGTTTGCTAGGCACTTCTCCACATCTTTAATATACCAGAAGTTTTGAAACCACAATAGCTTATGTAGTATTATACTTGGTTTTGTGACTTGCTTCGTTTCAAGGATCATCATGTGGCGTACTGTGCTAGACGCTTTGTAGACAATACCTGGTTGGTATGCGACCGTATCTGGAAGTGTCTGTTATTGACTTACAGCTAAGCATACTTTCATTCATTCGTTCCAGTTACGTGTTTGGACATTACAGCTCTCCACCTACAGATTGGATCAAATGGCTCTGAGCACTACGCGACTTAACTTCTGAGGTCATCAGTCGCCTAGAACTTAGAACTAATTAAACCTAACTAACCTAAGGACATCACACATATCCATGCCCAAGGCAAGATTCGAACCTGCGACCGCAGCGGTCGCTCGGTTCCAGACTGTAGCGCCTAGAACAGCACGGCCACTCCGGCCAGCTCCTACGGATTACAGTGGAACCTATATTCTAGCTGACGTCACAGAACCACCTATGTGAATAGTTGCTGTAGTCACAATATACGATCCAAAAACGAGAGTTATATTAAAATAATATATTATTATCAGTACAGAAGCTCTGGCGCTTTCATGTCTCTGACCTACAGGGGATAGTCAGCACGGATTCCGAAAATATCGTTCTTGTGAAACACATATAGTTCTTGATTCTCGCGAAGTGAGTGCTATCGACAGGGGATGTCAAACTGATTCCGCATTTTTAGATTTCCATGAGGCTTTCTACATCGTTCCTCACATACGTCTTCTAATCGAATTTCGTGCCTATGGAGTGTCACCTCATGGTTGGACCTGGATTCATCTTTTCCTGTCGGAAACTTCACAGTTATAATAACTGACGAAAAGTCATCGAGTAAAACAGAAGTAATTTCTGGGGTTCCGCAAGAAAGTGTTATAGACCGTCTGCTGTTCCAGGTGTATATAAACAATACAGAAGACATTCTGGCGTGCCCTCTTACATTGTTTGCAGGTATGCAGCGATTTACCGTCTTGTAAGGTCATCAAATGATCAAGACCTGAAAAATGTGAAGTCAGCACCAAAGTACTAAAAGAAATCCACTAAATTTTGGTTACACGACAAATCACACAAATCTAAATGCTGCAAATTCAGCTGAATGCTTAAGAATTACACTTGCGAAGTTCAAAGGACAGCTCATTTTGTATTATAGCAAGATATGGGAGATGATGATGTTTAGTTTGTGGGGCACTCAACTGCGCGGTCGTCAGAGCCCGTACAAAGTTCCAATGTCTACACAGTCCATTTTCTTCTCACAATTCAATCTAGTCACTCTCACAAATGATGATGAGGACAACACAAACACCCAGTCCCTGGGCAGAGAAAATCCCCTACCCGGCTGGGAATCGAAACCCGGACCCCGTGATCCAGAGGCAACAATGCTACCCCTAGACCACGAACTGC
Organism: Schistocerca piceifrons; assembly: GCF_021461385.2. Lineage (NCBI taxonomy): Eukaryota > Metazoa > Arthropoda > Insecta > Orthoptera > Acrididae > Schistocerca > Schistocerca piceifrons. Next base: position 595,432,526 of record NC_060138.1, on the reverse strand, counting down.
GGACAGATATTGGAGAGAGTGATACGGACATGACACGTGAATTGGAGTGGAAGTCATTAAAACAAACGCGTTTCCTGTTGCTGCAGGATCTTCTCGTGAAATTTCAATCACTAACTTTTTCCTTCGACTGAGAAAATGTTCTGTCGGGCCCACTTGCATAGAGAGAAGTGATTATCGTGATAAAATAAGAGAAATCAGAGCTCGCGCTGAAAGATTTAAGTGCACGCTCTTCCCGCACGACGTTCAAGACTGGAAAATTGGAGAAATAGGTCGAATGTGGTTCAATAAACCGTCTGCCAGGCACTTAACAGTGAATTCCAGAGAAATCACGTAGATGTTGATGCAGATCATCACATGACCGGTGTGGTGTCACCGCCAGACACCACACTTGCTAGGTGGAAGCCTTTAAATCGGCCGCGGTCCGCTAGTATACGTCGGACCCGCGTGTCGCCACTGTCAGTGATTGCAGACCGAGCGCCGCCACACGGCAGGTCTAGAGAGACGTCCTAGCACTCGCCCCAGTTGTACAGCCGACTTTGCCAGAGATGGATCACTGACAAATACGCTCTCATTTGCCGAGACGATAGTTAGCATAGCCTTCAGCTACGTCATTTGCTACGACCTAGCAAGGCGCCATTACCAGTTTATATTGAGATTGTAATTAATGTATCAACAAGAGCGATGTTCTCCAATTATGGATTAAAGTTAAGTATTCCAAGAGCTCCCTACTTTATTTAGTAGACTCAACTCCTTTAACTGTTCCAGACCTCACGCCAGCCTGCGTGAGCTTAAACGCGTGCATTTCGGCCTCCTCTAGCAACACGGTATTGGCACTTCTGCCAACACATCAACCGGAAAGAGCGTTTTAGGCAACTTCGTCTATTGGTAAGTACGAAATATTTTCTCAACTGTTTACCGGACCGTCTTATAACACAGCTGAATACTTGTGATTGAAGTGGTTGTCTTATTTACCTGGAATACCTCTCAATCACGGAAATCTAAATGACGCGTAATTTTTCGAAGTCGGAAGCATGTAGCACAAAGCCATGTAAACTTCATAATCTCATCACGGAAATGTTCACTTTCAACGACGAATACGCAGTCGATTTGTTGACGAATGGTGAGATATTCTTCAATTTTTCATGCAGCGAATAATATTATTTTTTAAAAAAGGAGAGTACAATACGGTTTAACGTTCGTCGATGACAAAGCCGGCAGAGACGGAGCCTGTTGTTGTCACTTGAGCTTTCGAGCACGGATTTCAGATGCGCTGCCGACGTGAACGCCAAACGTCGAGAATGTTCTGATTGCTGCGTAGATCTTTCAGGCTATCACATCATACTGCCGAATGTTTCGCATAACAGTTAATTTAAAAAAAATGTACAATTATGTGTGAAATCTTATGGGACTTAACTGCTAAGGTCATCAGTCCCTAAGCTTACACACTACTTAACCTAAATTATCCTAAGGACAAACACACACACACCCATGCCCGAGGGAGGACTCGAACCTCCGCCGGGACAAGCCACACAGTCCATGACTGCAGCGCCAAAGACCTCTCGGCTAATCCCGCGCGGCAGCAAGCTGAAGTCTACGGAAGAGAGGCAGCTGCAGTCAGAACAGTGACTGACACGATAACAGAGCCACTGTATAAAACAATGTCGGACACTTCGATGGAATTCCCCTGACCTGGTACTTAGTAATGTACCGGGTGATCAAAAAGTCAGCATAAATTTGAAAACTGAATAAATTACGGAATAATGTCGATAGAGAGGTACAAATTGACAAAAAAATGGTTCAAATGGCTCTGAGCACTATGGGACTTAACATCTGTGGTCATCAGTCCCCTAGAACTTAGAACTACTTAAACCTAACTAACCTAAGGACATCACACACATCCATGCCCGAGGCAGGATTCGAACCTGCGACCGTAGCAGTCGCGCGGTTCCGGACTGAGCGCCTTAACCGCGAGACCACCGCGGCCGGCTACAAATTGACACACATGCTTGGAATGACATGGGGTTTTACTAGAACCAAAAAAATACAAACGTTCAACAAATGTCCGACAGCAATAATTGGCATAACAAAGTAAGACAAAGCAAAGATGATGTTATTTATAGGAAATGCTCAATATGTAGTCGAGGAATAATGTTGTGAACAGCACTATAAAGCATGTCCCGAGTTATGGTGAGGCATTGGCGTCGGATGTCGTCTTTCAGCATCCCTAGAGATGTCGGTAGATCACGATACACTTGCGACTTCAGGTAACCCCAAAGCCAATAATTGCACGGACTGAGGTCTAGGGACCTGAGAGGCCAAGCATGACGAAAGTGGCGGCTGAGCACACGATCATCACGAAACGACGCGCGAAAGAGATCTTTCACGCGTCTGGCATTTTTTTTTTTTTTTGTTCTAATAAAACCCCATGTCATTCCAAGCATGTGTGTCATTTTTTACCTCTATATCTACAGTATTCCGTGGTTTATTAAGTTTTCAAATTTATACTGAATTTTTGATCATCCGGTATATGACCCATATGACTTGTATAATACCAGAATATAATATCCATCGCCTTTGAAAATGTGTTCGGTGCCACCAGGCAGTAGGTCTAATGTGTACATACAGAGGTACTGCAGTTTTAGTAATTCACGCCGGCCGGTGTGGCCGAGCGGTTCTAGGCGCTTCAAATGGTTCAAATGGCTCTGAGCACTATGGGACTTAACTGCTGAGGTCATTAGTCCCCTAGAACTTAGAACTACTTAAACCTAACTAACCTAAGGACATCACACACATCCATGCCCGAGGCAGGATTCGAACCTGCGACCGTAGCGGGCGCTAGGCGCTTCAGTCTGGACCCGCGCGACTGCTAAGGTCGCAGGTTCGAATCCTGCCTCGGGCATGGATGTGTGTGATGTCCTTAGGTTAGTTAGGTTTAAGTAGTTGGTTGTTGGTTGTTGGTTGTGTTTGGGGAAGGAGACCAGACAGCGTGGTCATCGGTCTCATCGAATTAGGGAAGGATGGGGAAGGAAGTCGGCCGTGCCCTTTCAGAGGAACCATCCCGGCATTTGCCTGGACTGATTTAGGGAAATCACGTTTAAGTAGTTCTTAGTTCTAGGGGACTGACGACCTCGGATGTTAAGTCCCATAGTTCTCAGAGCCATTTGAACCATTTTTTAGTAATTCACTTGTCGCGGTCATCGTCGATCAGATGGCTTTTAGGAGGCCCATCTGCGCCCCAGCTGTCTGGCTCTGCAGGCAGTAACTGTGCCGAGTTTAAAGGCGAACAGTGACCGCAACAATCATTCTAGAGTATAATCATACCCCATAACAGTACCGTATTTTACGAACTATAAGACGCACCTCAATTTTTAAACAATTGTTCAAGAAAATAACATTTTTACCATTTTATTATTATATTGTAAAGGTAGAATAGGAAAAAAATCTTAGTTTATAAAACCGAACTGACGTTAAAACCCCTTAAAATCTTCATCTTCTAGTTTTGACCACTTTGCATTCAATTCTCTAATTGCACATTTGGTCCTCCTCATTTTTTTCAGTTCTGCCTACTAGCCCACCAATCACGAATGGTTTTTTTTTCTGTCGTGGAGGGCCAAAATGCCGCTCAGCCTCTCTGCTTCCATGTTCTTCTCCATATGCTATTACTTTCAGTTTCTAGCCCGCATCATATGAATAACTTTTATTTTTTTCTATTACGAAATTAGCTGCTGACAAAAATATTGTACTGTTACCGATAACACAAATCACTTTCAGTTCAAGTTCACTGGCACCGTGGAATGCAATGACGCCACATAGGCTAGACAGTGTTTTGGGTTTGTGATGGTGGTAAGGGGTGGGGGGGGGGGGAGGGGGGAGGCAGACTGCATTAGGAAGATTGTGAATCTCCACAACTCATGTTCGTCGTATCGGTGCACTGCTGCTGCCAGTTGAATAGCTAAATGGTCAGCGACCGTTTACAAAGAAAACTTAAAGCAATAGCAGCCCTCGGTCGCAAAAGTCAAGTCTTTTGACATGGTTTCGGCACAACTATCAGTTCCTTCATCGGACATAAAACATTCAAACTGGACTATAACAAAAGCACAAAAATTATGAAAGATTTTTTTTATATAAGTGTAAGTACTGACTAACAGTACAAGAAAGAAAGAGTGTTTACATGTCACGTATAAAATAAATATCAAGCGATAAGGCTTTAGTCACAAAATTTTTAAAGTGGAATACGTGGAAGGCAATCCGCTACGGGCTACTCACTCATGTCAAGCTATAGGCAGCATCAGACTTAGGTGCCCACGTTACCAACTGCGGGCGTTGAATGTTTTACTTCTGATAAAGGCAATCATAGTAGTGCCGAAACCAGCTCAAAATATTTAATTTTTGCAACGAGGGCTGTTATTGCTGTAAGTTTAGATAGAGGAAGGTTTCCCGCAGCAAGAAATATGTGGCCATCTTTATGGCTGGCGGGAATTTTAAATCAAATACTGGACTTTTTACATTAATTTACAGTATAAGACGCATCTGAATTTTGGAGGCAATTTTTCGAAAAAGTCCGTAAAAGTTGGCACGTACTCCTTTTGAACAGCATTGCGGACCTGCGAGAAGTTGAATACACAAATCGACGAATTGCTGCACATGTTGGGCATAATGTATCGGTGGTGTACCACTGCTTTAGACAGTGGTCTGTGGAACGTTGTCATATATGTAGACCAGGTTCTGGACGTCCACGTACTAGAAACGCACATCAAGATCGAAGCAGTGTCCGAGCAGCAATGGCGGACCTAACATCATCCAGGGACAAAATCTGGGTCACATGTTGCACCTGGCCGGCCGCTATGGCCGAGCGGTTCTAGGCGCTTCAGTCCGGAACCGCGCGACTGCTACGGTCACAGGTTCGAATCCTGCCTCGCGCATGGATGTGTTTAGTGTCCTTAGGTCAGTTAGGTTTAAATAGTTCTAAGTTCTTTGGGACTGATGACCTCAGATGTTAAGTCCCATAGTGCTCAGAGTCATCTGAACCATTTTGTTGCACCTGCTGTGTGATCAGGGACCTTTGGGAAGTTCGGCTCTGTTCAGGCTACCACTGACTGTTGTATATTAAGTGGAAGATGGTTTGCATATAGGAGGAGCAACAGTGCACATAATATTAAGCGTTGGGGAACCCCGTACGTGATTTCCCCTCAGACAGAATTACATACCTGGACAAAGTTGGTTGAGTTACTAAATACAACTTTTTGCATTCTTTTGTTTAGATATGGCATTATCCATTGGTTGGCTGTACGATCAATCAGACAAAACTTCACTTTATCTCGGAGAATACTGTGATTGAAGTCAAATGCCTCAGATAGGTCGCAGAAAATATCCACCGGTGCTGTTTCATTATTTAACGCTTGCAAAATTTGGCGAATGAGCATGTAAATGGCATTCGCAGTAGCGAAACTCTTCTGAAACTTTAAAGTGTGATTTGCTGAGGATATTATTGCTGCTAATGTGAGATGCTATTCTACACTACATCACCTTCTCATAAATTTTGGAGAAAGATGTCAGCAATGAAACAAGTCGGTAGTTACCGATATTAGCATCTCTCTTACTACCTTTCTTAAAGAAGGGTTTAAGAACGGCGTATTTTAGTCTCTCTGGAAAACTGCTTTGATCTGTATCACTGTTTGTAATGATTGAGATATCTAGGATCGAAGATTGGCTGCTTTCTCTTGCTCACTACGGCTGCCATAATGTTGGTAGCAGTAGAACCAGTACCTCAGTTTTGCCAGAAGAGCCCACGACAGGCGCGTGGTCCGGCCTGCGGGTGCCGCTAGTCGCTGCCGTAATGGGCGCAGACGTGCCGCCACGCACAGGAAGTGCAGCACGCGCGTCTTCCGCCTAATGGCTTCCGGCGGGCTGCAGCTCCACGCTGTGGAAGCAACCACACACTTGCTACACGTCCTCGCTCTCCTGCTTCAGTTCCAAAGGACCACTATGTTACTTGTCCTTCTTACCGCAAAGAACCAGTTTGTGATATTAACCTACGTTACTTCTTTATCACTGTTTTGTTTAGACATACTTCTTGCCCTACACCTCCTCAGAATATTCTCAGCAACTGTAACAAATGTGTATTAACAATGAATGCAAAATGTAAGAGGCGATCAGAAACCTTCCTTTTGAAAGCCGTACAGTCCATAATCGGAATCGGGCAAAATCGCCGTAAGCATTGATAGTCATTCCACTGACGCACGGCGTTGAAGATATCCGTTTGCTGAAATACCACGTCCTGCTGCATGAACTCTGCAGCTGTCTGCTGAAAATCCTCGTCCGGCAGAAAACATCGACCGTTCAAGACTTTCTTTAGGGGACCGCAGGCGTAATATTCGCATGGGGAGAGATGAGGAATATAGAGAGAGTGCTCGAATGTCTCCCACTTGAGTTGGCATAACTTCTGCGACACGACAATTGGGGCATTAGCAGCACCACCACTTACAACTGTGGGTTTCGAAAAATATGCTGCCCATACACATTCTTCATTTTCCGATGGATGTCTACCAGTGTTTGTCTTTCGACATCTAAGAAAAAGATAACAACACGTTGGTCCTGTTTGGAAACATTTTGTTATAATGTGGCCATAGTTTATGTTTCCGCAGTTACCGTACATACGTCGTAAAGAAGCGATTGCTACACTAATCCCTCGCCTTGATGTCGGTGCTTGTATTCCCGCATCACGGTCGCACTATGTTGCAAATTCACTGCAGCAAATCTCTCAAACGGAAACTTTTTGATCGCCCCTTATAGATTTTCCCATTAGTGGGATATATGTGAAAAATGGTCCCTAGACTATAAGGAGATAATTTTGATTAAAATAGAACTAATGTTCAATATTCTATAAACATGTACGGAAACAAACGCTTTTGATATGAAGAGCCATTTTCCTTGAGTCAAAGATGTTAATTTCTCACTGTTATACGCCGTCTTCCTACGGATTATCATTTCTTATTCTTTAATGTTCGCATCCACCCCTGTATGGAGTAATTAATGGCCACAAAAACCACTTGTTGGCAGACGCAAATCCTCGAACGATCAGTGAAGTAAGCCATAAGGTTTTATTCAGCATTAAAGTTAGTATTGGTTCTGAGAAAGACCTTTTTGTTTTGCATTTTTGGCCATACATGTTTCTTTTCTTATTTTCGCCTGGTCGTGAAAGAGTCTGCCGCTGATAAAAAATTGTCATTGTTGCCTAGGGTAGGCCTGATTCCAGTAATAATTTACGACGTGCTCTGACTGTACACGATAAAAATTTCGAACTTGTTGATAACTAACGAGGACTACCTGTACTATGACAAACGCACTGCGAACAAAATACGTTGAGACCGAGTTCTTTATAAACACAAGTTTGTGCATTTCACCTTTGTGTGACAAGACAGAAACGAACAGGAAGATATAGAGGCTTCTAATTACGTAGAAGGATTTCTTGACAGGTCTTTGATTTATATCTTTCTTGTGCAACACAGCTAGTTGTTTATTCCCATGAAGTAACGAATGCTGCCGATAAGGGATCTCAGATCGATTCCATATTCCTAGATTTCCAGAAGGCTTTTGATACCGTTTCTCACAATCGACTATTAATCAAACTGCGTGCTTATTAGGTATCGTCTCAGTTGTGTGACTGGATTCGTGATTTCCTCTCAGAGAGGTCACAGTTCGTAGTGATAGACGGTAAATCATTGAGTAGAAGAGAAATTATATCAATCGTTATGCAAGGTATTGTCATAGTCCCTCTGCTGTTCCTGGTTTTTATAAATGATGTAGGTGATAATCTGAGCAGCCCCCTTAGATTGTTTCCAGATGACGCTGTCATTTACCGTCTACTAAAATCATCAGACGCAGTAACATTGTATACATTGTTATGTGGTCTTACTTCTTGGGACTTTTGACTGTAGAGACACTTAAATATAATGGTATGTGCAACTGCGACACACATCCATACCGTGCGTACATTACTGGGGCATATCCCACAGTGACCCGCACCTGTGATCCAGCCAAGTGTCTTCGAGAAGGATGGCTGAGGGATGTATAAGAAAGTGACAATGTGGAACACTTCCTGTAATCTCAATAAGGCAGATGCCTGTCACAGAACAGTGTCCACATATAGAAGAGCTATTTTTAACTGGTCTTAATTTACATAAATTATTTTCCAGTTTCGACCAATGCTCTTTACTGTGTAACTGTGGGACGCTTTATAAATACCCTACACATTTCCCACACTTTATTAAATAACTTTCATTTATTTCGATTACACTACACATGATCATTGAGCAGAGCTTGGACAGAGCTGCCAATTCGGCTGATGTTTCATTAGACCTAGGGTAACTGGAAATCTGATTTTTATGTATATTTATTGTGAGAAACGTCCAAAATTCACCATCCGTCAAGCTAGAATTACGAGGTGCGACAATAAAGTAATGAGACTGATTTTCTTTGCAAGATGTGGCAACCCCGCAGGCTTGTGTAGGCACAATATCTTTGACCTTGGTCTATAAGCTGCTTCTAGCACAAGCGGCACATCGATGCAACTGCTCAGTCGTGAGTTGTACTGTAATAAGTTAACACGTGTTTGTGTCTCTCATCACGGAAAAGGAATTGCATAATATAGTCATAGGTCAACAGGAGATGTTGTAAAGGAGACGATATGACATGAAAGTAAGCTGGAACCTCCAGAAGTAAATTATCACATCAACAATTACATTAGTGTCGGCAAAGAGTTAGTCTATCGTGTGATTCCATTTCCGTGACGAGAGGCACAAACACGTGTTAACTTATTAGACTACAACTCACGACTGAGCAGTTGCATCGATGTGCCGCTTGGACTAGAAGCAGCTTATAAACCAAGATAAAGGTATTGTGCCTACGCAAACCTGCAAGGTTGTCACATCTTGCAAAGAAAATCAGTCTCATTACTTTACTGTCGCACATCGTATGAATATATTTTCAGTTAAGCATAATATACTGCCAAAAACTTTTCTCTTCAGCGTCGTTTTGCCGGACGCTATAGCTATATATTGTGTAACAGAAAGTAATTTGTTGGATTAACGAGAAGTGGATCACGCATTTGTCGACTGTTAATCACCGAAACTGCAAATACTGCTACTTTCTCAGCAGTTGTTTACGCTGTTTTAAGTTTTTGGAGCCCGCCTCTGGTGGCCGAGCGGTTCTAGGCGCTTCAGTCTGGAACCGCGCGACCACTACGGTCGCAGGTTCGAATCGTGCCTTGGGCATGGATGTGTGTGATGTCCTTAGGTTAGTTAGGTTTAAGTAGTTCTAAGTTCTAGGGGACTGATGACCTGAGATGTTAAGTCCCATAGTGCTCAGAGTCATTTGAACCATTTTTTAAGTTTTTGGACATCGGCACGCCAAATCAGGCAGCTTAGTTTTATGGTTGTAGTGTTCTTTTGGAGTCTACGGTACATCGAAGCATTGTAGCGGTACACATCCATATAATATGCGGACCGAAAAGAATGTCTCACAGTTCTACAGAGCATACACGTGACAGTCATTATATTCTTCTATACTGATGGAACTGCATAAAATATGAATGGTCTCCAGTGCAAAATTCTGTGTAATTTTAAAGACGATCGTTATTCCTCCTTGCTTCCATTGGTAATTTATAAGAGGCCACCATGGGTAGAGAAGTGCTCCACTTGCACTGCGCGCCATGGTCACAGATGTACTGCATAAAGCAGTCAAAGACGGAGAATGCGTGAAACAGCCTTTCACCTTCCACACGAAGTATGTAGAAGAGAATGCTACGAAAATTAACAGCGCCCTCAAACGAATTTTCATCTTCGTTAATATCACGTGTAATAACTTTATTGAACAATATGAGGATTAAAATCCAGTGCAATAGCTAACAATATGCCCTCGAGAAACAATACGCAGTTACCTCTCACCCAGCTACTGGCTCAATTCCTATTATTGGAGACGGTTTGCTGAAGCTTCAGAGCCATTTTGTGACCTTGGTTACGCAGCCAGCTTGCATCCGCCCCGTCTAGACGTAGAAATGCTGGAGGGCTCCGGAATTTGCTGTAAGTCCGAGTGGCGCTGTAATAGCGGCGGCAAGTCTAGAGGAGATGCCCTGGCACAGCCACGTCCGTCCGCCATGTCATTACGAGGAAACAATTGCGCAGCGGCGCAAACGGCGCCAAATTGCAGCTCTGGCCCAGGGCGATCAGGCAAGACAGAAGTGTAGCTCGCATAACTGTGGCCGTCTCATCGTTTCAGGGTACGTCACTACAAAGCTATTGCCATAATTTTATCTTTGTCCCGATCGCTACGTACCAAGTAAAATGACGGTTTTTCTTTAGTAGCGTAGCAATCTCCTGCGTCTCGTTTTTTCGATTATTGGCGTATTCTTATTTTATTCTGTTATCTGTTCCGTTAGAGTATCGCAGTGAGATACGTATTAGAAGTCCATGCCAATACTCGTTGTACTCACGTTATCCGCTACATTGTATGTACTGATACCAACATTTCACACAGCATGTACCAACCAGAGTAGCGCAGTGGTTAGCACAATGGACTCGAATTCGGGAGGACGACAGTTCAAACCTGTGTCCGACCATCCTGATTTAGGTTTTCCGTGATTTCCCTAAATTTCTTAAGGCAAATGAGAGCTCGTACTCCGCCTCTGATGACACTGTCGACGGAACGTTAAACACTGATATCATCCTCCTCTTCCTCCTCCTCCCCCTCCCACAACATCCCACAACAGCGCGAGGAAATCTCAATTCAGTGAACTATTAAGAATTAGTATCAAGTTGGTTTCCAGCTCAGTGCCATAAAATCTGTATTGTCCTCAAAACTGTGCTTATGTTTACGTAACTGTCGTGTAATTCCATTTACTTTGCTGCCCTTCATGGATAAGAATCGATTGCATGTAGAAGGGTGAGTACTGATGACTTCTGCCACCTACAGTGTCTTTGGTTCACACACTCAATTCTCGTAATATTGTAGCTAAATGAAAGTTACACGCAATTCTGGCAACACCTCATTTTCGCTTGTAATTCACTGATTTATTTGATGTATGATTCATCAGTTACATCTGTTCATAAGACTTCCTGTGAATGAATCAATTATACACGTATACTCTTGGTTTTGTCAACTTTCCAATTATATGAACATTTACTGAGAAACAACACAAACCCCGTCCGTGGTAACATAATAGGCATTATGGGGATTTTTTCGTTTAATGACTCCACAGCACTGACACGTGATGAATGAATAGGTCGTAACTATTTTGATTGTGTAGCGTATCAGAGTGATTCTGCTACTGGAATCGACGGCTTGTGTCCAACTACAGGCGACAGAACAAAAGTGGACATAAGATCCTAAATTTGAATTAATATAGAATTAATAAATCTAGCCACTTGAAAACACTAATTAACTACTGGTCATGCGCTGTAGAAAGAGACTAAAGGCAGAACATTCTTTTCAATTACATCACAAACAAATACATGCATTACAAAAAAAATTTGACGGCTTTTTGGAGAACAGTAGCTACTTTTATTCTGATCTGTCGTTTATGTTTTATTTTTCTTGTTAGGCTAATTTAATCAAATAATTATAAATATTTGTTGATAAAGGAAGCGACGCTAAAGAATAATCAAGATATGTTCAAGGGATTTGCCAACCTGGAAAAAGCTATCGACAGTCAGTTGGTGAAATACACTCATGCTCATAAATTAAGGATAATTGCAGAATGTGGTGCCACACAACGTGGCACTTCACAAAACTGGCGCTAATAGCATAAGCACATAGGGAACACACAAGACACAGAAGTCCACGGATTTGGTGATCAGTTGAGAAAACTGTCCCGAAACACATGTGCTACAAAACGCCACTATTTCCTGCGCATGTACCCCGACATCAATATGAGATATGATCACCATGCACACGTACACAGGCCGCAAAACAGGTTGGCATACTCTGAATCAGGTAGTCGAGCAGCTGCTGAGATAAAGCCTCCCATTCTTGCATCAGTGCCTGTCGGAGCTCCTGAAGTGTCGTAGGGGTTTGAAGACGTGCAGCGATACGTCGACCGAGAGCATCCCAGACGTGCTCGAGGGAGTTTAGGTCTGGAGAACATGCAGACCACTCCATTCGCCTGATATCTTCTGTTTCAAGGTACTCCTCCACGAAGGCAGCACGATGGGGCCGTGTGTTATCACCCACCCACCCCAGAAAAGGCGGACACACTGGCGCAAAATGACGTCCCGATACGTCTGACGTGTTACAGTTACTTTGTCAAAGACATGCAGGGGTGTACGTGCACCAACCCTAATCCCACCCCATACCACCAAACCACGACCTCCATACAGGTCCCTTTCAAGAACTTTAAGGGTTTGGTATCTGGTTCCTGGTTCACGCCAGATGAAAACCCGGAGAGAATTAGTGTTCGGACTATACCTAAACTCGTCCGTGAACATACCCTGGGACTACTGTTCCAATGACCATGTACTGTGTTCTTGACACCAGGCTTTACGGGCTCTCCTGTGACCAGAGGTCAGTGGAATGCACCTTGCAGTTCCCCGGGCGAATAAACCGTGTCTGTTCAGTCGTCTGTAGACTTTGTGTCTGGAGACAACTGTTCCAGTGGCTCTGGTAAGGAGCCGAGCGAGGTTATCTATAGTACTCCGTGGCCGTAGGCGGGCACTGATGGTGACATTTCTGTCTCCTTATGGTGTTGTATACTGTGGACGTCCCGTACTGTAGCGCCTGGACACGTTTCGTGTCTGCTGGAATCGTTGCCATAATCGTGAGATCACACTTTGTGGCACACGGAGGGCCCCTGCTACGACCATTTGTGTTTCACCAGCCTCCAGTCGCCCTAGTATTCTAACCCTCATGACGTCATCAATATATGTTCTTTGAGCCATTTTCAACACACAGTCACCATTAGGTCGTCTGAAAACGTTTGCACACTTACTCGCTGTACCTTACTCCGACATCCACCAACACACCTTTGCGTATGTGGACTGCTGCCAGCGCCAACGTGCGACGACCTCAGGTCAAATGCACCGCATGGTCATACCCCGAGGTGATTTAAATGCTCAAACCGCCCACCAGAGCATCGTTTCACCATGTATCAGCCCCCAGAGTAGACAACATTCCATTAGAACTACTGACGGCCTTGGGAGAGCCAGTCCTGACAATACTCTACCATCTGGTGAGCAAGATGTATGGAACAGGCGAAATACCCTCAGACTTCAAGAAGAATATAATAATTCCAATCCCAAAGAAAGCAGGTGTTGACAGATGTGAAAATTACCGAACTATCAGTTTAATAAGTCACAGCTGCAAAATACTAACACGAATTCATTACAGACGAATGGAAAAACTAGTAGAAGCCGACCTCGGGGAAGATCAGTTTGGATTCCGTAGAAATGATGGAACACGTGAGGCAATACTGATCCTACGACTTGTCTTAGAAGCTAGATTCAGGAAGGGCAAACCTACGTGTCTAGCATTTGTAGACTTAGAGAAAGCTTTTGACAATGTTGACTGGAATACTCTCTTTCAAATTCTGAAGGTGGTAGGGGTAAAATACAGGGAGCGAAAGGCTATTTACAATTTGTACAGAAAGCAGATGGCAGTTATAAGAGTCGAGGGACATGAAAGGGAAGCAGTGGTTGGGAAGGGAGTGAGACAGGGTTGTAGCCTCTCCCCGATGCTATTCAATCTGTATATTTAGCAAGCAGTAAAGGAAACAAAAGAAAAATTCGGAGTAGAAATTAAAATCCATGGAGAAGAAATAAAAACTTTGAGGTTTGCCGATGACATTGTAATTCTGTCAGAGACAGCAAAGGACTTGGAAGAGCAGTTGAACGGAATGGATAGTGTCTTGAAAGGAGGATATAAGATGAACATCAACAAAAGCAAAACTAGGATAATGGAATGTAGTCGAATTAACTCGGGTGCTGCTTAGGGAATTAGATTAGGAAGTGAGACACTTAAAGTAGTAAAGGAGTTTTGCTATTTTGGGAGCAAAATAAGTGATGATGGTCGAAGTAGACAGGATACAAAATGTAGACTGGCAATAGCAAGGAAAACGTTTCTGAAGAAGAGAAATTTGTTAACATCGGGTATAGATTTAAGTGTTAGGAAGTCATTTCTGAAAGTATTTGTATGGAGTGTAGCCATGTATGGAAGTGAAACATGGACGATAAATAGTTTGGACAAGAAGAGAATAGAAGCTTTTGAAATGTGGTGCTACAGAAGAATGCTGAAGATTAGATGGGTAGATCACATAACTAATGAGGAAGTACTGAATAGGATTGGGGAGAAGAGAAGTTTGTGGCGCAACTTGACTAGAAGAAGGGATCGTTTGGTAGGACATGTTCTGAGGCATCAAAGGATCACCAATTTAGTATTGAAGGGCAGCGTGGAGGGTAAAAATCGTAGAGAGCGACCAAGAGATGAATACACTAAGCAGATTCGGAAGGATGTAGGTTGCGGTAGGTACTGGGAGATGAAGAAGCTTTCACAGGATAGAGTAGCACGGAGAGCTGCATCAATCCAGTCTCAGGACTGAAGACCTCAACAACAAACAACAGCATTATCAAAAAAATGGTTCAAATGGCTCTGAGCACTTTGGACTTAACATCTACGGTCATCAGTCCCCTAGAACTTAGAACTACTTAAACCTAACTAACCTAAGGACATCACACAACACCCCTGTCATCACGAGGCAGAGAAAATCCCTGACCCCGCCGGGAATCGAACCTGGGAACCCGGGCGCGGGAAGCGAGAACACTACCGCACGACCACGAGCTGCGGACAACAACAACAGCATTATCCTTAAATTTATGAGCATGAGTGTATATTTGAAATCTTAAGGAAAACAAGCTATAGTGAGAGAGGGAAAATATGCAACACGTACCAGAGGAAGGAGGGAGTAGTAGGAGTGGAAGACCAAGAACGTAGTAATCGGATTAAAAAGGATATAAGATTTGTGCCCCTTCTATTCAGTTCATATATCTAAAAACAACTGACGGAAATAGAAGAAAGGTTCAAGAGTGGAATTAAAATTCAAGATGAAAGGTTAACAATGACACGATTCACTGACGGCAGTGCTGTCCTCAGTGAAAGTGAAGAAGAATTGCGTGATCTGCTGGATGGAATGAACAGTCTAATGAGTACAGAACATGGCCTGAGAGTAAATAGAAGAAAGACGAAAGTAATGAAAAGTAGCAGAAATCAGAACAGCGAGAAATTCAATATCAGGATTGATTATCACGAAGTAGATGTCGTTAAGGAATTCTGCCACCTAGGCAGCAAAGTAACCCATGATGTACGGAAAAGAAAAACATCAAAAACAGACTAGATCTGGCAAAAGGGCTTTCCTGGCCAAGAGAATCCAACATCGGCCTTAATTTGAGCAGGAAATTTCTGAGAATGTACGTCTGGAGCACAGCATTGTATGGTAGTGGAACATGAGTTGTGGGAAAACCGGACCAAAACAGAATAATAGCATTTGAGATGTGTTGCTACAGACGAATGTTCAAAAAAGTAAGGAATGAGGAGGTTGTCCGCAGAATCGGAGAGGAAAGAAGAAGAAAGGGGTGATAGGACATATTTTAAGATAGCAGGCAGTAACTTCCAAGGGACTAGAGGGAGGTGTAGAGGGTAAAAACAGCAGAGAAAAACAGAGATTGGGATACATACAGCAAATAATTGGGGATGTAGGTTGCAAGTGTTACTCTGAGATTAAGAGGTTGGCACAGGTTCGAAATTCTGGGCGGGTTGCATCAAACCAGTCAGAAGACCGACGGAAAAAAAAACCTTTAGATGTGATTGTCGGACAACCACAATCTTATTTAAATACTTTTTAGCTCACGAATAAGGAGGTGATTAGTGCTTTATTTAAAAAGAAGCGCCAGATGTTGTTGCTAAGTTCTCTTATCAAACAGAGGAACGTCTGTTGCTGCAGCCTTCCGCATAATTTGTTTTGGAATTTTAGATTTGCGACGCTTCAGCAGTTTTGCCTTGTAAGCAAGCGTAATGCTCGTATGTTTATCTACAAAATATGCACATAATAATAAACTATTTTTCTTTAAATTGATGAGTTGTCATAAAAACAAAGCAGCAATTTTCAGACGCTGAACCCACGAACAAACCGAGGAGTAAGAAATCGAGCTCCGATACAAGTGTTTTCAACTATTGCGCAGATGAGCTATCCTTCACTAGTGGTGTTTACCATACATTTCAGCACGTGACTAAAACGTGTCGTGAGTAAGAACTTCACGCCCAACATTCAGCTTGTAGCAGAACCAATTTTGCCATATTATTCTGCAGAAATGAAGCATGACACAGACAAAGTGACATTATTCTGCAGAAATGAAGCACGACACAGACAAAGTGACATACTAACTATTCGATGTAAATGAAAGGAAGTGCGGGAGCATGTAGCCTGAGGTCTCCCAGTCGCGCGCAGAACTTTAGACGTCACATGGCGTAAGGCGAGGCCTGCGAGAAAGACAGGCCGCGTCGCTTACGTCACGAAGGTAGGCCTGTGCTCGTTCGGTCGCTCAACCCAGCAGACAAACTATGTTTCTACACCTGTTAACTCATAACTAAGTGTGTACATACAAACGAGTATTGCATATTCTACTGGATTCTGCCATTATGCAGTATTGCTGTTATTAGTCCTGCAGTGATCGAAACTCCATAGGCTTACTTATAATTTGTTACGGCTCTACTGGGGGTCCTACAAAATTAAAAATCATGTGAAAACGATTATCAGTTGCATAAGACACCACTTCTTGTATGAAATGACTGTTACGCAGAAGATACCAAATGCTACAAAGAGGCCGTTACACCATTTATATCGAGTACTGATCTTAAAGTAAATTTTGTTATACACACATCAAAAAAAGTTTTGCGTCATCCCGGTTCACTCCTGAAGATAGAGGTTGACTGTGGATATTGTATCACAGACACAGTCCCTTTGACTGTTCAGCGATGTCACTAAACCCCCCCAAAGATGTAAACGACCATGTATGAGCAGTTCCTATTAGACGGAGGGGATCCGACAGCCCATCAGTTCCAGTCATTCCACCAGGAAGGAGGTACACGACTCGTGCTGTCTGTAGTTCAGTCATGCCTAGACGGTCAATACCGCGGTTCGATCGCGTCCACATTGTTACTTGAGACCATTTATATTTATATGGTCTCGCTGTAGCGTTCTCGTTTTCTGAGCACGGGGTTTTGGGTTCGATTCCCGACGGGGTCAGGGATTTTCACATGGCTCGAGATGACTGAGTGTTGTTGTGTCGTCTTCATCATCATCATTCATCCCCATTACGGTCGGAGGAAGGCAGTGGCAAAATTCCTCCACTAGGACCTTGCCTAACACTGCGCCAAGGAGTATGGGAGTTCATCATATATATATTGAATCGTCGTCTACAGCATATAAGCTTAATCGCGGTACAGAGGGCCATCCACGTTGTGTTCCTAACTGCGAGTGACTCGCATTGCGACACTTGGCAGCCCAAACTGGATCCGCCCACTCACGGATGTGGCATGTCACCGCCGGCTGGACCACGCCCGTCGTTCAGTAGCGCGCCTTGCGCAATCTCTGGCCTTTGGTCTGTCCTCAAGAATTGTTTTGGACGCTTTTAATATCAAGTACACAGCACAGTTCGTGAAATGGCATTGCCGTTGTAATACTCGTTCTAGTCTGCGCCATTGTGTTTGATTTAATAACAATCGCAATGTCTTTCCCTGTATGCATAAACTCATTCAAGAAGTGTTTGGATAGTTATAAATCGCATTTTATCCAGAACAATCAACTGCGTCAAAAGCCCATTGACATGATCGGAAAACCGGCTGCAGTGGCCGAGCGGTTCTAGGCGCTTCAGTCTGGAACTGCGAGACCGCTACGATCGCAGGTTCGAATCCTGCCTCGGGCATGGATGTGAGTTAGGTTAGTTAGGTTTAAGTAGTTCTAGGGCACTGATGACCTCAGATGTTAAGTCCCATAGTGCTCAGAGCCATTTGAACCATTTGATCGGAAAATACACTATGTTCTTACGATGAGACATGATGATTCACAAAGTAATCTACACTATGTGATCAAAATTATCCGGACACCTAGCTGAAAATGGCTTACAAGTTCGTGGCGCCTTCCATCGGTAATGCTGGAATTCAATATGATGTTGGGCCACCCTTAGCCTCGATGACAGCTTCCACTATTGCAGGCATACGTTCAATCAGGTGCTGGAAGGTTTCTTCGGGAATGGCAGCCCATTCTTCAAGGAGTGCAGCACTAAGGAGAGGTATTGATGTTGGTTGGTGAGGCTGGCACGAAGGTGTTATGTAGGATTCAGGTCAGGACTCTGTGCAGGCCAGTCCATTACAGGGACGTTATTGTCGCGTAACCACTCCACTACAGGCCGTGCATTATCAACAGGTGCTCGATCGTGTTGAAAGATGCAATCGACATCCCCGAATTCCTTTTCAACAGTGGGAAGCAAGGAGATGCTTAAATCATCAATGGAGGCCCGTGTTGTGATAGTGCCGCGCAGAACACCAAGGGATGCAAGCCCCCTCCATGAAAAAGACTACAACATAAAACCACCGCCTCCGAATTTTACTGTTGGCACTACACACGCTGGCAGATAACGTTCACTGGGCATTCGCCATACCCACACCATGCCATCGGATCACCACATAGTGTACCGTGATTCGTCACTCCACACAACGTTTTTCCACTGTTCAATCGTCCACTGTTCACGCTCCTGACACCAAGCGAGGCGTCGTTTGGCATTTACCGGCGTGATGTGTGGCTTATGAGCAGCCACTCGACCATGAAATCCAGGTTTTCTCACATCCTGCCTAATTGTCATAGTACTTGCAGTGGATCCTGTTTGGAATTCCTGTGTGATGATCTGGATAGATGTCTGTCTATTACACACTACGACCCTCTTCAACTGTCGGCGGTCTCTGTCAGTCAACAGACGAAGTCGGCCTGTACACTTTTGTGATGTACGTGTCCCTTCACGTTTCCACTTCACTATCACGTCGGAAACAGTGGACCTAGGGATGATTAGGAGTGTGGAAATCTCGAGTACAGATATATGACAGAAGTGACACCCAATCACCTGACCATGTTCGAAGTCAGTGAGTTCCGCGGAGCGCCCCATTCTGCTCTCTCACGATGTCTAATGACTACTGAGGTCGCTGATACGGAGTACCTGGCAGTAGCTGGCAGCACAATGCACCTAACATGAAAAACGTACGTTTTTGTGGTGTCCGGATACTTTTCATCTCATAGTGTGGCTATAATACCAACTTTTGGTTTTCATATATGACCGTTACAGAAAATGCAGTTCCTCTTTCTCTCTGATGAGCCATAATTATATCACTCAACATGATTTTCAACTACTGTTTCTGAAAATCAACTGAATTTAAGAGTTCAAGGATCTGTTCATGATTATGGATGGTGACCCCTAATAACTAGGACCCCAGTCACTGCTAAAAACTTTAGCACGAGTAAACAGAACTTTAAATTATTTTGCCAAAATATCACACTTATAGCTCGGCCTGAGCAGTAATTAAAAGAGCAAACATATCTGTCTTTCGACTTAAAGTATTTAAGAAAGCGTGAAATAATTTATGTAGTTAATTGTATCCAACCAGCTTTCCGCTTCGGCGTTTCCCCCTAAGAGTTAGAGCTGTGTTCGACCTCCACACGCCCTTTTCGTTCCAGTCATCCAGTCCTAGATTTCCGTCTTCCATAGCTTCCTGTACATATTTTCCCATATTAGCATTGGCCATCCTCTCCTTCTTCCTGGAGGCTCCCAGTTTAAAATCTTCATTGGCCACATGCGGTTAGGCGTTCTCTGTACGTGCCCATGCCTATGAAGAGCTCTATTCTCCAACATTTTTGCTATGGAGCACATTACCTCCATTCTCCTCCACACCTCATTTCGTATCCAACCTTACCTCATTAACTGCAGAAATCTTCTCATACAGTCTATTTCAAGTGTTCTAATTTTCTCCGTAACTTTCTTGGTTAGGGCCACATCTCAGCTTCGTAGAGAAATTGTTCTCGACCATACTGTGAAGTATTCTTTTCTTAGTGTCTTGCAGAAAATTATTACTCTGTATTATGCCGCTCACAGCTTTAGTAGTTCTCTTCGCCATTGTTATTCTGCAACTAATATCGTTGTCACCTGTAACGGAGTTATCTATTATTGTACCCAAATATTTGTACCTTTTGCACGATTTTATTTCTCGTTCCTCTGTGCCAGTTTCCACCAAATCCTACTCATAGATGTACACCCGATCTTGTCGAGATTCATTCTCAATCACTTTTTGATGATTTTGGAAGATGTAATGAAATCAGTAAATGAGTGAGAAGAAATGATACTTTTTGGTGACTTAAACAGCAGGTTGTGAACACCTGATGAAAGAATAGTATGTCCTTTTGGAGAAAGCGCAGTAAACGTCAACGGACAGAGATTAATCAACGTACGTAAGGAACTAGAGTGTATTGTGGCGAACACTTGTTTCTAGCGTAAAGTTATACACAAATACACGTGGGAAGAGCCTACGTGTTGGCGAGGAAAAATGGAAGACATTATTGGCAGACGTATTGGCAGATAGTATACAGTCAACATCAATGTGCCAGCTATCATCATGCGGTAGTGGAGAAAATATGCTACAATAAGATAAGGCCAACTATCGCGAAAATGGAGACTGAAGTTTCTGGAAGATGCGTAAAGGCCTCAAGATGGCAAATGGAATCCCGAAACTGGTACTTAAAAAAAAAAAAAAATAACTGCACGGCTGTTGGCGAATTTCATTGTTAACTACTTGACCAGCTGCCTTCCCATGTCCACAATGGATCAACAGAGACTTGAGAATGTAAGGTACTGATGTTTAACACGGACCTTCTTAGACAAAATGCTATAACAGGCTGCAGAATAAACTTCACATGGAAAGGATAGAAGACCCCAACAGCTACGCAGTCCGGTCACATTAATATGACCATCGCCTATGATCGACGTGGCAGACGGCAGCACTAGCAGTGGAGGGTATGTAAAGTGTTTTGGGGTAATATGAAACACAATACGATTTATCTGTCGTCCAAGATGTGTACGGACGAACGGACGTGCAACTGTTGAGCAACTGACCGCCCAGGTGCACCAAAGGGCTACCATCAGTATCTCCTCAACGACTATTCAGCGGCCGTTCTTGCATATGGGCCTCAGCAGCAGGCGGTTGGTTCATGCAACCAAGCTGACTGCTGTTCGTCTGAAAGCAAACACAAAAGCCGGAGGGAGCGCTATGGTGTTAGGGAATTTTTCGTTGCATTCTCTGTGTGATCTCGTCGTTCTTGAAGACCCAATGGATCAACGCAACTTGGACACTATGTCCACCTGTACATGCACTCTGTTTTTCCTCCGCACGATGGCACCTACCGGCAGGACAATGCAACATGCCACAAAGCACGCAGTTACGTGGGTGGTTGAAGAGCACCAAGATGAGTTTACCGTCCTTCCCTGGCCACCAAAGTCCCTGCATTTGAACCCAATCGAGAATCTGTGGGACCGCCTGCGGTCTGCAGTGCAAAATGTGGTTATTTGGACTTTTAACAGGTGGTCACATTAATGTGACTGTACAGCGTATATAACAACACCTGAAAGAAAGTCCTTTGCAAGCAGCATATGAAGCACTTGGATAGGAAGAAAAAATGAAGTACTATGTGAGAGAGTTTTCCACTGAATTGGAAGAAATGATCGAGTAAAAGAAAAAGAAGCACATATAAAATGGTTAAACGACACGACTTTATTGGGAAAGGCTGTGCAGGAAAACATATCGGACAATAGGTTACAATAACCCTACTGGAGCATAGACGGTATCGAAAATGAGAAACAACAGTGACTGTAGGAACATAATTTTTTTAAAATCTGCTCAGTAGTGGATAGGCCGCTATTCGGCGCTATTGCAGCAAAACAGGCTGGACTACAAAGGAGCAGCAGAAGTTAAGAGCTTAGAAGAAAACTGTATAGAAGTAACGGAGGACAATATGAAAGCAGCTTTGTCTAAAGTAACAGTAAACGAAGTCGCAGGACGAGTAAATATAGAAATGAAATTTCAGAACTATGGAGAACGTGTAGTGATAGGATAGCTACAGAGCAAATCCACCTATGGAAAGAAATTTGTCATAAAATCTGCTCAGTAGTGGATAGGCCGCTATTCGACGCCATTGCAGCAAAGCAGGCTGGACTACAAAGGAGCAGAAGAAGTTAAGAGCTTAGAAGAAAACTGTATAGAAGTAACGGAGGACAATATGAAAGCAACGTTGTCTAAAGCAACAGTAAACGAAGTCGCAGAACGAGTAAATATATAAATGAAACTTCAGAAGTTTAGAGAACGTGTAGTGATAGGATAGCTACAGAGCAAATCCACTTATTGAAAGAAATTTGTCATATTTATTTTCGATGTGTTATAAAGGTGACAAGACGGTGTGCAAAAGTAACTGAGGAGTAAACGTTATTTCAGCGACAGCTAGGGTTTCCTCCAGTGTTTTGATTAAGAAAACAGAAAAGAATTTTCGCCTTTAAGTGAATTCCAAAGTGGTTTTACGCAAGGACGATCATCTTCTGATAACGCTCACTGTATCAGACAGTTATTGGAAAAATTCAGAAAAAAAATAAAATCGTATACATGAGCCGTGTGGACCTGCAGAAAGCGTATAACAATGTGCACTTAACAGTGTTGTGGAGTGTTATGGGGGAGGGGCTGAAGTGAGATAAAATGTGATTAACATGGTTAAAAAGTTATAATAAGACAAAAGTAATGATTAAAGTGGGAAACGCTTTCAGAGTTGCTTTCATTTTTACTGAACAGAAATGTATATATGACACAGCCTCAAAATATTATTGGGTTTAAACAAATTCAAGCTTGAATGTGCATAATAAAGATCACTACGATGGTCACAATTGGAATGCAAGTATCAAAGATCACCCAAAACTTTCTAGACACAACATAGCAGAAAGACAAACGGCAAAATGTCTGTCACTCATTTTAATGACTAATTATGGTTTTTATGCAGTGGCCTGGCTCCTCACACATACAGGAGGTAGCCAAAAACATGGAATCAAAAGAAACACATTGTTGTTGTTTGTTGTTGTTGTGGTCTTCAGTCCTGAGACTGGTTTGATGCAGCTCTCCATGCTACTCTATCCTGTGAAAGCTTCTTCATCTCCCAGTACCTACTGCAACCTACATCCTTCTGAATCTGCTTAGTGTATTCATCTCTTGGTCTCCCCCTATGGTTTTTACCCTCCACGCTGCCCTCCAATACTAAATTGGTGATCCCTTGATGCCTCAGAACATGTCCTACCAACCGATCCCTTCTTCTGGTCAAGTTGTGCCACAAACTTCTCTTCTCCCCAATCCTATTCAATACTTCCTCATTAGTTATGTGATCTACCCATCTAATCTTCAGCATTCTTCTGTAGCACCACATTTCAAAAGCTTCTATTCTCTTCTTGTCCAAACTATTTACCGTCCATGTTTCACTTCCATACATGGCTACACTCCATACAAATACTTTCAGAAATAACTTCCTGACACTTAAATCTATACTCGTTGTTAACAAATTTCTCTTCTTCAGAAACGCTTTCCTTGCCATTGCCAGTCTACATTTTATATCATCTCTACTTCGTCCATCATCAGTTATTTTGCTCCCCAAATAGCAAAACTCCTTTACTACTTTAAGTGTCTCATTTCCTAATCTAATACCCTCAGCATCACCCGACTTAACTCTACTACATTCCATTATCCTCGTTTTGCTTTTGTTGATGTTCATCTTATATCCTCCCTTCAAGACACCATCCATTCCGTTCAACTGCTCTTCCAAGTCCTTTGCTGTCTCTGACAGAATTACAATGTCATCGGCGAACCTCAAAGTTTTTATTTCTTCTCCATGGATTTTAATACCTACTCCAAATTTTTCTTTTGTTTCCTTTACTGCTTGATCAATATAGAGATTGAATAACATCGGGGAGAGGCTACAACCCTGTGTTTCTCCCTTCCCAACCACTGCTTCCCTTTCATGTCCCTCAACTCTTATAACTGCCATCTGGTTTCTGTACAAGTTGTAAATAGCCTTTCACTCCCTGTATTTTACCCCTGCCACCTTTAGAATTTGAAAGAGAGTATTCCAGTCAACATTGTCAAAAGCTTTCTCTAAGTCTACAAATGCTAGAAACGTAGTTTTGCCTTTCCTTAATCTTTCTTCTAAGATAAGTCGTAAGGTCAGTATTGCCTCACGTGTTCCAGTATTTCTACGGAATCCAAACTGATCTTCCCCGAGGTCGGCTTCTACTAGTTTTTCCATTCGTCTGTAAAGATTTCGTGTTAGTACTTTGCAGCTGTGGCTTATTAAACTGATTGTTCGGTAATTTTCACATCTGTCAACACCTGCTTTCTTTGGGATTGGAATTATTATATTCTTCTTGAAGTCTGAGGGTATTTCGCCTGTTTCATACATCTTGCTCACCAGATGGTAGAGTTTTGTCAGGACTGGCTCTCCCAAGACCGTCAGTAGTTCCAATGGAATGTTGTCTACTCCGGGGGCCTTGTTTCGACTCAGGTCCTTCAGTGCTCTGTCAAACTCTTCACGCAGTATCGTATCTCCCATTTCATCTTCATCTACATCCTCTTCCATTTCCATAATATTGTCCTCAAGTGCATCGCCCTTGTATAGACTCTCTATATACTCCTTCCACCTTTCTGCTTTCCCTTCTTTGCTTAGAACTGGGTTGCCATCTGAGCTCTTGATGTTCATACATGTGGTTCTCTTATCTCCAAAGGTCTCTTTAATTTTCCTGTAGGTAGTATCTATCTTACCCCTAGTGAGATAAGCCTCTACATCCTTACATTTGTCCTCTAGCCATCCCTGCTTAGCCATTTTGCACTTCCTGTCGATCTCATTTTTGAGACGTTTGTATTCCTTTTTGCCTGCTTCATTTACTGCATTTTTATATTTTCTCCTTTCATCAATTAAATTCAATATTTCTTCTGTTACCCAACGATTTCTACTAACCCTCTTCTTTTTACCTACTTGATCGTCTGCTGCCTTCACTAATTCATCCCTCAGAGCTACCCATTCTTCTTCTACTGTATTTCTTTCCCCCATTCCTTTCAATTGTTCCCTTATGCTCTCCCTGAAACTCTGTACAACCTCTGGTTCTTTCAGTTTATCCAGGTCCCATCTCCTTAAATTCCCACCTTTTTGCAGTTTCTTCAGTTTTAATCTGCAGGTCATAACCAATAGATTGTGGTCAGAGTCCACATCTGCCCCTGGAAATGTCTTACAATTTAAAACCTGGTTCCTAAATCTCTGTCTTACCATTATATAATCTATCTGATACCTTTTAGTATCTCCAGGGTTCTTCCATGTATACAACCTTCTATCATGATTCTTAAACCAAGTGTTAGCTATGATTAAGTTGTGCTCTGTGCAAAATTCTATCAGGCGGCTTCCTCTTTCATTTCTTAGCCCCAATCCATATTCACCTACCACGTTTCCTTCTCTCCCTTTTCCTACACTCGAATTCCAGTCACCCATGACTATTAAATTTTCGTCTCCCTTCACTCTCTGAATAATTTCTTTTATTTCATCATACATTTCTTCAATTTCTTCGTCATCTGCAGAGCTAGTTGGCATATAAACTTGTACTACTGTAGTAGGTGTGGGCTTCGTATCTATCTTGGCCACAATAATGCGTTCACTATGCTGTTTGTAGTAGCTTACCCGCATTCCTATTTTCCTATTCATTATTAAACCTACTCCTGCATTACCCCTATTTGACTTTGTGTTTATAACCCTGTAGTCACCTGACCAAAAGTCTTGTTCCTCCTGCCACCGAACTTCACTAATTCCCACAATATCTAACTTTAACCTATCCATTTCCCTTTTTAAATTTTCTAACCTACCTGCCCGATTAAGGGATCTGACGTTCCACGCTCCGATCCGTAGAACGCCAGTTTTCTTTCTCCTGATAACGACATCCTCTTGAGTAGTCCCCGCCCGGAGATCCGAATGGGGGACTATTTTACCTCCGGAATATTTTACCCAAGAGGACGCCATCATCATTTAATCATACAGTAAAGCTGCATGCCCTCGGGAAAAATTACGGCCGTAGTTTCCCCTTGCTTTCCGCCGTTCGCAGCACCAGCACAGCAAGGCCGTTTTGGTTATTGTTACAAGGCCAGATCAGTCAATCATCCAAACTGTTGCCCTTGCAACTACTGAAAAGGCTGCTGCCCCTCTTCAGGAACCACACGTTTGTCTGGCCTCTCAACAGATACCCCTCCGTTGTGGTTGTACCTACGGTACGGCTATCTGTATCGCTGAGGCACGCAAGCCTCCCCACCAACGGCAAGGTCCATGGTTCATGGGGGGGGGGAAACACATTACCATGGCTAATATGATGCAGGAAAATCGTTGCCATACAAAACAGTTTCCAGTCGTCTCATAATCGATAAATACAGGGCCTGAGTGGTTTTCAAGGGATCTTATATCATTCTTCCTGCAAAATTGTGGCAAATTCAGGTAATGATGATGGAGATTGATACCGATCACCTCGTGCTCACAAAACCGATCCTGGATGATGCGATCCGTGTGAACAGTGGCGCTGTGGTCTTGGAACACAGCATCGCCATTGGGGAAGAAACAATGTATCATGAGATAAACCTGCTCATCCGAAATGATCAAAAAGGCCTTGGCAGTAATACGACATTGCAGTGTAGCAATGGGGGCCCATGAAAAATCACAGGATGGCTGCCCAAATCATCATCGAACTGCTGTCATGTTTTACTCTTGGGATATAAATTCGGCCGGTAGTTGGAAACATTGTGCAACAAGTCTCATCCGACCAAGTGACTGTCGAAAATGGTTCAAATGGCTCAGAGCACTATGGGACTTAACATCTGAGGTCATCAGTCCCCTAGAACTTAGACCTACTTAAACCTAACTAACCTACATCCCACACATCCATGCCCGAGGCAGGATTCGAACCTGCGACCGTAGAGGTCGCGCGGTTCCAGACTGAAGCGCCTAGAACTGCTCGGCCACACTGGGCGGCTCCAAATGACTTTTCTCAGTCCAAGTTTAATGGCTTCCGCTTCCCTTTTCGTGTCATGGGCACTTGCATCATTGATGAGTGGTTTTGGAATTCCATTTCGCCCTGGAACTCGCTGCTTATGGAACTCCCTTCGTGTTGTTTTGGTTCCGATAGGGCACGCGAGTGCGACATTCTGTTCTCTAGTGAGTACTGCAGCTGTCGTCCTCTTATTTTTCGTCACAGTTTTCGTCAATAACCGCCTGTCACGATCATTCAACACACTCTCATCCGAGTTTTAGTGGATGATTTTTTTCAGCTCTCACTGTATTTGTTATAAATCTTCGATACGGTGCCTCTTAAAACACGAAACACTTCATCTGCATTGATTACGGAAGCATGTGCCATACGAGCACCAACAATTTGCCAAGTTCGAACTGAGTTAGCTCCAACATAAAGCACTCGCGACCACAGAGACCGCAACTGACACAACGTATTGTGGACACTGCTAAGCCTCAGTGGTCCAATACGGGCTTGGCTAACATCTACATTCATATGCAAGCATGCATTTCTCGCAGTGTTTCCATACATTTGTCGAACCCCTATACGTACAATATGTCACGCTCATATAAGAAGCACAAGATTTAATCCATTGATTCCTAAATACGATGCATTAGAACTCTTCAACAGCTTCCGGCATTAAAATATAATTCAAACAGTAGAGACTGTGTTTAAGAATAAGTTTCGAAATTAACGGGACTAGCCATTCTTGTGACAAATACTCATGCCTTATCTATTTGTACTAGTGTGTTTCTAACTAAACTTCGCCGGCTCTTCAGTCTGGAACTGCGCGACCGCTACGATCGCAGGTTCTAATCCTGTCTCGGGCATGGATGTGTGTAATGTCCTTAGGTTAGTTAGGTTTAAGTAGTTCTAAGTGTCTGATGACCTCATATGTTAAGTCCCATAGTGCTCAGAGCCATTTGAACCATTTTTAACTTAACTTCCTTTTGAGACAAGACTGTCACTTTCTACCTACTATGTTACACAAACCGTAAGGAATGCATTTGACTGAGATTTATAAATGGAATGCGTTACTTTCGCATACTAAGAGGGTTGTTTGGGGGGAGGAGACCAAACAGCGAGGTCATCGATCTCACCAGATTAAGGCAGAACGGGGAAGGAGGTCGGCCGTGCCCTTTCAAAGGAAACATCCCGGAATTTGCCTGGAGCGATTCAGGGAAATCATGGAAAACCTAAATCAGGATGGCCGACCGCGGGATTGAACCGTCGTCCTCCCGAATGCGAGTCAAGTGTGCTAGCCACTGCGCCACCTCGCTCGGTCACATACTAACAATTATGCACATTCATCAGTAGAAATTTCGTCAACGCCCACAATATCTTAAACCCCTCCTTCCCTTTACGTAGACTATCAGACTAATATTATGATCTGGATTCTTTTGATTCTTTGCATCCATCAAAAATACCGGTCGACAGTTCTGGTGGAAGGCAACCACTACGCAGAAAATTGTTGAGAAGGCATCGCCGATTTATTTACAGTCTTAGTTGAACTCATGACGGCACTGAAAGAGTTAGTATGCCACCTACGACAGCAAAACAATGAAAATTAGTAACAATATTCAAAGTTGAGTTTTTATTAACCTATGTCATGTTTTCTCGAATCATATACGACTAGCCAGTAATATATCGAACCATAAAACAGCATGTAGTGGCATAATTTCCACTTACTTCAATAACATGCCATTACAGACGTATAATACCGAAAGCACTATACTTCATTAGCGATTAAGTGATGCTCTCCCAATTACACACCGCGGACAATAGCAATCCTCTTAGAAAAGAAGAGAAAAACGTAACAGACCGCAATTGAATTACGATAATAATACGCGGTTAAGTAACGTACACGGATCGTAATTGTCCTTAATAGCAAGCTGCGGAGATAAACACAGTGGTGTTCGCCACGACGCAGCTCGTAAACGTGACCATGGCGTCCCGCAGCTATCGCGCCCTGTGGCCAACGCACGGCTGGCACCGCACTTAATTGTCGGGGAGCTGCGCCTGAAAGCCCGAAAGGGTGCAAAATATGACCGTGCAACTGTGATGCACGTCAGTAATAATAAGTCAAAAGAAACTAGCCGAAAAATCTATCTGTCAGAGCACAGAAAAGGCTAATACGCTCTTGTTTTAAGAATATCAGACTGAAAAGTGGGGTACCAGCTGCCTCATTCTTCCTTCATGAGCACCTTTAAAAATGTTCCCAAAATTTTTGGCTTTCTCACAATTTCGCGCTGTTTTTAACAAGCGGCTTAGTTCTCTCTTCCACAAGCTACCGTAACAGTAGCTTGGTTCAAAAACTGGCTCTGAGCACTATGAGACTTAACATCTGAGGTCATCAGTCCCCTAGAACTTAGAACCACTTAAACCTAACTAACCTAAGGACATCACACACATCCATGCCCGAGGCAGGATTCGAACCTGCGACCGTAGCGGTCGCGCGGTTCCAGACTGAAGCGCCTAGCACCACTCGGCCACTCTGGCTAACAGTAGCTTGCTCACACCCTCTAGTCCACTGTTGTAAGTCGCTCGTAACAATCCACTCCCACTTGCCTATACTCATTCACCTATTCAGCCCTACTCATTGTCTTTCTTGTTTGTGTCTAACTACCACTGTTCCCTGTCTCAGAATCATGGACTCCTTCGTTCTGTCCTACTACTGCTGTTTCCTCTTACTGGTACTGTCTAGCTTTTGCTCTCGGTTCCTGCTACTATCTCATTCATTCCTTCCCACTGCTGCTCTCTCTTCTCACTATCTCTCTCTTCCACGCTGTCATTGTTTGTCTCTCATTATCACTGGCCCTCACCTATTTCCATTTCTCTTAATCCTCTCCAAAGACAGTGTCTTGCTAACACGGTTCTGTCACTGTCAACGATGTTCCACTGCCATTGCGTTCCTCTCTTTCTCTCACACTGCCATTGTCTCCTTCGCTCTTTCTACACCACAACTGCAGTCTATTATCTTCCAGTATTTATTACTTTTGCATCTCTTTCCCATTGCCATTGTCTCCTCTCTCGGAGGAGACAGTGCCAATGCGGGGATATGTTCGCATGCCAAAAAATTTGGGAACATTTTTAAAGGTGCTGAGGATCGTAGAATGAGGCAGCTGGTACCCCACTTTTCAGTCAGTCTTTTAAAACAGAAGTATATTAGCCTTTTTGTGCTCCAATAGCTGCATTTTTCCACTGGATCCTTTCTTTTCCTGCTATAGCAGGGCACATCACTCATATGAAAAGAACTTTATGACTCAGTAAATTTTTTATAGTTTACTTTCGTGAAATTGAAATAGTGCAAAGTTAATTTTACACTTCAGACCCGATTTTAACCGCACAAAAATTTTGCACGTGCTACAGTACTACAACAAGGGGTTCCTATGACCCTTCTGATGACAACGAAGACACATAACAGCGTAATTCATCTACATCTGCCCGACTATGCAGAGGGTTCTTCGAACCACATTCAGACTATTTTTCTACCGTTCCATTCTCTGACAGTGCGTGGGAAATGTGATCACTTAAATCTTTCTGTGTGAGCTCTGTTTACTCTTATTTTATTATGATGATCATATCGCCCCATGTAGGTTGGTGGCAATAAAATATTTTCACATCGGAGGAGAAAGATGATAACACAAATTTTGTGAAAAGATGCCCGAGGCAGGACTCGAACCTGCGACCGTAGCAGCAGCGCGGTTCCGGACTGAAGCACCTAGAACCACTCGGCCACAGCGCCCGGCAGCGCTCTTGCAATCCGCGGACCGGTTTTGCTACCTTAAAACCTTGTTTTTCGGGTTTTCTCAGGAATCGCCCGTCAACTAAATGGTGCCTCCATAACCTCCTTAAAGTTTATCACAGACGTCATATAATATAAAAAGGACCAAACAATTTGCTCCATTTGCCTAAGCCGCACGTAATTCTAATATTCAAACTTTGATCTTGTACCGTAGTATTTTTACAGTAAGACTATCCTTCTATGGGTATACAATAGCGCAAAGCTATCCAAAACACGTGATACTATCTTTGTGCCACCTACATAACCCCGCGTATGAGTCCTAGAAATATCCTGGTTTTACGCACGACGTTTTGGAACTAACATGTAGCGCATCCTGCCGCACGCATACTGTCTAATTCAGCAGTAGGGCTGACAGGCACAACAGCTGAAGTAAACGTTGAGTCCCGAATACTGCTGTCATGGAACGAAGTAAGGCACCGTCGCAAACACTCGTCAAAGAATTATAAAAACAAGATTTTTGTAAACGCACAGCACACGCTCCTAAGGCTTTTAGTTGTACCGAATATGTATCATATATACGTTAATTGAATTCGTAATTGCGAATAACGACAGCCATCTGCTGTAGGATGGAATGACGACAATGAAAATTTGTGTCCGATCGGGACGTCTGACTTGTACTGGAATACATACACATCAAAAAGAGTTTTGCATCACCGAGGTTCCGAGAGTTCCGGAACCTGTACAGAAAATTGGAATAGAGATCAACGTAAACATCATTTCTGCCCTTTTTATTGCTCATGAAAACCACACATTGCATGTTGTACCACTGTACAGCGAGACGTTCGGAGGTTATGGTCCAGATTGCTGTACAAACCGGTACCTCTAATACCCATTAGCCCGTCCTCTTCATTGATACACGCCTGTATTCGTCGTGGCATACTATCCAAAAATTCATCAAGGCATTGTTGGTCCAGATTGACTCACTCCTCAACGGGGATTCGGCGTAGATCCCTCAGAGAGGTTGGTGGGTCACGTCGTCCATAAACAGCCTTTTCAATCTATCCCAGGCATGTTCGATAGGGCTCAAGTCTGGAGAACATGCTTGCCACTCTAGTCTAGCGATGTCGGTATCCTGAAGGAGTCATTCACAATATGTGCAAGATGGGGCTGCGAATTTTCGCCCATGAAGACGAATGCCTCGCCAATATGCTGCCGATATGGTTGCATTGTCGACCGGAGGACGGCATTCATGTATCGCACAGCCGTTACGGCGCCTTCCATGACCACCAGCGGCATACGTCAGCTCCACATAATGCCACCCCAAAACAGCAGGAAACCTCCCGCGATCGAACCGCGATATTGGCCGTCTAGGCATGGTTGAACTACATACAACAGGAGCCGTGGACCCCCTTCCTGTTGGAATGATTGGAACTGATTAGCTGTCAGACCTCCTCCTTCTAATATGCGCTACTCATGCATGGTTGTTTACATCTTTAGGCAGGTTTAGCGACATCTCTGAACAGTCAAAGGGACTGTGTCTGTGATACAATATCCACAGTCAACGTCTATCATCAGGAGTTTCGGGAACCGGGGTGATGCAAATCTTTTTTTGATGTGTGTACATAATGGATGTACAAGTGGTTGACGACATATGGAAGTTTGGGTGTGGCCGGATAGACAAAAGGTAACTCGATAGGCTCGCGATAAGCAGGAAATTTGGGTTCGTGTCCCGGTCCGGAACAACTTTTCATTGAAACCATTCCATTGTACAGCTGATGGTCGTCGTTATTGACAATTGCGATTTCAGATAATGTATTTCATAACGGCTGTAGTCGCCGCAGTGACTTTGCGTTGTAATCAGAGTAATACAGGCACTGTACCATCGCATGTATCATTTAGGCTGAGAATTGAAGGCCGGCCGGAGTGGCCGTGCGGTTCTGGGCGCTACAGTCTGGAGCCGAGCGACCGCTACGGTCGCAGGTTCGAATCCTGCCTCGGGCATGGATGTGTATGATGTCCTTAGGATAGTTAGGTTTAAGTAGTTCTAAGTTCTAGGCGACTGATGACCTCAGAAGTTAAGTCGCATAGTGCTCAGAGCCATTTGAACCATTTTTTTGAGAATTGAAGTGCAACGTCGGACCTTATTCGATACTCCTATGAAGCTCATAAACACACAGGAAAAAAGTTAGTCACTGTCGGCCTGAACACTGCAGTGTCCTCGAGGCCTTGTATCATTTGAAATAGGGTTAAACGGCGACTCGTCGGACCACACCAGGAGCCTCCAGGCAGATACCATACAGTTTTATGCCGCTGTGAGCAATGGCCCATGGCGAGGTACCCGATTCCAAACAGCCATTGAACGCATTGCCAATCGCAAAGGTCGCTCGGAAAGGTTGATATGTAGCTTTTCACTCACTGACAACAGCAATTCCTGTCAAATTTCAGAGCATCATCGACAAAGCGTGACACTCGTCTCCTGTCCTCGTCGATCAGAAGGTTTTTTCGGCCACTGTTCAAACGCCGCGTTGCATAGTTGCGAGTGGTGCAGGATTCCTTGTACAAGCTGCGGACAGCCCACGTTGATACACCATCAAATCAGATAGTTCAGTTCATCGCGTGCTCATTGGCAAGTCTCAACAAGACAGCTCTTTTCAGTCATTCTGTCACGTTTCCTCGCGACCCGCCATACAGGTGAATTACGTCAGGAGTGAAGGGTCACATCACCAATTATTACCAATTCTGCACCATCCACAGCGCTTCACAACGACCAGATTCACCATCCACAGCGCTTCACAACGACCAGTATGTTATTTTAACGCCGGCCGAAGTGGCCGAGCGGTTAAAGGCGCTACAGTCTGGAACCGCACGACCGCTACGTCGCAGTTTAGAATCCTGCCTCGGGCATGGATGTGTGTGATGTCCTTAGGTTAGTTAGGTTTAAGTAGTTCTAAGTTCTAGGGGACTTATGACGACAGCAGTTGAGTCCCGTAGTGCTCAGAGCCATTTTTGTTATTTTAAGAGGATGACTAATTTTTGATTTTGAGGTTTCTTGGCAACACAGAAGGTCGATTTTGGAAAATTTTAAAACCTTTAAAGGCAGATATTTGGTATCCCTTATCTTGCTTTGTTTTAATAACTATGAATTCTAATATCGCCTTTTCAGTATACGCACCCTTTAGTGGAATTTCTTGTCAATGATATCAAGTGATTCACAAGTTATTGCGCTGTTTCCTTAGTAATCTCGGAATAGGAAACCCACGCGGACTTTAAATGTGCGTCTCTAGAAATCTGTACTGTCAAAAGACTTTCAACAAGAATGAGCAATATTAGTCACTGCTTAAACTTTTGAAACTCAATTCGAAAAATTGTATGTATGACGCCTTCTTTTTATTTTCCACTGTAGTTGTTCGTTGTGAACCTCATTTTGACACAATTTCGTTAAGGAATATCTGCAGAGATTAATGTAGACTTCCCCAGTAGTATGAAGCCACGATATCCTCGAATGAGGGGCAGGCAAATGAACATCGAACATCCGACACAACGGGACCGTGCAATGGTTCCATTCAATCACCACAAGCTTTAAGACATTTGTCCCACTGGGGGACGAGACGACCATTTCCTGTTTCGCAGAACGCGGTTGGCCGCTGACGGAGCCACAACCGCACCCACTCTTACACTTCCTCTTTCCACTGAAACCGACGTCCACGCATGTCTTTATTGAGGTCTCCAAAGACGTGAAAATCGAGCGGTGTTGCAGTGTTTCCCAACCAAATCGCTGAGGCATAGCCATCATCCGATTGGCAGTGTTGGGGCGAGCGTTACGTGATTCCGTCAGACAGCATTCCGACAGATCGAAGGCAAATGACAAAGCCAGCAGTGACGCATGACTTTATTCAGGTCGCCAAAGACTTGAAAATCACGCGGTGTTGCAGTGTTTTCCAGCCAAATCGCTGAGACATAGCCGTCATCCGATTGGCAGTGTGGGGGCGAGCGTTACGTGATTCCGTCAGACAGCATTCCGACAGATCGAAGGCAAATGACAAAGCCAGCAGTGACGCATGACTTTATTCAGGTCGCCAAAGACTTGAAAATCACGCGGTGTTGCAGTGTTTTCCAGCCAAATCGCTGAGACATAGCCGTCATCCGATTGGCAGTGTGGGGGCGAGCGTTACGTGATTCCGTCAGACAGCATTCCGACAGATCGAAGGCAAATGACAAAGCCAGCAGTGACGCATGACTTTATTCAGGTCGCCAAAGACTTGAAAATCACGCGGTGTTGCAGTGTTTTCCAGCCAAATCGCTGAGGCATAGCCATCATCCGATTGGCAGTGTTGGGGCGAGCGTTACGTGATTCCGTCAGACAGCATTCCGACAGATCGAAGGCAAATGACAAAGCCAGCAGTGACGCATGACTTTATTCAGGTCGCCAAAGACTTGAAAATCACGCGGTGTTGCAGTGTTTCCCAACCAAATCGCTGAGGCATAGCCATCATCCGATTGGCAGTGTTGGGGCGAGCGTTACGTGATTCCGTCAGACAGCATTCCGACAGATCGAAGGCAAATGACAAAGCCAGCAGTGACGCATGACTTTATTCAGGTCGCCAAAGACTTGAAAATCACGCGGTGTTGCAGTGTTTTCCAGCCAAATCGCTGAGACATAGCCGTCATCCGATTGGCAGTGTGGGGGCGAGCGTTACGTGATTCCGTCAGACAGCATTCCGACAGATCGAAGGCAAATGACAAAGCCAGCAGTGACGCATGACTTTATTCAGGTCGCCAAAGACTTGAAAATCACGCGGTGTTGCAGTGTTTTCCAGCCAAATCGCTGAGGCATAGCCATCATCCGATTGGCAGTGTTGGGGCGAGCGTTACGTGATTCCGTCAGACAGCATTCCGACAGATCGAAGGCAAATGACAAAGCCAGCAGTGACGCATGACTTTATTCAGGTCGCCAAAGACTTGAAAATCACGCGGTGTTGCAGTGTTTTCCAGCCAAATCGCTGAGACATAGCCGTCATCCGATTGGCAGTGTGGGGGCGAGCGTTACGTGATTCCGTCAGACAGCATTCCGACAGATCGAAGGCAAATGACAAAGCCAGCAGTGACGCATGACTTTATTCAGGTCGCCAAAGACTTGAAAATCACGCGGTGTTGCAGTGTTTTCCAGCCAAATCGCTGAGGCATAGCCATCATCCGATTGGCAGTGTTGGGGCGAGCGTTACGTGATTCCGTCAGACAGCATTCCGACAGATCGAAGGCAAATGACAAAGCCAGCAGTGACGCATGACTTTATTCAGGTCGCCAAAGACTTGAAAATCACGCGGTGTTGCAGTGTTTTCCAGCCAAATCGCTGAGACATAGCCGTCATCCGATTGGCAGTGTGGGGGCGAGCGTTACGTGATTCCGTCAGACAGCATTCCGACAGATCGAAGGCAAACGACAAAGTCAGCAGTGGAAAAATCCCACATCTCCCCTGCCAAAGAATCCAGAGCCGTTCAAACAAGTTACTGTAAGTTCACGATGACCTTCTTCTTCGACTGCAGGGGCCTCTGCTCCTCGAGTTCCTCGAGCGTGAAACCACAAACTCAGCGCTATGAAGACACTTGCAGAAAACGCGACACGCCATCTACTCAAAGCGCTCACTAACGGTGTCGGTCGGAATCATCCTGTGTCAGAATAATGCCCACCCTTAGACTGCCAAACGGACTAAGGCTGCGCTACAGCGATCTCTTCGGGAAACACTAACATCCTCTGAACAGCCCAGCTCTTTCATCATATGTTTGGCGACCTGGAGAAGGACATGCGCGGACGTTGTTTCAATCGGACGAGACACTGCAAGGGTGGGTGCTGTTCTGGATCCGTCACAGGCCGACCGCATTCTACGAAACGAGAATTGATCGTCTTGTCTCCCAGTGTAATAAATGCCTTTACGCGCGGTGTGATCACTTTTGAATAGAACCATTCCATGGTGCCGCTATCGCGGGTGTTCTGTTTTCCTTTGACTGCCCCTTATTTTTTTCAAGTCGCTATCACCTATTAAGTCGTAATCACTAATGGAGTAGACCCATAAGCAGCAGTGGAAACTGTTTCATATACACCGTTCGTAAAATACAACAAAGACATGTAATTGCGCGTATCTGCCCAATGCATTATTTTCAGTCATGCTCGAAAGCAGCCAGAAGTTTAATTCTCAGGCAGAAATCGTTTAATAGTAGCTTTTTGGATAAAAATAGAGAAAGGCAGAGTAAATTTTGTATGAATATAAACGCTGCTCAAGCTGTTTGTATCCCTTGTGCTAACTATTCCAAGTGTTGTGTGAAAATACGTGCAAACGAACGCAATCATTAAGTGCTCATAACACAAGACACGCTCTCTGAGCTACTATGTAGACGAGCACATAATTTAATTGAGCCACTCAGAACCATAAGGGCCCAAAGCACAGATACAAAATTTTGAGAAAAATAGATATTTGTGAAAATCAGATTTGTAGGCGAACCGGCAGACTCATAGATTTGAGCTGTTTCTTAACGAAGTCTCAACACCTTATAATTCCTACGCGTACCCATTTTATACCATGAAATTTTAATTAAAATTTAGGATTGTTATCATTAATGTTAATCCACAAAATTTTTGTGTATGAGTTAGTGCAGTTTTTTGCTGTTGTATAGTTTGTAATTGATGGGAAACCAGAATGAGCACATTCTCTAGCGTGAGGTTCAAATAAACAGTCTATTCACTTTAGGCATGGAAGCTAGTAGTTTTGTTTAGCCTACGTATTTCAAGTCTGATATAGCACTTTTGTTGAAGCTGTATTTCAAGCTTGACATCCGCCTTCCATCGACGTATGTGGACACCATATTTTACAAGGTATCTACAAACTGTGGAGAAATAACAAATTATGGTTCTGCCTCAATGTAACTTGAAGAAAATGGTGGCCTCGCACGACTCCAATGAAAAATTTGTTACTTTAAACAACATTTCATGGCAAGCTATTGAAAACTTCATCATTGTAAAATTTCTGAAATGTAGATTGTTACCTAGAACATCAGCTTTTGATTTGTAGTGAGGTCGGTAACAATCTTAAAGCTTTTGAAAACCTCACTGTCCATTTTAGGGACTGGACAGCCGAAGATACGGAACGTGTGGTTACGACGGGGTATTCCTTCAAGAGCTTGCAGGTTTTATGAAGAAACAGGCGCCAATGAACATTCCTATACCAATGAAAATTTCTGCTTCCGACCCTTAAGGAAGTGAACATCAGAGAACTCGGTGAGAGAGCTTTTCGAAATTGTTCGTAAATACAGCGTAGGGGTACAGCATCAATTAAGCTTGTTCACCTTAAGGTCGACAGATGTCTCGAGCATGCATAGATACCGTCATCTCAGAATCGAAGAGGGTGTGCTGTAGGCCATTATCGTTCTCATCCCTTGAATTATGCGAGACGCTTTTTTAAGCGACGTGAGCAATGAGATCAAAACTCACGCAAACCGAGGGAGAAAGACTAACAATGTGATATTTTTTCTTAAAATTTGTTTTACTTTTATTTTCTTGTATTTTCCGAGATCTATGTGCAAAGTCCAGTTCTGGCATATTTAAATAATTTCTTCTGAAGTGGTCATGGCACTGGAATTTCATCTTCGCAAGAAAAAGAAAGGTTAGAGTTTAATGTCTCGTCGACGACGAGGTAAATGGATGTGGATCACAAGGTCAGATTGGGGAATGAAGGTGAGAGGAAATCATCTTTCTACATTTTCAAACAACTATTCAGATACTTGTCTTGAAAGCAGTGTCTGCGTATAGAGTAAATTATGTGTATAAGTGTGAGAAAGTGTTCTAAATGTCTGCTTAGCGCGTAATTGTGGCGGACCACGGAAAGCAACCCGGTATTCACTTCTTGGGATGTGGGGAAACAGACTAAAAACCACGTCCAAACACGTCCAAGCTCGTCTGCACACCGAACGCTCGTGGATAATCGACGGGTGGATTCGATCTCGTCCAAGAAGCGGTCGCTTTAACAGGAGGAGCTACCCGGGCTGGTCCGATGGGGATTTGAACCGCCGTCCCCCGAATACGAGTCTGATGTCTTAGCATCGCATCATCGTGTTGGAATTAATTTTGATACCGAAACTTCATTGTGTCTTTGATGTAAGCTGGCCAGTGTGGCAGGGCGGTTCTAGGCACATCAGTCTGGAACCGCGCGACTGCTACGGTCGCAGGTTCGAATCCTGCCTCGGGAATGGATGTGTGTGATGTCCTTAGGTTAGTTAGGTTTAAGTAGTTCTAAGTTCTAGGGGACTGATGACCTCAGAAGTAAGTCCCATA
The DNA here is from genome assembly GCF_021461385.2 of Schistocerca piceifrons. Lineage (NCBI taxonomy): Eukaryota > Metazoa > Arthropoda > Insecta > Orthoptera > Acrididae > Schistocerca > Schistocerca piceifrons. The sequence goes on along the minus strand of NC_060138.1, from coordinate 595,393,265 downwards.
GTGCTCAGAGCCATTTGAGCCATTTTTTGATGTAAATAGTGTTTTCTCCAGTGCGTTCTTTCTCATTCAGTGCAATGATATTTCAGTTATCCTGGTCCAGTTGGAGTCATTAATCCTTGTTTCACTAGTGTGTTGGCACCAAAAGTAAATACCAAGTTTAAAAAGTTGAAGTAATTCATTGAGTACTTCTGTGCGCGTAAGGATACATACCATCACTCTTCGTCAAACTCGACAGTCTCTCTTAACCTTAAATATGACTTTTAAAAACACAGTCATTAGCAGCGCTCACTGTGAAGAGAATATAAGAGAAAAAAAAATTGTCTTACGCAACATCTCCATCTCCAGTGAATACTAGGCGTTTCATTTATTGATAGTCACTTACTTAATAATCTACTGGCCTTCCGTGAGACCGTTACTAATTATCCAAGCTGCCATAATGGACTTAGGCTGCTGCTTTTTCTTCCTTGCGCCATGCTGCATTAGCCCTCAAAGGTTCGATCGATTCGAGAATGTAATTGGCTAGCGGAGCGGCGCGACTGCCGCGTTTCAGAAGTAATTAACAGCGGGGTGGAGCAGCTGCGGTGGCGGCGCACGTCCTTGCCAGTCCGCCCAACCGCGACGTCCGCCGACATCGGCCGTGTAAGAAACAGCGGGCCCGCCGCCCGCCATGGCCTTCGTCAACGTAGTGGGGGCAGGTCGGGCCCACGCCCTGCTGTCTGCCGCTCTCCGACGGGACGTCACTGTAAATGTTTTGGCGGTCACGTACGTAGCAAGTGTTTTCGTTTTTTCGCCGTACGTAATTAGTTACATGAGCTGAATACGGCGCACTGGTAGAAACGTCAACACTAACGCTGACGATTTCCACACGACGTTCATGGTGACAGTAGGGTAATGGGAGTTAGGCTTTCGATCCTCGTCACTACTTTATCGTTGTAGTCGAGTTCCGTAACTCACTTGCCAGTCCAAGGACCATCAAGTGGCATTCTGCAAACCCGACAGGTCAATCTGTCCAGTATAATCTTCTCCCGGTTGTAACTTAGTGTTTGCGGAAATGGACTTACCAAGTCCTTTATGCATGCAGGTACTGCTAAGTGGCCTTTGAGAGCGGATGGGCCAGGTAGTCTGCAGACACTGCAGTGAGCACACATATCTCAACGCGCCAAGGGCAGCAGCTCGCTGGCATCTTGTAACGTATTACCGAATATCACCTTTAAACGGAATACAGTATTTTTGTACAGTGTAACAAATTGTGTTCCATCTAATTGTGGACTGGAAGTAGTGGGAGGGCAGTGAGTCCTCTCATACTATAGATTCCAAACTTAAATGTACCAGTGCAGGATCTTTGAGTCCTCCAAGTGACACATACTTTACTTTGTAAAGATATAAAGAATACACTGAGTGGCTATAGAATAATACTGGCCTGTAACCGGAATGGTTAGTACATTATGTACGAATTTTCTCTCCTGTCCTAAGGGAATCAGTGCTATTCCATGTACCTAATGGTAGATCATTGGTAAGTTTGCAGTAAACACTAACAGCACATACCAAAGAAACACCACAGTCATAGCCATAGCTTTAGTGGAGCTATCGACTTTAATTAAGTACTTATCCGTAACGCAGCCAAAAGCACTGATGTGGCGGTGCCTACAGTCTTCCAAAAATCGCCACCTTGTAACCTGTCGGTGAGCCCACGAGACCCAATGGCCAAGGCCATGATGGTCCTGTCATGCGTTATGCGGTGCAGGCACCACCACCATCCACACAGATCTTTGCATCCATTTGATGCCTGACATCCCCTTTCCTGTCTTAGGATGCCCAAATGGGTGCGAATGCAATGAAATCATTGCCGCATTTAACATGTACACAACTCGAATGCTCTTGTCCTTATGCTAACTTTATACTTGGATTTCTGAAGATGGAAATAATTCCGAAAAGAGTCATACATACTTCGTCATTAATACAGCCATTCTTCACCTGCTGTATGACTTTTTAAACGACCTAGCCAGCTTAACTACAGATCTGCTCACAATTACTAGCCTCCTACGTGACTATATATCACACATTCATTACTTTATTTTCTATTATTAATTTATACCACTATCGCGATTCCGACTGTAGTGCGACTTTCAAATGCGATGGGGAAAACTGAAACCAATAAGACGTATGGATAACAAAGTACAAGGCATAAAATAATTACATTTGATAGATATACATTAGTATCGAACGTGTCTGAATGACGTGTCACCGTCGAAGTACTGCAAAACATGTGTGGACACATCTGCCAGTCGTCTCATCACACACTCTAAGACAAAGAAAATAACGCACCACGAAGGAATTATCGAAACGGGTCGTAAATCGTTAGGTGTGATGTACATGTACTGAAAAACAAAGCGTTACAGTTTCAGGAAAACTGGATGATTTATTCAAGAGAAGCAGCGTCACAAAATGAGCAAGTCCAAAATGCGCTGGTCCACCACTGGCCCTTACGTATTCAGCTATTCGGCTTGGACAAGATTTGGTACGTAGGACGTCCGCAACTGCGAGGCCTGATAATTGATTTAGAGAGCCCCGCTTCAGTTGTACAATTGAAGCGGATCTCTCTACATTAACTATTCGGCTTGGCATTGATTGACAGCGTTTTTGGATGTCCTCGTGAGGGATATCCAGCCAAAATTTTGTCCAACAGGTGCCTAAGTTTGTCGAATCCGGAGCCGGTAGGAAGGTCTTGCCCTTCTCAGTTTGCGGTCAGATCCGGCGATCTAGCTGACGAAGGTAGGGTTTAGCAAGCACAAAGACAGGTAGTAGAAACCCTTGCCATGCGCGGGCGGGCATTATCTTGCTCGAATGTGGAGCCAGGATGACTTGACACGACGGGCGACAAAACGGAGCGTAGAATATCATCGACGAACATCTATGCTGTAAGGGTGCCGCGGATGACAACCAAAGGGGTCCTGCCATGAAATGAAATCCCACCCCAGTTATCATTCCTGGCTGTCGAGCCGTATGGCGAACGACAGACAGGTCGATATTTCATCACTGTTCGGTGCGTCTCCAGACACGTCTTCGCTGGTCATCTGACCTCAGTTCGAATCAGGACTCATTACTAAATATATGTGACTCCAGCCGAATGTGCTGCATCACTGCAAACTGGCTTGTTGGTGTACAGAGGCAGTCGGCCCAAGGGGCACTTTTTACGCAGCCTCCTTTCTGTGGACCATCTACTAATCGTCATTGTGGTCTCTGAAGCACCAGTTGCACGTTGGATCGATGATAGTGATGAAGCCGGGGCTCTGAATGCTTCTCGGACGACTGCTAGGTCTTGACATTCTGTCGTCCCTTTTTGGTCCACCGTTTCCTTCTTGGTGCTGTGTTCGGTCGTGGTTCATCCATTCCTGCCAACATCGCGGAATAGTGGCATCGATTTATTCAAAAGTTGAGCAACATGCCGATTACCCCAACCAGCCTATTTGAGCTCAGTTACATATTCTCTCTCAGCTGTTGACATCTGCCGCGTATAATGTTCACATGCCTCTCTCTGAGGCACAGTTACTGTCCAGCTGAGTACACAGAATGAAATTCGCAGAGACTTTATGCCCTAGTATCGCCATCTCCCCTGTTCGTTATCCTTGTCTGCTGTGCAGCGAAATTACGCTGCAGCATCACATCCACCGGCCACCAAAGTTTACAATTTTGCGTCCTCTGTAGATATCTGTACGAATACCAACTTCTGATCAGTTCTCATAAATCCTTCGAGGTGCATCTTTTTTTCTTTAGAGTGTAATTATGGTGTGATGCGAATTAACAACAGGGATTGCTGCTAACGTTGGGCGCACCAGATGCAGTTTAACGTACCGTGATGCGATAATGCTGGCCAACGCAGAGCTGTGGCAAACGTTAACCATGTCCAGACACGAACTCACTCAAATATTCGGGTGTACCACCTCAGAGATTATTCCAGAACAAGTTTCAGAGATTATTGTTTACATGACAGCTGCTGCAGGAGCTACATAATGTATAAGAAATCATAAACAGGGAAATAAATAAATAAACAAAACTTACAGCCAAACGGCGGCAATAACTTCAATCAAACAGTATGACTGTTGTCCTCAGTCATCAGCCTTGACTGGTACTTAACCCACATAACGAGTAGTTCCTGTCACTGGAATAGGAGCAAAGGGGCTGCAGCTAGGTGGGAGCTGGAGACTCCCTGCAGTCGGCGGTTCTTCGACGCGTGAGAATGGCTTTCGCTGCCAGTGAGTCTGACTGGCCTACAGTACCGTTGATTTTGGCATCAGATGTGGTATAGGAGGCGGAGATAGGTTCATTTTCATCCAGTTTATAAATTTTCATGCCATTGGTAGTAAAAGTTTGCTGCCGGACAACATATATTTGTATCTACGCAGTGTCCAACACGCAACGAGAGGAAGCTGAAAATGCAACAGATACAGTCCATTACTTCATACAGTATGACCGGGCCAACAGCAGTGTGACATTGCGTAAACCACGCTGTTAGATAGTGTATGTTTATTAACACTTTCAACAGAACATTAGCTCCAGCATGTTAAATACTTTGTAGTTAGCATCACACGTGTCTCATAGTTAAGTTTATACACAGCTTTACATACGAAAAGATTAACCCTTACAAGCAGAAATAAGTTTCATCACCGCTACAATTTACCAGGACGGCCTGTCACTCGGTCTATTCAACACATCTACAGTCCGCTAAGCTCGCATAAGAAGTGAGCCGTACCACGTTTCAGAACGAGTGCCACTACGTCTCCGTTAGACGTGTGAGTACGTTCTGTTTAGTAAGCATTTCTTAAGGAGTGGTAGCACATCACAGATAGGAAACCTCCACGCCGCCTATTTTCCATACTACTTTCCAGGGTTTGGTTATATTAAATTCCTGTTGTCTTGTGTAAGCCTTGTTTCCTGAGCTTCTATTTCTCCCTTATAAGCTGTTATTGTAATTGTTAGTGAACTAGTCTATAATCTGTTTTCTGATTTACTGGTGAACCGTTGTACTACTCAATTCTTTAGAAAGTCAAAAATTACAACCTTATCACAGTTATTTAAAGGAAACAGGAAGCCCGGGTTCACTGGTGATGGACAAGCTTGTGATTGTTTTACAATTTTGACTCAAAACAGACTTTATTATAAACTTCAATTCGGGCACTTGCTCTCTTACTCATGCAATACACAAATCTTCACTTTAATTGAATTACATAAACACGAATACGTTTCATATTTTGCGTCCACAACCAAAATCATAGAATAATCAATCATAAACAATCGTTCTTGTTTAACCAAATCTCAAAGACTAGTAACACTATACACTTCCAACCCGAAGTTACACAGCCACATAATACCACAACTTCATGAAAAAAAAACAAAGATCTTAAAGCTTAATAAAACTGAACTGCCCACATATAGGTCCACAGTGAAACATGCTTGTAATAAAATGCAAAGTGGGCCAAACAAGGTCGCAAAACTGGCACACAGGAGAAATAACAAGTTGCACATTCCTTTAAAAATACACCAATGATTAACATAAGTGTTAAATAAAAATAGCTAGTAATAACCCAACCAGTAAAATAACTTACAGAAACGCTAATATTAACAAGGGGCCTCACTTAACATTAGAGAACAGCGTTAAGGCCCACAGCAGTATTTGGAAGCAATGACGCTACGGCCGGCAGGCAATACGAGCGTTCACTCCCCACGCCTTGTGCACAGGCTCACAAGCAGGCGATATATATTTATATATAGTCCGATCGGCCTCACAATGAGCGGTCCTGACAAGAATCCATAGCCGCACCGACGCCAGGAAACTAGCAGACTTAACAAATGGCCTGCAGCACAAATAGATTGCAATGAAAAAAAAAGGTCAAATCACAGCCACACTGGAATATATAATAAGCATGTCCCCAAATTCTTATGGAGCAACATTACCTGTCTCCCAGTAGATTAGCAGGAAACTTAGAGATCACTCCCAGTTGCCTTAAGGCACTTTCAACCTTAAATAAACATACCAAATCCTGCCGTGTCAAATGATTAAACCATTATCTCTACGGCTCCCAGGCGCGTACACAACGGCAACCAGTGCCCAAGCGATCAATATGTCGTAAAACAAGTTAAAACTTGCATGAAAACCACTTAAAACACACACTCCACAGATGATGAGAAACGAAATGAGAAACATCAGCCTCCTTAAAATAGCCACTGTGGAACCAAGTTCAGAACCATCTCTGGCAGCTACCCATGCTACAATAAGTTTCAACAATCTTCTTAGTTAAACACAGAATAAAAGTCATACGTAACTTGGAGCTTGCAAATTACGAACTGGGAAGCTGTTCAGGGTGAGACGACGAACCACCACAATTTTGCACGCCAAGGCGCCCAATGATGGGCACCGTAAAACCGACGCGACAAAAGACAACGACGGCGAGCACGGCGAGGCCCATGCACCACGGTTAGGAACGCGGGCTTGTTTTCAACACAAGTTGGCTCGTTGAACGCCAACCGCAGATTCCTCCGTCACACGTTCACCCGGTATACCGCCGGGGGGAGCAGTCAAAGATAGTAGGACAGCCGAATATCAATATCAGCGATGCAAATAGAACACCCTAGCGCCAACCTCCACGGCTCAACTAAGACTCTTTGGCGCTCACCAGAAGGAGCGTTACGTTTCCCCCTACCCGTGGTAGACTGTCTGCGCCTTTTGTCTGATTCTGTGGACTCTTTATTTTTGGTAGCTGCACGAGGCGATTCCATTCATTGGAGGTTCCGCCAGACAATGACTGTGACAATAATGAATTGCTGTTTGGACGTAATTTATAGCAATGGGTAGGCTGCTGAGGTGACTTTGGTCGTACAGCGCTGACGGCTGCAACTGGTTAATGACACGGGTCAGCTGACTGATGACCACACGGTAAAAAAACTGTAGGTATTAGTCACCTCAGAGGGCGCGAAAACATGCTTCTCTGTATTCTTTAGGGCGTTTCACCGAGAGCTTGACAACATGAAACTTGTTCAAATGATGGCAGAACACAGATGTGGAGATCAGTGCTGTAGGAGCACTCGCTAGTTGCCCGTCCGGCCAACATCACAGGGTGAAGATGACTATCGTCTCGAGCAGCGGGTCTTTGATGGCATCTACTTCAGCCTTCTATGACATGGTGGGAAAGTCATCCAATTTTTGCTGCAGTTCAAGATCTAACTGGACGTAACATCAATCGCAGTTACGGACTGGTCCACTTGGAGATGCTGTAATGCGTTGGCCTTTGATTGTTCTGCAGTGGGCCAGAAGAGGTGAGAGTACTTGAAGAGACTACCTCTGAAGACCTGGACATTTATTCTCAACTAACCTCACTAGTAAACCAGATAAAGTGTCAGTCGTCTGTGATCCATAATGAGATCAAACTTTCCTCCGTACCGGGAAATCTGGACTTTCTGCACACCGTACCTTGTAACCGTAGTTCGCCTCAGCTGGCGTCATTGTTTTAGAGGAGAGCGCCAGCGGCTGTTTTTAATCTCGGGGTCGTTGTGTGCACATTTTGAAATGCCAGTTGATAAGGCACCTGTCAGACGTAAAAGTAAGTGGCCGTGCAGAAAACAAATGCCTTCGAATTTTTTATTTCGTTCTCAATATTGGTAGATGTGTTACATGTAATGTCTCTTACTCGGTCGACTTTCACGCTTCGCTGACACAAATTGCGGCCCCCCGCCGTTAGACGGCTCCGAATTGTAGCGTGTGACAAGGAGGTGTATAACGTAACTATGACGATGCGTGAGAAACAGCGTGCTGTAATCAAGTTTCGAATTCGAAGAGTTCGTCCACACTTGTAGCACGCTCTCATCTCTTCTACTTACGAGTGCTGCAACATCTGCGACAATCCACCATACAGTCTTGACTTGGCCCATCCTATTTTCATCTGTTTCTAAAATTTAAAGAACACCTTCCAGGACTTCACTTAGACAGTTATGAAGAGGTGCGAGCAGAAGTGAGGTTGCAGCTCCGCCAACAAAATCAAACAAACTCGACTGATGGTATCTGGTTTCTCGTCGGGAGAAATGTGTTCGTCACCATGGTTACTATGCTGAGAAGTATATAAGTAGATATGAAGAATAAAGATATAGAATGTTAATGAAATTTGTTTTAGTAAGAAGCTTTAAGTGTTTGCACATAAACAATTCGGAGGCATTACATTTCAGTATGCATTCATATTTGGACGTAATACAGGGATTCCGCGTTTACAGTGTAGAGCTCACTCGGACGTTGTGTCCTTTATGTGTAAATTGTTCGAAGGTTGTTAACTGCCATTTCCTAGAAAAAATGCGGTTGCTTAATAATCGCCACTGCTAGTGAATGGATGAGTGCTTCCAGAGTCTACTCCTTGTGGTTTAACCTTTCTTTATAAAGAATGGGAAGAGACAGGGGAGCCAGTATTAGAATCAGAGCTCTGCAAGATCAAATGAGGCAGAAGAATGAGATAACATTCCATCGGACTTCCTAAAATCATTGTGAAAGTGACAACAAAACGCCTATTCACATTGTTGCTTAGAATGTATGAGACTGGCGATATACAATCAGACTTCATCCACGCAGTTCCAAAGACTGCAAGAGCCGACAAGGGCGAAAATTGTCGCACAGTCGGCCAAATAGCTCGTACATCCAAGTTGCTGACAAGAACAATAAGCAGAAGAATGAAAAGGAAAATTGAGGATGTGTTAGATGTCGATCAGTTTGGCTTTAGGAAAGGTAAAAGCATCAGAGCAGCAGTTCTGGCGTTGCATTTGACAACGGTAGGAAAAATTAAGAACAATCGAGACAGATTTATTGGATTTGTCGACCTGGAAAAAGCGTTCGAAAAAGTAAAATAGTTCAACAAGTTCGAAATTCTGAGAAAAATACGTGGACGCTATGGGGAAAGACGGGTACAAGGGCCAAGAGGGAACAATAAAACTGGAAGATCAAGACCGAAGTGCACAGATTAAAGATGGTATAAGGCAGGGATGTAGTATTTCACCCTTACTGTTCAATCATACAGCGAAGAAGCGATGAGGGAAATAAAAGAAAGGTTCGAGACTGGGATTAAAATTCAATGACATTGCTATCCTCAGTGAAATTGAAGAAAAATTGCTGTATGTATTGACTGGAATTAACAGTCTAATGAGTACAGAATATGGATTGACAGTAAATCAAAGACGAAAGTAATGAGAAGTAGCAGAACTGAGAACATCGAGAAACTTAACAGCAGAATTGGTGATCACGAAGTAGACAAAGTTAAGGAATTCAGCTACCTAGGCAGCAAAATTATCCATGACGGACGGAGCGAGGAGGACGCCAGGAGAAGTCTGCTAGAATCAAACTAGAGATTTTAATTTGAGGAAGAAATTTCCGAGAACGTATATTTGGGACACAGCATTGTATGGTAGTTAGATATGGACTGTGGGAAACCGGAACACAAGAGGATCAAAGCCTGTAAGATGTGGTGCTACAGAAGAATGTTGAAAATTGTATGGACTGATAAGCTAACGAATGATGAGGTTCTCCGCGCAGAACCGGCGAGGAAAGAACATATAGCTAACACAGAAAACAAGAAGTGACAGAATTATAGGACATCTGTTAAGGTATCAGGGAATACGTTACATGGTACTAGAGGGTTGAAACTGAACAGGAAGACAGAGACTGGAACACATCGAGCAAATAACTCAGGACGTAGGTTGCAATTGCTGCTCTGAGATGAAGAGGTTACACAGGAGAGGAATTCGTGGCGGACTCAAAAAAATAAATAAATAAATAAATAAAATGTAGAATGTGACCTCACACGCCGTGGATGAGTGAGACAAGCAACGGCCATGTGACCTGACCTATTGCAGCTGTAACAGACTGCATTAAGATGATTACAATCATTTCGCTAATTACGGACATAACAGGTTCTGTCGTCGACAATGGAGCGTGCATGCTGTATTTCACTGTTTTTAAAATCTGTGCACAGTGATAAGCAATTCAGAATACTTACTCTCAGTGATATAATCTGTTTACTGAGTGTTCCGAACTGAGAGGGAAGCAGATGACATCAGCGATTATCTTGATATGCTGTTAGTTGATCAGCCATTATGCTTCTGCATACTTTTTTATATTATACTGGGGGAAACGTGTAAGTGGTGTAATAGAATAACTATCGGGGACAGTACATGATGCGTGACGAAAATGGTTTAAATTTACGTTCGTCCTGGACAGTCCTCCTCTTTAATGTTCGATCTACCTGATGGTTGGCACGTAATGGAAATTATCCTCCAAAAGACGC